>NC_136273.1:5531754-5941754 GCF_964187855.1 Myxine glutinosa | reverse complement strand
TTTTTGTTTTTTTTTTGTATACAAGGTCGAGGCTCGTGAAAGAGCGAACATTAATCACACAGAAAGACAAACCGACACATAAAACATATAACATAGGGAGCGGTAGACAAGATGGGGAGAGAGGGGGAAGGACACAAACACAACATTTGAGAGCAGGGACCGAGAGACATGGAGACATCGAGAGATCTGAGAGAGGGCGAGGGCTTTGGGGGGGGGGGGGGCGTGGGAAGGGGGCGGTGGGAGAGGTATAAAACATATGGACACTGCCAGGACTTCCAGGAAAGAAGTTGGAATTTCAAACAAGGTGGATCTGGGGTGAATTAGCGGGGGTAGAAAAGATCAAGGTTTTGGATGGGGGAAGATAAGAGATGGTGGTGAACAGCTGTTTTAAAGACCTGGAGGGAGGAGTATATATAGATTATAGATTAACACCGATAGTGTTTTGGAAATACAAGTCTTCATCAAGTGTTTTCTTCAAATGGTGGGTGGATGTTATGTATCGTCCCCCATGTTTGTTTATCCTCGAGTGAAACACTGATCTGAGAGGATTTCTCAACCATACACAGTATTATATATAACGGTATTTAATGGTAAGAATGATGAATGGAGAATAGAAAGGTTACAAACCTTGACGTCAATTTGACGAAGCAGACGAAGCCAAGTTTTACACGAACACGAACTTTATTAGTAAACAGCCCCCGACTCCCCTCCCACAACTATCCAGGGCACCTCTTGCAACATCCATCTTGGTCAAGAGCAAAACGACGCTGTTTGACTTCTGAAGAAATCCGAACGTTCTTCTGCCTCAGTTCGCAAGTTCTTCTTCCTCAGTCCTCACGTTCTTCTGCCTCAGTCCGCAAGTTCTTCTTCCTCAGTCCTCACGTTCTTCTGCCTCAGTCGGAACGTTCTTCTTCCTCAGTCCGCACGTTCTTCTGCCTCAGTCCTAACGTTCCTCTTTCTCAGTCGGAACGTTCTTCTTCCTCAGTCCGCACGTTCTTCTGCCTCAGTCCGCACGTTCTTCTTCCTCAGTCGGAACGTTCTTCTTCCTCAGTCCGCACGTTCTTCTGCCTCAGTCCTAACGTTCCTCTTCCTCAGTCGGAACGTTCTTCTTCCTCAGTCCGCACGTTCTTCTGCCTCAGTCCGCACGTTCTTCTTCCTCAGTCCTAACGTTCTTCTTCCTCAGGCCTCACGTTCTTCTGCCTCAGTCCGCACGTTCTTCTTCCTCAGTCCTAACGTTCTTCTGCCTCAGTCCTAACGTTCTTCTTCCTCAGTCCGCACGTTCTTCTGCCTCAGTCTGCACGTTCTTCTTCCTCAGTCCGCAAGTTCTTCTTCCTCAGTCCTAACGTTCTTCTTCCTCAGTCCGCAAGTTCTTCTTCCTCAGTCGGAACGTTCTTCTTCCTCAGTCCTCACGTTCTGCTTCCTCAGTCCTCACGTTCTGCTTCCTCACTTTTACCGAGTAAGGACATGTGTAGCATGCTTCAGCCTCTGGATGAAAACGATATCCCTCGTCGGGGTTTCTGTATTACCAGCGTCCTCACTATCCCAAAATTGGAGCGTTCCGATCGTCTTTCTTCTTCTTCTTCTCCTCCTCCACTTCTCTCACCTGGATCTACTGAGGATTGTTCTGAGCTTCCTCTCAGCCCTTCTCAAGATCCTTCTGTGAACCCTGCAGCCATCTCACCTGGTCCTGGTCCCGGGTCTCCTCTCGCTTCCCGTTTTCGTCTCGTCCGTCTTCCATCCGCCAAGATCGTCCGACGTGGCCGCTGGAGCAATGTCGATCTGCTCACGGAGTCTCCTCTCTCCTCCTCAACAATCGCCTCGTCGTCACCCTCGGTGTCCCCGTCAGTTTCTTCGTACTCGTCTCTTCCCTCCATGTCTATTAACCAAACAACTTGTCCTTCACCGTACTCTGACCTTTCCAGCGTCGCCTCTTTAACTTACGGTTGCTCCACTCCGTCTCTCAATAGATCATTGCTCACCTGTGCTCGTGGAAACCTTGGTGTCACGGCAGGTGATGCTGCGCGCACTCGTCCATTCACCTTCGATCTCTGTGGCTCAAAAAGCACATCGGCTCCACCATTTGTGGTTGAGCGAAGTGATCTTCCCAACCACCTTTACACGTTCTCCTCGTTCTTTACTTTTCCTTCTCTATCAAATAATCCGCCTCAGACAAACTCCTCGAGCTCTTTGGAGCGAATGACAGAACCTTGTCGAGCACCTGGAATCGAGGTTGCAGCACCTGGATCTCTTTTCAAAGAGAACGAGTGGCTTTATCATTTTGATGTGGAAAGGTAAGAACCCGTGGGAATGAAATGGACATTGAGTGAAAAAAATGGTTTTATGGGTGATTTGGGGTTTATTTATGGTTTATTTATGGGTGATTTAGGGTTTATTTATGGTTTATTTATGGGTGATTTATGGTTTATTTATGGTTTATTTATGGGTGATTTGGGGTTTATTTATTGTTTATTTATGGTTTATTTATGGGTGATTTAGGGTTTATTTATGGTTTATTTATGGGTGATTTATGGTTTATTTATGGTTTATTTATGGTTTATTTATGGGTGATTTGGGGTTTATTTATGGTTTATTTATGGTTTATTTATGGGTGCTTTGGGGTTTATTTATGGTTTATTTATGGGTGATTTGGGGTTTATTTATGGTTTATTTATGGTTTATTTATGGGTGATTTGGGGTTTATTTATGGTTTATTTATGGGTGATTTGGGGTTTATTTATGGTTTATTTATGGGTGATTTGGGGTTTATTTATGGTTTATTTATGGGTGATTTGGGGTTTATTTATGGTTTATTTATGGGTGATTTGGGGTTTATTTATGGTTTATTTATGGTTTATTTATGGTTTATTTATGGGTGATTTGGGGTTTATTTATGGTTTAGTTATGGGTGATTTGGGGTTTATTTATGGTTTATTTATGGTTTATTCATGGGTGATTTGGGGTTTATGGTTTATTTATGGGTGATTTATGGGTGATTTGGGGTTTATTTATGGTTTATTTATGGGTGATTTGGGGTTTATTTATAGTTTATTTATGGGTGATTGAGGGTTTATTTATGGTTTATTTATGGGTGATTTGGGGTTTATTTATGGTTTATTTATGGGTGATTTGGGGTTTATTAATGGGTGATTTGGGGTTTATTTATGGGTTATTTGGGGTTTCTTTATGGTTTATTTATGGGTGATTTGGGGTTTATTTATGGGTGATTTGGGGTTTATTTATGGGTGATTTGGGGTTTATTTATGGGTGATTTGGGGTTTATTTATGGTTTATTTATGGGTGATTTGGGGTTTATTTATGGTTTATTTATGGGTGATTTGGGGTTTATTTATGGGTGATTTGGGGTTTATTTATGGTTTATTTATGCTTTATTTATGGGTGATTTAGGGTTTATTTATGGTTTATTTATGGTTTATTTATGGGTGATTTGGGGTTTATTTATGGGTGATTTGGGATTTATTTATGGGTGATTTGGAGTTTATTTATGGTTTATTTATGGGTGATTTGGGGTTTATTTATGGTTTATTTATGGGTGATTTGGGGGTTATTTATGGTTTATTTATGGGTGATTTGGGGTTTATTTATGGTTTATTTATGGTTTATTTATGGGTGATTTGGGGTTTATTTATGGTTTATTTGTGGTTTATTTATGGGTGATTTGGGGTTTATTTATGGTTTATTTATGCTTTATTTATGGGTGATTTAGGGTTTATTTATGGTTTATTTATGGTTTATTTATGGGTGATTTGGGGTTTATTTATGGTTTATTTATGGGTGATTTCGGGTTTATTTATGCTTTATTTATGCTTTATTTATGGGTGATTTAGGGTTTATTTATGGTTTATTTATGGGTGATTTGGGGTTTATTTATGGGTGATTTGGGGTTTATTTATGGTATATTTATGGGTGATTTGGGGTTTATTTATGGGTGATTTGGGGGTTATTTATGGTTTATTTATGGGTGATTTGGGGTTTATTTATGGTTTATGGTTTATTTATGCGTGATTTGGGCTTTATTTATGGTTTATTTATCGTTTATTTATGGTTTATTTATGGGTGATTTGGAGTTTATTTATGGTTTATTTATGGTTACATATGATATAAACATGTTTACCTCCATGGCTCCGCCATTACAGATTTACGGAGGTTTTTTTTTCACCCCTGTGTGTCTGTTTGTGTTTGTGTGAGCTTGCGTGTGTGTGTGTGTTGTGTGTCTGTGTTGTGTGGGTGTGTATATGTGTGTATATGTGTTGTGTGTCTGTGTTGTGTGGGTGTGGGTGTGTATATGTGTGTGTGTGTGTGTGTGTGTGTTGTGTGGGTGTATATGTGTTGTGTGTGTGTGTGTGTGTGTGTGTGTGTGTGTGTGTGTGTGTGTGTGTGTGTGTGTTGTTTGTCTGTATTGTGTGGGTGTGTATATGTGTTGTGTGTGTGTGTTGTGTGTCTGTGTTGTGTGGGTGTGTATATGTGTTGTGTTGTGTGTCTGTGTTGTGTGTGTGTGTGTGTGTGTGTGTGTGTGTGTGTGTGTGTATATATGTGTGTATATGTGTTGTGTGTATATGTGTTGTGTGTGTGTGTGTGTGTTGTTTGTCGGTGTTGTGTGGGTGTATATATGTGTTGTGTGTGTGTTGTGTGTCTGTGGTGTGTGTGTGTGTGTGTGTGTGTGTGTGTGTGTGTGTGTGTGTGTGTGTGTGTGTGTGTGTGTGTTTGTCTGTCCGCTCAATTATGCTTTCCTACAGGTCACAATTTTAAACCGATCTTCAGGAAAACGATCTAGGTTAACCACAATCTATGTTAACCATGGTCTAGGTTAACCACGTTCTAGGTTCAACCAATGTCTCAGTTAACCACTGGCTAGGTTAACCACGGTCTAGGTTAACCCACGGTCTAGGTTGACCCACGGTCTAGGTTGATCCACAGTCTAGGTTTATCCACGGTCTAGGTTAACCACTGTTGAGGTTAACCACGATGTAGGTTTAACCACTGTCTAAGTTAACCACAATCTCGGTTAACCAGGGTCAAGGTTCAGCCACGGTCTAGGTTAACCACGGTCTAGGTTTAACCACGGTCTAGGTTTAACCACGGTCTAGGTTTAACCACGATCTAGGTTTAACCATGATCTAGGTTAACCACGATCTAGGTTAACCATGATATAGGTTAACTATGGCCTAGGTTTAACCACGGTCTAGGTTCAGCCACGGTCTAGGTTAACCACGGTATAGGTTAGCCACGGTCGAGGTTCAGCCACGGTCGAGGTTCAGCCACGGTCGAGGTTCAGCCACGGTCGAGGTTCAGCCACGGTCTAGGTTCAACCACGGTCTAGGTTTAACCACGGTCTAGGTTTAACCACGATCTAGGTTTAACCACGATCTAGGTTAACCACGATCTAGGTTAACCATGATATAGGTTAACTATGGCCTAGGTTTAACCACGGTCTAGGTTCAGCCACGGTCGAGGTTAACCACGGTATAGGTTAGCCACGGTCGAGGTTCAGCCACGGTCGAGGTTCAGTCACGGTCTAGGTTCAGCCACGATCTAGGTTAACCACGATCTAGGTTAACCACGATCTAGGTTAAGTATGGTCTCGGTTTAACCACGATCTAGGTTAACCACGGTATAGGTGCAGCCACTAATGAGCACACACTTCCCTCCTTGTGTTTCAGCGTGTATGGGGCAAGTGTTGCAGCGATCGAGAGCAAGATTGAGCAAGCAATGGTGAGTGGGTGGGTTTGGGTGGTTAAATGGGTAATTCATGAAATTATTGTCTCCGATGGAATGAATGAATAAAGAGTGGTGGAGAGGAAATGATTGTACAAGGAGGTTTCATTGATCATGTGAGGATGTAGACACTGCACAGGTGTTGGACCAGGATAGTGCGACCTTGCACGTACCTGGGTGCGACACGCAGAACACGTGAGAGGCGAGGAATGGATCCCAGGGGAAGAAAGAGTAAGTGCAGTCATACAGTAAATGGGAGGGAATGCGACTCAAGGGGAAGTCTGGCTGGGCTTGAGCGAGTGGACAAGGAACCCGGGAAGGAAGAGGAGGAGTGTGCGCGAAGATTAATGGTCGCTTCCTATTGGTCAGTCTGAAGATGCCATTTTTAGCATCCACATATAAGGAGAGCTGAGCCTAAGGTCGGCGCCATATGGGCAGAGGGCCAGCCAGGTAATGACGAGCTTCGGGGAGGAGGTCGAGGTTGCGCTTGTCGGAGATTCAGGAGAATTCCAGGAGGATCTAGGTGGGATCATGGTACGTCATGATTATGAAAGTAAACATTTATTACGAAATATTGATTTGAAAGCCACTTGTGACGTCGTGGATGTTCGTTGTGATCGATATGTCGATGATTTGCTTCTGCTGCTCCCCTCTTGATTTATTGCGCTCACGAGTTCCAGGTTGATTCGTTGTATTTTTCCGTTTTGCACATAAACTTTTCTTCTTTTTTTTGTATACAGAATCGAGGCTCGTGCAAGAGCTAACACATTGAACATGAAAACATGCACAGACACATATAGCATGCAATGAAGGGAGCGGGAGACAAGAGGGGAAGAGAGAGGGAAGCACACAAGCACAGCAGTAGAGAACAAGGACATCGGTAGATCTGTGGGAGGGAGAGGGCTGGGAGGAGGGACGGGTACACGGTATAAAGCAAATGAACACTACTAGGAATTTCACTACTAGGAATTTCAGAAAAGAAGTTGGGGATTGAAAGAGGTGGATTTGGGTGTTTTAACGGGTGTAGAAAAGATCAAGGTTTTGGATGGGAGAAGATAAGAGATGGTGGTGAACAGCTGTTTTAAAGACCTGAACAGCTGTTTAAAGTGGGATTGAAGAGAGTGAGGGAGTTTGTTCCAGAGGTGGGAGAAAAGAGGAATGAAGGAGTGAAGGTGAGCAGAGAGTCTTGATTTTGGCCGTTTCACCAGAAGAGGGTTGCTGGCAGATCTTGTGCAACCTGCAGGAATATTTGGGGGACAGAGAGGATGCCCAGTCGGCGACTGGCTTTGGAGGCCAGCTTGGAAATGTGGTTTTCCCAGGAAAGATCATGGCAGATAGTGAGACCCAAAAGCTTGAGTGACAGAACTTCTTGGAGAGGATTGTTGAGAAAGTAGATGGGAGGGTTGTCCAGTCGATCTTTTCGGAGAGACATAGTAAGAGTGTGAGATTTGTCAGGATTGAAAGACATGTTCCACTTGTTTGCCCAGTCTGTGATTTTGTCCAGGTCTGCAGAGAGTGAGGAGGCTGCAGACTGCCGATCTGAGGGATGAGGAATGGAGTGGCAGAGAGTGGAGTCATCAGCAAAGAGATAGAGAGGATTTTCAAGAGAGTCGGAAAGATCATTGGTGAAGACCAGAAAAAGCACAGGGCCCAGAACACTGCCTTGGGGAACTCCAGCCTGAACAGGAAGAGGAGATGAGAGAAACCCATTCAAGGCCACACGTTGACTACGACGAGAGAGGAAGTCCGCCAGCCATGCGTGGAGATTTCCATGGATAGCAGTGCGGGGTGCCAGACCGTGTCGAAGGCACGTGATATGTCAAGGGAGACAGCTCTAATTTCCTGTTTGGCATTGAGGACCTCCATCCATTGATGAAAGTGATGGAGTTTGTTCCTCGACTGGGGAAGTTAAGTTAAACTATCGCCCCGAGTTCCGCAAACAAATTGCTCACGTCGTTGAGCATTATAATATCAGCGAAACCCACGAGTTCCACTAAGGATTTTCAAGATTCGTTTTTCGATTTGCCTTTCATTATGACGTGCTACTTTTCCGGTTGCTTGTAGTTGGGGTTTAGGGACATTGTTTCATACAAAGGTACAATATTGTTATGAATTTGGTAATGCAACATCTAGAGCTAGGTAGATCTGAATAGGTAGGTATTCGGCTGTCGTGACAGGGACTCTACATGTAATAAGTTATTGATGTTCAGGCGGTTGTCGGGGTAAGATGTATGAGTGTGGATCTACCTGGAGATTCGAGTGTTAAATAGTGAGGGATTAAAGGTAACGCCCCTGTGAGTATCACCTAGTAATCAAACCTTTGTCCTTTATGGCACTGCAAACCACATAAACATTAGTTAGGTCCTTAGTGCAACATTAAATAATTCCCTTTCCCTGACATTGACTTCGTAATAAATGGGCACCACCAGGCCAAGAACACCGCCACAATACACCGCCACCGTTTACACCTCCAAGGCCTACAAACCTCGCCTGCGCACCTCAAAGGCCTACCAACCTCGCTGGCACGTGTTACACCAGGACCGCGGGGTCACGGACGGGAGATGTCAGGAGTCGCATGCCGCAGAGGGCGTGACCTGGGCGAGTTGGGAGGCTATGATTGGCTGAGGAGCGCGCGAATGTGACGTCATCGGCCACCAATATAGGCGACGGTCGGACGCCATTTCGGGAGTTCGAGTGGAGTCCAGAGTTGAGAGAGTTCGAGTGGAGTCCAGAGTTGAGAGAGTTCGAGTGGAGTCCAGAGTTGAGAGAGTTCGAGTGGAGTCCAGAGTTGAGAGAGTTGAGTCGCAGAGTTCGTTGTTACAGTTCCGTACCAGAGTTCGTGGCAGTTGGCACAGGACACGGTTCGTTGAACATTCGTGACCACAGCTCGTTGCAGTTGGCAGTTGGCACTTGGTTTTGGTTGCTTCGTGCAGCCCTGCGGTGGACCGTTGGAGCAAAGGAGCTCGTGGTGTGTGTGGGCCGTTGGACCGACGAGGCCTGGTGGCGCTTGGAGGCGGACGCAGAGGGCCGTGGAACTTGGAGCGAGGTGTGCGATCGGGCCGAAAGGAGCGGTGTTGGACGGCAGCCACAAAGACGACGAAAGACCAGATAAGCCCGAATCCGCGTACATTTTGAACGACGTGACGTGTTCTTTTCGTAATTAATCTCCCTCGTTTTGTGTTTGATATCAGTCGTGTGGGGACGTCCCGATTTAGTTATTAGTATTACCGGCGCGTGTTTTTTTCACTGTTATTACTTTTCAATAATAAATCCTTATATTATTTTCTGTACATATTTGAACGCAGTTTCCTGGGTGTTTCATTTTAATAGATAAGGCTGTGGAGCTCGTTGCGTCTGGCCTCCCGCGCGTTTAACTTTGTGTTGAGCTTGAATCCGCCATTGAGTTTTCGCCTCGGGAGTGTAAAGTCTCGCAATCGGTCATCCGTGTTACCCTACGGTGTTCACCAAGGGTAGTCACGCGACAATATGTTTATAACACTTGTATTTCATTATTTAACTTGTACATCTTGTACTTCATCATCTGCGGTCCTTCCTTCAGTGCACTGAACATTTCCCATTCCGCAATACCTGTGGCCAGAGATGCCCTTCGTGGGGCTGTTCAGGAGATTGAACAGGTAAGAAGGACCGTGGAGGTTTTTGAATAATCTGATGTATGTACACCATGTTTACAGGATCTTGTGAAGTCACATCTCATGTTCGCTGTCCGTGAGGAGGTACAGGAGCTGAGGGATCAGATCAGAAACCTTTTGGAGAGAAACCTGCAGCTGGAAGAAGAGAACTCCCTCCTGCGGACATTTGCCAGTGCTGAGGAGCTGCAGGAAATCGGTTCTCAGGTGGCGCAACAGTCGACGCCGCAATCGAGCTTAACCACCACGTCGCAAACCTCACCGTAACCCCCGACCGTTGTCTGGCTGTGGATCAAGACGCATCTCAACCTGACTACTTGGACATCTTCACCGCTTCTGAAGTGTCTATTCTGAGCAAGGTCTTTGTTTAGAACCGCTTGGACTTCATCCGCCCTTGAGGCTGTCAACAGCACAACCGAGTGTGGCAAGGTCTGTCAACAGCACAACCGAGTGTGGCAAGGCCTGTCAACAGCACAACCGAGTGTGGCAAGGCCTGTCAACAGCACAACCGAGTGTGGCAAGGCCTGTCAACAGCACAACCGAGTGTGGCAAGGCCTGTCAACAGCACAACCGAGTGTGGCAAGGCCTGTCAACAGCACAACCGAGTGTGGCAAGGCCTGTCAACAGCACAACCGAGTGTGGCAAGGCCTGTCAACTGCACAACCGAGTGTGGCAAGGCCTGTCAACAGCACAACCGAGTGTGGCAAGGCCTGTCAACAGCACAACCGAGTGTGGCAAGGCCTGTCAACAGCACAACCGAGTGTGGCAAGGCCTGTCAACAGCACAACCGAGTGTGGCAAGGCCTGTCAACAGCACAACCGAGTGTGGCAAGGCCTGTCAACAGCACAACCGAGTGTGGCAAGGCCTGTCAACAGCACAACCGAGTGTGGCAAGGCCTATCAACAGCACAACCGAGTGTGGCAAGGCCTGTCAACAGCACAACCGAGTGTGGCAAGGCCTGTCAACAGCACAACCGAGTGTGGCAAGGCCTGTCAACAGCACAACCGAGTGTGGCAAGGCCTGTCAACAGCACAACCGAGTGTGGCAAGGCCTGTCAACAGCACAACCGAGTGTGGCAAGGCCTGTCAACTGCACAACCGAGTGTGGCAAGGCCTGTCAACTGCACAACCGAGTGTGGCAAGGCCTGTCAACAGCACAACCGAGTGTGGCAAGGCCTGTCAACAGCACAACCGAGTGTGGCAAGGCCTGTCAACTGCACAACCGAGTGTGGCAAGGCCTGTCAACTGCACAACCGAGTGTGGCAAGGCCTGTCAACAGCACAACCGAGTGTGGCAAGGCCTGTCGGGTGATTTGTAATGATGCTTTGGCCAGTTTTACTTGGAGGGGTGGGGGGGCTTCGATAGTGTCTATGATCTAAATAGGTACCATTTCAACCAAACACACCTGCAGCCGTTGGTTGATGTTGGTGGACTCCTTAATCTCATCTAAAGTATTTTGTTTCTGGCTGTGCCTGAAATGAGGGAATTTGCACTTTTGGTACATGTACATATGATATTTTTAAAAAACCAAAAAAAAAACCACCGTTTAGAGGCCATGTACATATGATATAATATAATATAATGTTTAAAAACAAATGTTATCAATTTGTAGAGAATGTTTGTGAATGAATGAGTGTTTTATATACGTACGTTGTTTTAGGTGTTAACAAAATGTTTCTTTTTAACGTTTCAAAATGTGATAAAGTCATTTCGAAAACACCTGATATTGTGAACAGGTGGCTACACCTTCCTCGCCAAATCTATTTGTTTTTTGTAGGTAACCAAGACAGTCCTAACTTTTTATCATATCGTAATGAAATTGTTCATGTCCATTGTGTTAATCTTTGTACAAATCAAGGTGTGTTGTATTACCTTTAGAGTTTGTTTTTTTTGGACAAAAGTTTGCCCCAAAAGGATAATGATGTAACACCTGTGTTTGTCATATTCTCATGATATGCAGTCTTTGGGTACCTTGGATATTGAAGGTGTTGCATTAGGTATGGGCTGACAGGATGGCTGAGAGGTACGCACACTCACCTCTGAGCTGTCGAGCCTGGGTTAGAATCCCAACCCAGGTATAAAACTCCCCGTGTTACACAGGTATGATCCTGTCCCTCGGCTGGACGTTAAAGACCCCACGGTATCCTTCACATGAAGTAGGTGAGCTCTCGCCGGCATCCTGGACAAATTACAAATTGCTGCCCTAACTACTGCTGGGAAAGGGATGGCAAACTTCCCAGCATGACCTTCGCCAATAAAATGCTTTGGCGGAACCACGGCTCTATAACACAGAGTACGGTACATCAGGTATTCCGTCACATTGGGTGTGGTGATGACACTGGATGGATTTGGCGGAGAGTATGGGGTTAAATGCAGAATGTTTTAAGGATTGCGATTGTTAGGTTTTGAAAACCGATTTCGTCTCGGGAGAATTATCATTTTACAATTGGAATGGGGACAGGTAATCTGTCTGTATCTCATGCTCTGTCTGCTTCCATCTGTCTGTCTGTCTGCATGCATGTCTGTCATCATGTTTACAATTCATGTCTGCATGCTCATCTGGTCTGGTCCACATGTTATGGTTGTCTGATATTATTGCCCTCAGGTTCAGACTGGATGCATTATTGCCCTCAGGGTCAGACTGGATGCATTATTGCCCTCAGGGAGAGGTAGTGCACTTGCCTCTGAGCTGTCTTTCCTGGGTTCAAATCCTGATCTGACTGTAAACTATTGACCTGGTGCCTCACAGGCACGGTATTACATCGATGTGTGTGCCTCGGATGGACGTTAAACGGGCATCCCGTCTGCAAGCATTAGTTGGTGGACATTAAATATACAACGGTGTCCCTTGTGAAGAGCAAGCAAGTTATCGCCGGCACACTGGACAAACTACAAATTCCTGCCACCTTCAGTGGAACGTCAGGCATGGCCAGGCAGTTCATGAAACACCTTGGGTCAATAAACTTCCCCCTCTCACACCCTCCAGCCAACCCCACGGGGAGGTATGATCATTCTACACGTGTTTTCATGGCTACACAGTGCGATTGGAAAATTAAAAACAGCTTTTTTAAATGAAAAATAAAGTCTACAACAGCATCATGTTGTCTCTTCTTTTTTTATGGCGCAGCCCATTGGGCAAAGCAGTCCAGAACGTGTTTGTCCATCTGTATGTATGTCCCCTCAAATGTATACCAATCAGAGCTGAGGATCTGGTCACGTGACGGGGTGATGTGTTACGTCTGATGTCATTACGGCGGTACGGTGGCTGACTCTCCACACATCGCCATTTTGATTTATATGCCGTTCATGCCGAACATATCGTCGAAACTGTCATATATCACAATCGCCATGCTCTACCTTGACGTTTTTCATTCAGTGTGAAACACAAACAAACCGATTGTTAAAATGACCATCAAATATCGAAAGCATCGTCATCTTCTATACATTAAAGTAGCGGCAGTTTTGTGTCCGGCCGTCACGCTACGTCATGTCTATGATGTCATTACATCGATATTTTAATTTACCTCGTGCACCCGCTCACTATGGTGGTAGAAAGGGTCATTCCTCTTTGGGGTATATAGATTACAGTCGATCTATGGTCTGGTCTCAAGAACATTGGGTGTGTTCATTTACCAAGTTTATTGTGGAGAGATCATCAAGTGGTTTAAGCATTCGAGCGAGCACTCCATTCAAAACCCTTAAGGAACTGCTGGCTTGGCAAGCGCTAGCTGGCTGCTTGGTAAATGAGCACAGCCCGGACTTCTTCCCTTTCAGTTTCGTGTTAAACAGCAGGAAAAGTGGGTTTCATTGATGGGTTTCAAAACAAAACCTTAATTGGTGAGTTTCAAAAGGCCGCTACGAAAAACGGCACTTTTGCGGCAGGAGGATGTTATTTTGCGGATGTTATTTACCTAACCCCTGTGGGGTACATAGATTACAGTAGATCTTCGCTCAGTTCTGTAAGTAAAACTTACCTCAGGGATATCGGGATTCCTCCAAATTTCTTTGTTCAATGTTATAAACAGCGTTAGCGACTGTTTGAAAAGCGAATCATGTGTGTTTGTGGTTTATAATATTTTACAAGCCCGGATACGCCGCTGTTGGAGTTCCCGTCTTCTTTTTTTTCGATACTTTCTGGTATATTTGAACATGAAATGAGTTTAATGAGGGTGCCCTATTGTCTCTGCATGAATTGTTTTTGTAATTGATGTTTCCGCTGGATGTTTTCACTGGTTATTCGCTTTTAAATTCGTTTTTTCTCTGCGACCAGTCAACGCAAAACTTTTAACAGAGGATCAACTACTCATGGAGAATTGTTTTCAATGAAAATTATGATGGCAGCCATGTTGCATCAAGGGAAAAACTTTCGTCATCTTCGTTGAAACCACTGAACAAATTTATTTGAAACTTGGCGCAGATCAGGAACTCCACATAAGGAATTACATTTGAAAACTAGAAAGGTACTCGGTAGAGAGCATACCTCCGTCAGGCTGAACAGTTTATGTTTTGGATCCCACTGATAGACCGGATCTGGATTAAGTGGACGATTAATGACAAGCAAACATTTATTACAAACTGGGTTTATTGTGATTTTCAAGTCAGAGATCCGTTTGAAAACGATAGAGGAGGGGTGGAATGAAGGTGAGTTTAGAGAATCTAGAAAGGAAGGACTGTAAGAGATTGAATGCTTTTTTGAAATGGAATGATTTGATGAGGAAATTGAAAAAACCCTTTTAAGTAGGAAGAGGAAGAGCGTGTTGTAATATACCACTGAATAAAACACTGCAGGAGACAGTTTAAACATATTTAAACAAGCATTCTGAGTATTGCGCTGCAATACATGTCCACTACCGGCAGTCTGTCGTCCGGAAAACCGTTGGGGAAATTCCCAAACTTCAAAGTGCCATAACTTTGTCAAAAATGATCGAAACGTCGTGAAGTTCGAACTTGATCTGTAACTTATCATGAGGAAACCATGTGCCAAGTTTGAAATCATTAGCATTAAGAGTTCAGAAAAAAAAGTCCGGAAAACTGTTCTTTGCGTGACGGACTGACAGACTGACAGACGGAGGGACGGAGTGCAAACCTATAGTCCCCTCTGGTGTACATTAAACAAAACAAAACATGTATTTAAATGTAGCATTTAAATCTACAAAACATGTAGTATTTAAACAAAACCATGAAAAACAATCTGTGAAAAGTCCCTGAAGTGAGGGCGTGGATCTGAGAAAGGAGAAAGGGTTGAATGAATATGGAGGAAACTAGAATTGGAAAGGTGAGTAACGGCTGGAGAGGTAGAAGAAAAAGGAGATAAAGGGGGCGGGTCAAACACGCACGTGGTTGTGGGCGGGGACTTATAATATATAAGGAGGGAAGGAAAAAAATTTTGTATTTAAACGTTAGACAAAGGGTAAGATGTTCGGGGGATTAAAGAAAATCAAAGAAAAAAGCAATACAGCGAAGGAAATAACTTACATTTGCAAAATACCAACAGGGAAGCCGAGAGGGACCAGGGTAGACGTGACAGTACATTCTTATTTTGTTGTCATTGAATCTTCTACAGATGTAATACCCCTGATTGCAATCATTCTACCATTTCATAATAAGCTTGATCTCTGATCATCAATTTGGTTTCAGACCAGGTCTTCTACTCTGGACATGCTGCTTCTGCTGTCTCAACAATGGATGGAGGTCCTCAATGTCAAACAGGAAATCAGAGCTGTCTCCCTTGACATATCACATGCCTTCGATACGGTCTGGCACCCCGCTCTGCTCACCAAACTCTCCTCCTATGGTATCCATGGAAATCTCCATGCATGGCTTGCGGACTTCCTCTCTGGTCGTAGTCAACGTGTGGCCCTGAATGGGTTTCTCTCATCTCCCCTTCCTGTTCAGGCCGGAGTTCCCCAAGGCAGTGATCTGGGCCCTGTGCTTTTTCTGGTCTTCATCAATGATCTCTCCGACTCTCTTGAAAATCCTCTCTATCTCTTTGCTGATGACTCCACTCTCTGTCGCTCTATTCCTCATCCCTCAGATTGGCAGTCTGCAGCCTCCTCACTCTCTCCAGACCTGGACAAAATCACAGACTGGGCAAACAAGTGGAACATGTCTTTCAATCCTGATAAATCTCACACTCTTACGATGTCTCTCTGAAAAGACCGACTGGACAACCCTCCCATCTACTTTCTCAACAATCCTCTCCAAGAAATTCTGTCATTCAAGCTTTTGGGTCTCACTATCTGCCATGATCTTTCCTGGGAAAACCACATTTCCAATCTGGCTTCCAAAGCCAGTCGCCGACTGGGCATCCTCCGTCGTGCGAAGTCCTTCCTTGGCACACCTGGGCCCGTATTCATAAACGTACTTAAGTCCAAGTATAACACTTAAGTACCTCCTAAATTAGGTTTTACGAACAAGTGGTATTCAATATGCTACTTTCCTAATGTATTACACTCAACTTCATGCTTATATTTGAGACACCTCCAGGAGTGTCTTAGGTGAACGTAAGTTGGCCACACACTGTATATTCTATCCACTTTCGACCAGACAGCGAAGAGGAATGGCTGCATTGCTTCTGATAGCATAAGAACGGCTGGTTCGACGGCGTGCAATTCGTCGAGAACGAGTATTTCGTGACCGACTTCATCCGCTAGATGAGTGCGATGATGTCGAACCATACCAACGATACCACCTTGACCGGCAACCGATTTTGGATGTTATTGATGTTATTTGGTGATGATCTTGATCCATTGACATTGCGAAACCACGCATTGCCAAGGGAACATAAGGTTTTGGCAGCTATACGTTTCTATGCGACCGGAGCCTTTCAGCTGACAGCAGGAGATACAGTGCATGTATCATAACCAACGATGAGTCGAGTTGTCTCTCAAGTCACCCATGCATTGCTTCCTTTACTGCAAGCTGTCGTGAAATTTCCAAAGGATCGAGACCTTCCCACCATAGTTGAAAAGTTTCATGAAATTGCAAATTTTCCCGGTGTTCTTGGCCTACTTAATGTAAAATCAACTACAATACAGAAACCAACTGAATAAAAATGGCATAACAGAAGATTGAAACCATTCTCACCTGTTTCAGCAAGTTCTTTTCTGTACGCGCGGTATTCATCCTTCATAACTGAGCACATGTTCTGCCATTTTTTCTGGTAGTCCTTGTCACTCCTTACCACGTTAGGATTTCTTCTATTCATGGCCTCGGTTATCTTAACCATGCGTCATGCTTTTCAACCGAAACGGCGGCAGAAAACTTCGATACGATGACACCAATATGCTTTTCATACTCTTCGCACAGCCGAAATTTTTCAGCATCAATGAAATTTTTCTTTCGCTTCGAAGACGTGGTGTTCCCTGCCATGATGAAGGGTGGAAAGAATGCCTAAGGTCTTCCTAGCGACTTACAACAGCATTAAATAATAGCATTTGGTGTTGAACCCAGTTATGTAGTCCCGTCATTATGTCATGGCACTCAGCTAAACCACAGAAACTGACACAATCGTGCAAGAAATATGATCATTAACCCTAGCAACGGCCAGTCAAAACGGTTAGGTGTTACACCTATATTTAGGTGTCACACTGAGTGAGGTGTAACACTTAAGGTCATTTATGAATACCGACATAAGTCTTAGTCCTAGGTAAGTGTCACACTTGGAGTTTAAGTGTACTTAACATAAGAACGTTTATGAATACGGGCCCTGAGCTCCTCACCACATACAAGGCTTTCATCCACTGCTCAATGGAATACTGTTCCCCCTCTGGGCTGGTGCTCCTGCCTCACACCTAGCTCGTCTTCACGCTGTTGAAACCAAAGCTTTCAGAATCATTGGAATCTCTTGCGATGAAGCTAACTCCGAGGGCCTTTCACTCACTCACCGCAGGCAGGTTGGTGGTCTTTGTCTTCTCCCGACTCCTCTCCGGCCTTGCTCCCCCAGCTCTCTCTGTGCTCTGTCCCCAAATATTCCTACAGGTCGCACAAGATCTGCCTGCAACCCTCTTCTGGTTAAACTGTCAAAATCAAGACTCTCTGCTCACCTTCACTCCTCTTTTCTCCCGCCTCTGGAACAAACTCCCCCACTCCCTTCAATCACACTCCTCCCTCCAGGTCTTTAAAACAGCTGTTCACCACCATCTCTTATCTTCCCCCATCCAAATCCTTGATCTTTTCTACCCCTGCTAATTTCACCCCAGATTCACTTTTTTGAAATACCATCTTCCTTCCTGGAAGTCCTTGGTGTCCTTGTGTTTTATACTACTCCCTCCCCTTCCCCATTCCCACGCCTCCTCCCCCCAAGCCCTCTCCCTCCCACACATCTCCCGATGTCCCTGCTCTCAAATGTTGTGTTTGTGCTTCCCCTTCTCTCGCCATCTTGTCTACCGCTCCCCTTATTATATACTTTGTGTGTCTGTTTGATTTTTTTGTGTGATAAATGTTAACTCTTTCACGAGCCTCGATTCTGTATACAAAAAAAAAAAAATGCATTTTCGAACATCTCCGATATGGTTGACAGAACTTTGATTTTGGGTTTTTCCTACATCGCACCGCACCGGTGGGTTTACGCAATAGCTCGACTTCTGTTCCCACAAATCTGCCCAGAAAGATTCAAAAGCTTAAATGAAATGAAAGTCTTGTTGTAAACTTTTATTAAACTTCCAATAAGAACTTCCTCGACGTGCTTTAGAAAATCGAACAACCGCACGAGCTTGGGGTGATCAGAGAAACCAGAAGGCACGATATCGGTTTTACAAACTCCATGTAATAAATAACAGTTTACGTAGATATGATCAAACCTCGCAAGTGACATGTGATTGACGGAAAGACGACACCATGTGTAAGACCGTTCACCAGGGTGCTGTAATTGCCAAACGTCATGGAGATTATATGTTGTGAGCTATTATTTATGAATAAGCACTCACAAACAGAAATCAGTGCTCACTTATACCATGAAAACAAAATATAAAAATTGCAAATGAAAAAAAAAAGAACGACAAACTTATAACAATATATAATTATTAAGTATAACAATGTATAAGACTAGAGTTTGTGGATTTGGCTTTAAGATAGTCGTGTGCTGTGGAGCAGAAACCCTGGTGCCGCCTCTATGTTGGGTCCCCGACAGTGGCATCTGGTGGGCTGTTCCACACGGGTATTATTGCGGGCATACCCAAACGATCAAACTGAGCAAGTGACCAGTGACCACTCTCAGTCTTGTCAGTAAGACCTTCCGCAGCATAAATCCCAAAGGAGGCACTTGCTCTGCTAGACCGTATTGGAGTTCATGATGGAGGTGGCATGGACTTCAAAAGTGCTGGAGCTTCCTCTGTGTCGTCTGTACATCAGACCCAGACTTGCTTCGGTTCTCCCGTGTGGTAAAGGGCTGATGTTAAATTCCTGTGGATGGGCCTCGATGATAGGTACAGCACGACGTTGCGCATCATCCAGCTTCAAAGAGCTTCGCAGCACATAGTGGGGCTTGCCCCATTTCGGTCAATGAAGCATTCACGGAACAGCTCGGTTGCCTCAACAGAAAAAAGAAATCCGTCCGTCACTTTTCCTTGCAGCGTACATATTGAGAATTGTAAACTTGACCTCACTGATATAAAAAGTCCCAGATGGCAAAATGACCATCAATAATGTTCGTGAAATGAAGGGAAGATGGCTGAAAAAGTTTCCCTAAAATAAACATAATACCTGCCTTACATCAGGAGCGGTTACTGAAGAAACACTCCTTATCCATGATTACTCGCCACTCGGCCTGAACAGATCTGACAGCATGGGTCTCTTGTGACAAGGCCATCTCAAGACCATTTCCTTCAATGAGTCGGAGCAAACTTCCACCACCATTAACATTTTCTGATCCAACCTTAAAACTAATCATGAATAAAAGTAATGGCTTCAAATACAAGACCAAACAGGGTTCATTAATTGAGAGTTTTTTTTTAGCCATATCCTAATGTAAACAGTAAAACACAATTTTATAACCCCATGGACTTGTGGTGCTGCCACAAGAGGACAAGACCAAAACACCAGGCCAGCATGGCGGGTCGCCACTTGCTGGGTGGACCTGAACCTCGACAAGAGGCTTCCTGCCCACCTGCCCAAGTGGTTCCTTCTTCAGGCTCCTAGCATTAGTTGATGGACATTAAATATTCCAGTGTCCTTTGTGAACCCCAACCACCTCCAGGGCCCCAGCCACTCAGTCCGAAGGGTGCAGGCCACCAAGGAGGTCCGCCACAAATTAAATTATCTGTGGCTCAGCTCAACCCAATTGTTGTTTCCAATTGTCTCAACCCAATTGTTGTTTCCAATTGTCTCAACCCAATTGTTGTTTCCAATTGTCTCAACCCAATTGTTGTTTCCAATTGTCACAACCCAATTGTTGTTTCCAATTGTCTCAACCCAATTGTTGTTTTCAACCCAATTGTTGTTTCCAATTGTCTCAACCCAATTGTTGTTTCCAATTGTCTCAACCCAATTGTTGTTTCCAATTGTCTCAACCCAATTGTTGTTTCCAATTGTCACAACCCAATTGTTGTTTCCAATTGTCTCAACCCAATTGTTGTTTTCAACCCAATTGTTGTTTCCAACTGTCTCAACCCAACCCAGTTGGTGCACACATACAAATTGTGCAAGGCAAGCCCTCAGGCTTCCTGGCGTTGCACAATTTACAAGGGGGGCAACCTTTCCAAAAGATGGTCTCTTGTTCACAGTTGGTCTATCAACCCCCAAAAAAGAAAAAGATTGTTCACAGTTCGTGTAATTAGTGCGACAGAAATGACAAAAATAAAATCTAAACTGGGGAAACAGATGGGTTGGTACGACAGGATGTTTAAAGTAGGGGTCACATAGTTGAAGTTGAAGGAAACAGTTGAAGTTGAAGTTTATACAGACTTTATACAGGGAGGGGCAAATGGCATTCGCACAGCTGTACAGACAGTCTGTGGTTTTTTACAAAGTAAAAAGAGGAAATAAGTGAAATAGGATGAGGGAGACAGGAATCACAGACGGAAACAGAGAATGGGCAGTGTCTGTTCAACTTTGAATTTACTGTCATCTCAGAAGGTTCCGGGGTAGTGGAAATCTCTCCCAAATGATACCTAAACACACACACCAGGCCTGGAGGTGAATGATTTCATGTGAGCAAGTTATGGGGAAGTGACAAAGCACATATAACCGTGGTGAATGTATAACGGTGAGTAAGTGATGGAGGTCCAAGCACATACAACCATGGTGAATGTATAATGGTGAGTAACTGATGGAGGAACAAAGCACATATAACCATGGTGAATGTATAATGGTGAGCAACTGATGGAGAGACAAATCACATATAACCGTGGTGAATGTATAATGATGAGCAACTGATGGAGGGACAAATCGAATCGGCTGGGTCTTGTCATTAACTCATCCACAACTTTCTGAAATTCCATGATATATTCCATGAAATATTCCATGATATATTCCATGATATATTCCATGATATATTCCATGATAAATTCCATGATAAATTCCATGATATATTCCATGATATATTCCATGATATATTCCATGATAAATTCCATGATATATTCCATGATATATTCCATGATATATTCCATGATATATTCCATGATATATTCCATGATAAATTCCATGATATATTCCATGATATATTCCATGATATATTCCATGATATATTCCATGATAAATTCCATGATAAATTCCATGATATATTCCATGATAAATTCCATGATATATTCCATGATATATTCCATGATATATTCCATGATATATTCCATGATAAATTCCATGATATATTCCATGATATATTCCATGATATATTCCATGATATATTCCATGATATATTCCATGATAAATTCCATGATATATTGCATGATATATTCCATTATATATTCCATGATATATTCCATGATATATTCCATGATACATTCCATGATAAATTCCATGATATATTCCATGATATATTCCATGATATATTCCATGATATATTCCGTGATAAATTCCGTGATATATTCCGTGATATATTCCGTGATATATTCCGTGATATATTCCATGATATAATATTCCATGATATATTCCATGATATATTCCATGATAAATTCCATGATATATTCCATGATATATTCCATGATATATTCCATGATAAATTCCATGATATATTCCATGATATATTCCATGATATATTCTGTGATATATTCCATGATATATTCCATGATATATTCCATGATATATTCCATGATATAATATTCCATGATATATTCCATGATATATTCCATGATATATTCCATGATAAATTCCATGATATATTCCATGATATATTCCATGATATATTCCATGATAAATTCCATGATATATTCCATGATATATTCCATGATATATTCCATGATATATTCCATGATAAATTCCATGATAAATTCCATGATATATTCCATGATATATTCCATGATATATTCCATGATATATTCCATGATATATTCCATGATAAATTCCATGATAAATTCCATGATATATTCCATGATAAATTCCATGATATATTCCATGATATATTCCATGATATATTCCATGATATATTCCATGATAAATTCCATGATATATTCCATGATATATTCCATGATATATTCCATGATATATTCCATGATAAATTCCATGATATATTCCATGATATATTCCATTATATATTCCATGATATATTCCATGATAAATTCCATGATATATTCCATGATATATTCCATGATATATTCCATGATATATTCCATGATAAATTCCATGATATATTCCATGATATATCCCATGATATATTCCATGATATTTTCCATGATATATTCCATGATATATTCCATGATATATTCCATGATATATTCCATGATATATGTCATTTCTGCCCGATCATTCAATGGTGAAGAATCACGTTAAAAAAATAAATAATTATAAATAAAATAAAATAAATAAATAAATAAAATAAATAAATAAAATAAATAATAAATAATTCTAAATCCAGATCCGGATTCACATCTTCACCAAAATCGAATCAATTTGTCCTCGTCACACACCCAACCTCTCCACCAAATTTCGGACAAATACATCCATAACTTATTTTGAAATATCCTGCTCACAGACAGACAGATTGTCTGTCTGTCTGTGAGACAGACATGGGTGAAAACAAAACCCTGTCCACCTTTGGTAGCGGATGTAATAAATAGACATGTCTTTCTTGTAATTATGTTTACCTGCTTTTCTGGTTTTGTTAAACATTTAGAGGATTTTGATCAACTGGGATTTGGAAAATTAAGGACACAGGACTTGGACACTGTTTGCCGATCAAGTTCCACCTCATCAATCATCGAAGGCCATTCCTGTCCAACTTACATTTGTAGCTTCACGAGTAAGCAGCCAAAGTGCATTTGATGCGCTCTTCGTCTGCACACATCTCCTCCATATGTAGATGCGTAAGATCGTTCACATTGATCCTGCAGGAGAAAAACCAGGATCCGTCAGTTTGAAGCTAAACTGCAATGGAAATGTTCAATGGAGATTCCATGCATCCATTGAAAACTCCATCTTTTAATCACAGGCTTAACTCCCAATTCCGAAATGGTATTTGCAGAGTTGTAAACCAGCAACTGGGGCCTTACAGCGTCCATTAACTTTCAAGCTTACAAAATAAAGAGGGGGGGAGATAAAAAGAAAGTGAGGGCCTCGGCGGATACTCCACAAAAAGGTAAAGGATGGTTGTGGACACCGATTACAGGTAAATATGTACGTCAGGTGATGTAACCAAAGGGCTGCATTTCTCGTACCATATCTTCTTGATGCCCGAATTCTCCTTCAGGGAATCCAGAATGTGCTGCAAGCTGCGATGACTCAAGTTGTTGTTCCTTAGGCTTAAGAATGAAACAAGTGCTTCAGGTTTCACAGGTAAAAGAACGCAAAGACACGCAAGCTCATTTCAAATGGGTGGCGAAACACCTGGTGTGTAGGTGTGTGCATCTCACTGCAGCTCTCGAAGGTTCTGGTTCTTGCGCAGGGTTTGTGCAAATCTTTCCATTCCCACGTCGGTCACCTTGTTGTACGACATGCTGGATGACAACAACATGACAGTTGGTATTGTGTCGTCTTTAAGTCCCATCCGATACCTGTTCAGACTGCTCCAGTGCTCCACATCAGAGCCGATTTAAACGATTGGATTGATAAATTGAAGTTATTTTAAAAATCAAAAGTGTATAAAAGTAGAGTGTTGTGGTTGTGGGATATTGTTGTGGTTGTGGGAATGCACCCCGGGGAGATCATCCATGAACATATAGGAATTTCCCAGACAGTTATTACTTGCAAAATCGAAGATTTTCATCTGAACCTGTGCTGGAATCCTTAATCCCCCATAGGAATCCTTCTTGCCCTCATTTAGGGAATTTCCCCAGATAGTTTTCACGGCTTTGTTTTAAAATGTTTAAACTTTTCCCTGAAGTGTTTTATTCTGTTCTATATGATAACACATTCTTCTTCTTCTTCTTCTTCTTTAAAAGGTTGCTTTCGATTTGCTCACCAAATCTCTTCATTTCAAATAAAAATTCAATCTCTTACAGTTCCTCTTTCCTAAATTCCCAAAACTCACCTGCACTCCACCCCTCCTCCAACGTTTTCAAACGGATCTCTGACTTGAAAATCACAAGAAACTCATTTTGCAATAAATGTTCGTTTCCCATTAATCATCCAACACTTTCTAAAATCCAAACTCATCCATCCCTCCTAAACTCCCCCTCACCCATCCCTTACAAATCTCCCCCCTTACCCCTCCCCACCTAGCCTCCCCCCTCACCCCTCCCCTCCTAGCCTCCCCCCTCACCCCTCCCCTCCTAAACTCCCCCTCACTCCTCCCCTCAAAAACTCCCCCCTCACCCCTTTGCCTCCTAAATTCCCCCCTCACAATTGGAGGCAATTCAAAACTCCCCCTCCCCCCCTCCCCTTAAAATCTCCCCACCCTCCATTTTTCTACAATTCTCCCCTCTCACTCCTAGGAATCCACTCAGGATGAACCCACTCACTTTTTTTTTTCTTTTTTTTTTTTTGTCCCCTCTCACTCCTCCTCCTCCTCAAAGCATCCTCCCTGCTTCCTCTCCCTTCCAACTCTTACCTCCATCTCCTCCAACCTTCCTCCTCGATCTGCCCCTCCTCAAACAAAACCTCAGTTTTTTTTTTTTTTTTTTTTGTTGTATACAAGATCGAGGCTCGTGAAAGAGCGAACATTAATCACACAGAAAGACAAACCGACACATAAAACATATAACATCGGGAGCGGTAGACAAGATGGGGAGAGAGGGGGAAGGACACAAACACAACATTTGAGAGCAGGGACCGAGAGACATGGAGACATCGAGAGATCTGAGAGAGGGCGAGGGCTTTGGGGGGGGGGCATGGGAAGGGGGTGGTGGGAGAGGTATAAAACATATGGACACTGCCAGGACTTCCAGGAAAGAAGTTGGAATTTCAAACAAGGTGGATCTGGGGTGAATTAGCGGGGGTAGAAAAGATCAAGGTTTTGGATGGGGGAAGATAAGAGATGGTGGTGAACAGCTGTTTTAAAGACCTGGAGGGAGGAGTGGGATTGAAGGGAGTGAGGGAGTTTGTTCCAGAGGCGGGAGAAAAGAGGAATGAAAGAGTGAAGGTGAGCAGAGAGCCGAGATTTCGGCAGTTTAACCATCAGAGGGTTGCTGGCAGATCTTGTGCGACCTGTAGGAATATTTGGGGGACAGAGCACAGACAGAGCTGGGGGTGCAAGGCCGGAGAGGAGTCGGTAGAAGACAGAAAGACCACCTACCTGCCTGCGGTGAGTGAGTGAAAGGCCCTCAGAGATAGCTTCATCGCGGGAGATTCCAATAATTCTGAAAGCTTTGGTTTCAACAGCGTGAAGCCGAGCTAGGTGTGAGGCAGGAGCACCGGCCCATAGGGGAGAACAGTATTCCATTGAGCTGCGGATGAAAGCCTTGTATGTGGTGAGGAGCTCAGGTGTGCCGAGGAAGGACTTCGCACGACGGAGGATGCCCAGTCGGCGACTGGCTTTGGAGGCCAGCTTGGAAATGTGGTTTTCCCAAGAAAGATCATGGCAGATAGTGAGACCCAAAATCTTGAGCGACAGAACTTCTTGGAGAGGATTGTTGAGAAAGTAGATGGGAGGGTTGTCCAGTCGATCTTTTCGGAGAGACATAGTAAGAGTGTGAGATTTGTCAGGATTGAAAGACATGTTCCACTTGTTTGACCAGTCTGTGATTTTGTCCAGGTCTTCAGAGAGTGAGGAGGCAGCAGACTGCCGATCTGAGGGAAGAGGAATGGAGCGGCAGAGAGTGGAGTCATCAGCAAAGAGATAGAGAGGATTTTCGAGAGAGTCAGAGAGATCATTGATGAAGACCAGAAAAAGCACGGGGCCCAGAACACTGCCTTGGGGAACTCCAGCCTGAACAGGAAGAGGAGATGAGAGAAACCCATTCAGGGCCACACGTTGACGACGACTAGAGAGGAAGTCCGCCAGCCATGCGTGGAGATTTCCATGGATACCAAAGGAGGAGAGTTTGGTGAGCAGAGCGGGGTGCCAGACCGTGTCGAAGGCACGTGATATGTCGAGGGAGACAGCTCTAATTTCCTGTTTGGCATTGAGGACCTCCATCCATTGTTGAGACAGCAGAAGCAGCATGTCCAGAGTAGAGTGACCTGGTCTGAAACCAAATTGATGATCAGAGATCAAGCCATTGGAGAAGAGGAAAGATTTCATATCCGAAGCAATGATGGATTCCATGACTTTGCTGATAATTGGGAGAAGGCTGATTGGTCTGTAGTTGCTGGGATCTGTTTTTGCACCTTTTTTGTGCAAAGCGGTGATGTTGGCTGATTTCCAAGCAGATGGCAGTTGACCTTGAGCAAAAGAGAGGGTGAAGAGAACAGAGAGAGGGTGAGATAGAGCAGCAGAGCAGGATTTTAGGACCCGTGGGCTGATGCCGTCGGGTCCAGTTGCAGAATCAGAGTCGAGGGTTGACAGAAACTTTTCCACCTTGTCAGGAGGAAAGGACACGGAGTCCAGGAGCAGCAGGGTACGACTGGGTATGGTGGGTACAGAGAGGGATGGGTTTGGGACACAAGATTTAGAGGCAAACACAGAGTTGAGGCATTCAGCTTTTTCACGTGCGGAGTCAGCTGTGTAGCCGTTTGAGGTAAGGGAGGGGATGGAGGGGGAACAAACACCAGAAACGGATTTGACCAGACGCCACCAGGATTTGGAAGAGGGAGACAGATAAGAGAGTTCGGTCTTGAGAACGGAGAGATATTGTTTCCTGGCTCTCCTGAGGGTGGACACACACTTGTTTCGGGCTTTGTGAAAGGAAATGAGATTTCCTTCCGTTGGATTTGCTTTCCAGGAGACGAAGGCAAGTTGTTTCTGGGCAACAGCCTCACCACAAGATTCCGTGTACCATGGACGGGAGGAAGGGTATGACAACTGAAGACGAGATGGGATAAATCTGTGCATGAGAGAGAGCAATTTACTTTGGAAGAATTCCCAGGATGAGTTGATGTCAGAGGTGGTAGAGATGGGAGACCAGTCCAGATGATTGATGGCTGCTTGAAGACCGTGCCAGTTGGCCTGAGTGAAATGCCAGACTCGTCGACGCTGAGCAGGCTCCCTGAGGATGGTCAGAGAGATGTCCACTTTAACAAGGACATGATCAGATGATCCGATCGGAGCAGAAGAAGAGCAGCAGACATTTTCAGGGAAGTTAGTCATAACCAAGTCCAGAAGAGAAGATGTTCCGCTGACTGAGATCCGGGTCGGGAAATTGACAGATTGTGTCAGTCCCAGTGAGTCGCAGAAGTCCTTTGCTGAAGAGCCATGGCTGGTGAGAGAGGTACCCACACCCAGCCAACTGGCATGGTGACAATTGAAATCACCACATATGAGGAAGAGAGAGTTGGGATGAGTAGATAGAAGTTGGTCCATATCATCAGACAGCGAGATGTAGATGGAGTCATCACTGTTTGGTGGACGGTACAACACACATATGAACAAGAGGTGGGAGCGAAGGGGAAGCCGTAGCCAGAGGTATTCCTGGGGGTGAGGTGGAGAGAGTGCAGTGCAGGGCGAGTGAGGAAGAGAGTTTTTGATAAAGATAGCAACCCCGCCTCCAGGACGAGGCTCAGGTCTATCATACCGGAGGAGGGAGTAGCCCGGGAGAGATACTATGGAATCAGAGACATCATAAAGGAGGAAAGTTTCTGTTAAGCAGATCACGTCTGGTTTGACAGAAGCAACCTGTATGGAGAGATCAGTTAAGTTTGAACGAAGGCCCCGGATGTTTGAGGTCCATACCGTTAATGAAGAGGAAGGGGGAGCATCAGATACAGAACAGGGGGGAGGAGGGGTAGGGTAAGATGTGGAAGAGGTGGAAGAGATAGGGAGAGCTGTTGAAGGTGTGTCAGAGATTTCAGAATAGCTTGGAGAAAGGGAAGGATGGGGCGGACAAAAGGTTTGATGGTGATTGGGTGAGCCACAATGAGGTGTTATTTGAGGAGGGGGAAGAGCGAGGCAGAAGGTTGGGGGAGATGGAGGTGAGAGTTTGAAGGGGGAAGAAGCGGGGAGGACGCTTTGAGGAGGGGGAGTGAGAGGGGGGAAATTGAGAAGCAATGAGGGTGGGGAGATTTGAAGGGGAGGGGTGAGGGGGGAGTTTGGGAGGGAAGGGACAAGGGGAGGGATTTGAAAGGGATGGGATATGGGGGAGATTTGGAGGGGAGGGGTGAGGCAGGAGTCTAGGAGGGGAGGGGCGAGGGGGCGTCTTGGCGGGGAGGGGTGAGGGGGTAGTTTAGGAGGGAGGGGGCAAGGGGGGAGATTTGAAAGGGATGGGTGATGGGGAAGATTTAGAGGGGAGGGGTGATGGGGAAGATTTGGAGGGGAGGGGTTATGGGGAAGATTTGGAGGGGAGGGGTGAGATTGGATTTTTGAAAGTGTACGATTTATGGGAAACGAACATTTATTGCAAAATGAGTTTCTTGTGACCTTCGAGTTAAAAATACGTTTAAGGACGCTGGATGGAGGATGGAGTGCAGGAGAGTTTAGGGAATGTAGAAAAAAGGCACTATAGGAGATGGATATTTTTTTTGGGATGAATTGATTTGGTGAGCAAGTCGAAAGCAGCCTTTTAAAGAAGAAGAAGAAAAAGGTGTTATAAAATATGACGGAATACATAACTTGAGGGGAAAGTGTAAACATTGAAGGTTAATGAGTGAAAACTATCTGGGGAAATGGGGGAGAAACACGTGGTCGAAGAACGAACGAACGAATAAGAATGAATAAACGAATGAGAACAGAGAAGGAAATGTTTTTGTTTTTTTTGTTTTTTTGAGTTGAGATTTACACAAGGAAGTAGGCTATGGGTGAAAAGCCTGGGAATACAGAGAACGAAAGTTATTGGATCACAAACGACGGACCGCTGAGAGAAAAACAAAGCCTCAAGGTTGTACAGTGCACACTGTACAAGGCCTCAAGACACGACACGGCAAACAGACGATCAATTTATGAAAGATAAACACCGAGAAACAACCAAAGTTGCACACAATAACTTCACACACCGAAAGATAAATACAGTTTCGACAAAATACAATTGTGAACAGACTTAACTTCGAAAAACGTGGAGACCGTGTGGAGCTTCGAAAATCCCTCCCACCGTCTCCGAGATCTCGCGAGATCTCAATTGTTTTTTTCAATCGAGTGGTGAGAGAGACGACTCGGTCCATCTCCCTCACGACTCGATCCATCTCCCTCACCACTCGATCCATCTCCCTCACGACTCGATCCATCTCCCTCACCACTCGATCCATCTCCCTCACGACTCGATCCATCTCCCCCACCACTCGATCCATCTCCCTCACGACTCGATCCATCTCCCTCACCACTCGGTCCATATCCCTCACAACTCGGTCCATATCCCTCACCACTCACGACTCATTCCTCACCAAATCACCATCAAACCATTTGTCCTCCTCATCCTTCCCTTTCTTCAAGCTCTTCTGAAATCTCTGAGACACTATCAACAGCTCTCCCTACCTCCTCCTCCTCTTCCTCAGCTTACCCGACCCCTCCCCTCCCCTGTCCTGTATCCGATGCTCCCCCTTCCTCTTCATTAACGGTATGGACTTCAAACATCCGGGGCCTTCGTTCAAACTTAACTGATCTCTCCATACAGGTTGCTTCTGTCAAACCAGACGTGATCTGCTTAACAGAAACTTTCCTCCTTCAAGATGTCTCTGATTCCTTGGTATCTCTCCCGGGCTACTCCCTCCTCCGGTATGATAGACCTGAGCCTCGTCCTGGAGGCGGGGTTGCTATCTTTATCAAAAACTCTCTTCTTCACTCTCCCTGCACTGCACTCTCTCCACCTCACCCCCAGGAGTACTCTGGCTACGGCTTCCTCTCCGCTCCCACCTTTTGTTCATATGAGTGTTGTACCGTCCACCAAACAGTGATGACTCCATTTACATCTCGCTGTCTGATAACATGGACCAACTTCTATCTACTCATCCCAACTCTCTCTTCCTCATATGTGGTGATTTCAACAGTCATCATACCAGTTGGCTGGGTGTGGGTACCTCTATCACCAGCCATGGCTCCTCAGCAAAGGACTTCTGCGACTCACTGGGACTGACACAATCTGTCAATTTCCCAACCCGGATCTCAGTCAATGGAGCATCTTCTCTTCGAGACCTGGTTATGACTAACTTCCCTGCAAATGTCTGCTGCTCTTCTTCTGCTCCAATCGGTTCTTCTGACCATGTGCTTGTTGAAGTAGACATCTCTCTGACCATTCTCAGAGAACCTCCTCAACGTCGACGAGTCTGGCATTTCACTCAGGCCAACTGGCACGGTCTCCAAGCAACCATAAATCACCCTCATCACTCGCTCCATCTCCCTCACCACTCGCTCCATCTCCCTCACCACTCGCTCCATCTCCTTCACCACTCGATCAATCTACCTCCTCACCACTCAATCCATCTCCCTCACCAGTCGATCCATCTCCCTCACCAGTCGATCCATCTCCCTCACGACTCGATCCATCTCCCTCACCACTCACTCCATCTTCCTCACCACTCACTCCATCTCCCTCATGACTCGATCCATCTCCCTCACCACACACTCCATCTTCCTCACCACTCACTCCATCTCCCTCACCACTCGATCAATCTCCCTCACCACTCGATCCATTTCTCTCACCAGTCGATCCATCTCTCTCACCAGTCGATCCATCTCCCTCATGACTCGATCCATCTCCCTCACGACTCGATCCATCTCTCTCACCACTCGATCAATCTCTCTCACCACTCGATCAATCTCCCTCACCTCTCAATCCATCTCCCTCATGACTCGATCCATCTCCCTCACGACTCGATCAATCTCCCTCACCACTCGATCCATCTCTCTCACCACTCGATCAATCTCCCTCACCTCTCGATCCATCTCCCTCACGACTCGATCCATCTCCCTCACGACTCGATCCATCTCCCTCACGACTCGATCCATCTCCCTCACGACTCGATCCATCTCCCTCACCACTCGGTCCATATCCCTCACAACTCGGTCCATCTCCCTCACCACTCGGTCCATATCCCTCAGAACTCGGTCCATATCCCTCACCACTCGGTCCATATCCTTCACAACTCGATCCATCTCCCTCACCACTCGATCCATCTCCCTCACGACTCGGTCCATCTCCCTCACCACTCGGTCCATATCCCTCACAACTCGGTCCATATCCCTCACCACTCGGTCCATATCCCTCACCACTCGGTCCATATCCCTCACAACTCGGTCCATATCCCTCACAACTCGGTCCATATCCCTCACCACTCGGTCCATATCCCTCACGACTCGGTCCATCTCCCTCACGACTCGATCCATCTCCCTCACCACTCGATCCATCTCCCTCACGACTCGATCCATCTCCCTCACCACTCGGTCCATATCCCTCACAACTCGGTCCATATCCCTCACCACTCGCTCCATCTCCCTCACCACTCGATCAATCTCCCTCACCACTCGATCAATCTCCCTCACCACTCGATCAATCTCCCTCCAACTCATCGGCCAAACCAATACATGCGCCAAACCAACACAAACGCAAAACAACACATGCACCAAACCAACACAACTGCCAAACCAACACTTGCGACAAAGCAACACATCCGCCAAACCAACACATGCACCAAACCAATACGTCCACCAAACCAATACATCTGCCAAACCAACACAACTGCCAAACCAATACATCTGCCAAACCAACACAACTGCCAAACCAACACATGTGCCAAACCAACACATCCACCAAACCAACACAACTGCCAAACCAACACATCCACCAAACCAATACATCTGCCAAACCAACACAACTGCCAAACCAACACATGTGCCAAACCAACACATGTGCCAAACCAATACATCCACCAAACCAACACAACTGCTAAACCAACACATCCACCAAACCAATACATCTGCCAAACCAACACAACTGCCAAACCAACACATGTGCCAAACCAAACATGTGCCAAACCAACACATGTGCCAAACCAACACATGTGCCAAACCAATACATCCACCAAACAAACACAACTGCCAAACCAACACATGTGCCAAACCAACACATGTGCCAAACCAACACATCCACCAAACCAATACATCTGCCAAACCAACACAACTGCCAAACCAATACATCTGCCAAACCAACACATGTGCCAAACCAACACATGTGCCAAACCAACACAACTGCCAAACCAACACATGTGCCAAATCAACACATGTGCCAAACCAACACAACTGCCAAACCAACACATCCACCAAACCAATACATCCACCAAACCAACACATGTGCCAAACCAACACATCCGCCAAACCAACACATCCGCCAAACCAACACAACTGCCAAACCAACACATCCACCAAACCAATACATCCACCAAACCAATACATCCACCAAACCAACACAACTGCCAAACCAATACATCCACCAAACCAACACATCCGCCAAACCAACACATCCACGAAACCAATACATCCACCAAACCAACACATCCACCAAACCAATACATCCACCAAACCAACACATCCACCAAACCAACACATCCACCAAACCAATACATCCACCAAACCAACACAACTGCCAAACCAATACATCCACCAAACCAACACATCCACCAAACCAACACATCCACCAAACCAATACATCCACCAAACCAATACATCCACCAAACCAACACATCCACCAAACCAACACATCCACCAAACCAATACATCCGCCAAACCAACACAACTGCCAAACCAATACATCCACCAAACCAACACATCCGCCAAACCAACACATCCACGAAACCAATACATCCACCAAACCAACACATCCACCAAACCAATACATCCACCAAACCAACACATCCACCAAACCAACACATCCACCAAACCAACACAACTGCCAAACCAATACACCCACCAAACCAACACATCCACCAAACCAACCCAACTGCCAAACCAATACACCCACCAAACCAATACATCCACCAAACCAACACAATTGCCAAACCAATACATCCACCAAACCAACACATCCACCAAACCAACCCAACTGCCAAACCAATACACCCACCAAACCAACACAATTGCCAAACCAATACATCCACCAAACCAACACAATTGCCAAACCAATACATCCACCAAACCAACACAATTGCCAAACCAATACACCCACCAAACCAACACAATTGCCAAACCAATACATCCACCAAACCAACACATCCACCAAACCAACCCAACTGCCAAACCAATACACCCACCAAACCAACACAATTGCCAAACCAATACATCCACCAAACCAACACAATTGCCAAACCAATACATCCACCAAACCAACACAATTGCCAAACCAATACACCCACCAAACCAACACAATTACCAAACCAATACATCCACCAAACCAACACAATTGCCAAACCAATACATCCACCAAACCAACACAACCACCAAACCAATACATCCACCAAACCAACACAATTGCCAAACCAATACATCCACCAAACCAACACAATTGCCAAACCAATACATCCACCAAACCAACACATCCACCAAACCAATACACCCACCAAACCAACACAATTGCCAAACCAATACATCCACCAAACCAACACATCCACCAAACCAATACAACCACCAAACCAACACATCCACCAAACCAACACATCCACCAAACCAACACAACTGCCAAACCAATACATCCACCAAACCAACACATCCACCAAACCAACCCAACTGCCAAACCAATACACCCACCAAACCAACACAATTGCCAAACCAATACATCCACCAAACCAACACATCCACCAAACCAACCCAACTGCCAAACCAATACACCCACCAAACCAATACATCCACCAAACCAACACAATTGCCAAACCAATACATCCACCAAACCAACACAATTGCCAAACCAATACATCCACCAAACCAACACATCCACCAAACCAATACACCCACCAAACCAACACAATTGCCAAACCAATACATCCACCAAACCAACACAATTGCCAAACCAATACATCCACCAAACCAACACATCCACCAAACCAACACATCCACCAAACCAACACATCCACCAAACCAACACATCCACCAAACCAACACAACTGCCAAACCAATACATCCACCAAACCAACACATCCACCAAACCAATACATCCACCAAACCAACACATCCACCAAACCAACACAACTGCCAAACCAACACATCCACCAAACCAACACATCCACCAAACCAATACATCCACCAAACCAACACATCCACCAAACCAACACATCCACCAAACCAACACAACTGCCAAACCAATACATCCACCAAACCAACACATCCACCAAACCAACACAATTGCCAAACCAATACATCCACCAAACCAACACAATTGCCAAACCAATACATCCACCAAACCAACACATCCACCAAACCAACACATCCACCAAACCAACACATCCACCAAACCAACACATCCACCAAACCAACACAACTGCCAAACCAATACATCCACCAAACCAACACATCCACCAAACCAACACATCCACCAAACCAACACATCCACCAAACCAACACAACTGCCAAACCAACACATCCACCAAACCAACACATCCACCAAACCAATACAACCACCAAACCAACACATCCACCAAACCAACACATCCACCAAACCAACACAACTGCCAAACCAATACATCCACCAAACCAACACATCCACCAAACCAACCCAACTGCCAAACCAATACACCCACCAAACCAATACATCCACCAAACCAACACAATTGCCAAACCAATACATCCACCAAACCAACACATCCACCAAACCAACCCAACTGCCAAACCAATACACCCACCAAACCAACACAATTGCCAAACCAATACATCCACCAAACCAACACAATTGCCAAACCAATACACCCACCAAACCAACACAATTGCCAAACCAATACATCCACCAAACCAACACAATTGCCAAACCAATACATCCACCAAACCAACACATCCACCAAACCAATACATCCACCAAACCAACACAATTGCCAAACCAATACATCCACCAAACCAACACAATTGCCAAACCAATACATCCACCAAACCAACACATCCACCAAACCAATACATCCACCAAACCAACACATCCACCAAACCAACACATCCACCAAACCAACACAACTGCCAAACCAATACAACCACCAAACCAACACATCCACCAAACCAACCCAACTGCCAAACCAATACACCCACCAAACCAATACATCCACCAAACCAACACAATTGCCAAACCAACACATCCACCAAACCAATACATCTGCCAAACCAACACAACTGCCAAACCAACACATCCACCAAACCAACACAACTGCCAAACCAACACATGTGCCAAACCAACACATGTGCCAAACCAACACAACTGCCAAACCAACACATCCACCAAACCAATACATCTGCCAAACCAACACAACTGCCAAACCAACACATGTGCCAAACCAACACATCCACCAAACCAACACATGTGCCAAACCAATACACCCACCAAACCAACACAATTGCCAAACCAATACATCCACCAAACCAACACAATTGCCAAACCAATACATCCACCAAACCAACACATCCACCAAACCAATACATCCACCAAACCAACACAATTGCCAAACCAATACATCCACCAAACCAACACAATTGCCAAACCAATACATCCACCAAACCAACACATCCACCAAACCAATACATCCACCAAACCAACACATCCACCAAACCAACACATCCACCAAACCAACACAACTGCCAAACCAATACACCCACCAAACCAACACATCCACCAAACCAACCCAACTGCCAAACCAATACACCCACCAAACCAATACATCCACCAAACCAACACAATTGCCAAACCAACACATCCACCAAACCAATACATCTGCCAAACCAACACAACTGCCAAACCAACACATCCACCAAACCAACACAACTGCCAAACCAACACATGTGCCAAACCAACACATGTGCCAAACCAACACAACTGCCAAACCAACACATCCACCAAACCAATACATCTGCCAAACCAACACAACTGCCAAACCAACACATGTGCCAAACCAACACATCCACCAAACCAACACAACTGCCAAACCAACACATCCACCAAACCAATACATCCACCAAACCAACACAATTGCCAAACCAATACATCCACCAAACCAACACATCCACCAAACCAACCCAACTGCCAAACCAATACATCCACCAAACCAATACATCCACCAAACCAACACAATTGCCAAACCAATACATCCACCAAACCAACACATCCACCAAACCAACCCAACTGCCAAACCAATACACCCACCAAACCAATACATCCACCAAACCAACACAATTGCCAAACCAATACATCCACCAAACCAACACATCCACCAAACCAACCCAACTGCCAAACCAATACACCCACCAAACCAACACAATTGCCAAACCAATACATCCACCAAACCAACACAATTGCCAAACCAATACATCCACCAAACCAACACAATTGCCAAACCAATACACCCACCAAACCAACACAATTGCCAAACCAATACATCCACCAAACCAACACAATTGCCAAACCAATACATCCACCAAACCAACACATCCACCAAACCAATACATCCACCAAACCAACACAATTGCCAAACCAATACATCCACCAAACCAACACAATTGCCAAACCAACACATCCACCAAACCAACACATCCACCAAACCAATACATCCACCAAACCAACACATCCACCAAACCAACACAACTGCCAAACCAATACACCCACCAAACCAACACATCCACCAAACCAACCCAACTGCCAAACCAATACACCCACCAAACCAATACATCCACCAAACCAACACAATTGCCAAACCAACACATCCACCAAACCAATACATCTGCCAAACCAACACAACTGCCAAACCAACACATCCACCAAACCAACACAACTGCCAAACCAACACATGTGCCAAACCAACACATGTGCCAAACCAACACAACTGCCAAACCAACACATCCACCAAACCAATACATCTGCCAAACCAACACAACTGCCAAACCAACACATGTGCCAAACCAACACATCCACCAAACCAACACAACTGCCAAACCAACACATGTGCCAAACCAACACAACTGCCAAACCAACACATCCACCAAACCAACACATCTGCCAAACCAACACAACTGCCAAACCAACACATGTGCCAAACCAACACATCCACCAAACCAACACAACTGCCAAACCAACACATCCACCAAACCAATACATCTGCCAAACCAACACAACTGCCAAACCAACACATGTGCCAAACCAACACAACTGCCAAACCAACACATGTGCCAAACCAACACATGTGCCAAACCAATACACCCACCAAACCAATACATCCACCAAACCAACACAATTGCCAAACCAACACATCCACCAAACCAATACATCTGCCAAACCAACACAACTGCCAAACCAACACATGTGCCAAACCAAACATGTGCCAAACCAACACATGTGCCAAACCAATACATCCACCAAACCAACACAACTGCCAAACCAACACATGTGCCAAACCAACACATGTGCCAAACCAATACACCCACCAAACCAATACATCCACCAAACCAACACAATTGCCAAACCAACACATCCACCAAACCAATACATCTGCCAAACCAACACAACTGCCAAACCAACACATGTGCCAAACCAAACATGTGCCAAACCAACACATGTGCCAAACCAATACATCCACCAAACCAACACAACTGCCAAACCAACACATGTGCCAAACCAACACATGTGCCAAACCAATACATCCACCAAACCAACACAACTGCCAAACCAACACATCCACCAAACCAACACATGTGCCAAACCAACACATGTGCCAAACCAACACAACTGCCAAACCAACACATCCACCAAACCAACACAACTGCCAAACCAACACATGTGCCAAACCAACACATGTGCCAAACCAACACATCCACCAAACCAACACAACTGCCAAACAAACACATCCACCAAACCAATACATCTGCCAAACCAACACAACTGCCAAACCAACACATGTGCCAAACCAACACATGTGCCAAACCAATACATCCACCAAACCAACACAACTGCCAAACCAACACATCCACCAAACCAATACATCTGCCAAACCAACACAACTGCCAAACCAACACATGTGCCAAACCAAACATGTGCCAAACCAACACATGTGCCAAACCAACACATGTGCCAAACCAATACATCCACCAAACCAACACAACTGCCAAACCAACACATGTGCCAAACCAACACATGTGCCAAACCAACACATCCACCAAACCAATACATCTGCCAAACCAACACAACTGCCAAACCAACACATGTGCCAAACCAACACATGTCCCAAACCAACACAACTGCCAAACCAACACATCCACCAAACCAATACATCCACCAAACCAACACAACTGCCAAACCAACACATGTGCCAAACCAACACATGTGCCAAACCAACACATGTGCCAAACCAACACAACTGCCAAACCAACACTTGCGCCAAAGCAACACATCCGCCAAACCAACACACCTGCCAAACCAACACATCCGCCAAACCAACACAACTGCCAAACCAACACTTGCGCCAAACCAACACATCCGCCAAACCAACACATCCACCAAACCAATACATCTGCCAAACCAACACAACTGCCAAACCAACACATCCGCCAAACCAACACACCTGCCAAACCAACACATCCGCCAAACCAACACAACTGCCAAACCAACACTTGCGCCAAACCAACACATCCACCAAACCAATACATCCACCAAACCAACACAACTGCCAAACCAACACAACTGCCAAACCAACACATGTGCCAAACCAACACATGTGCCAAACCAACACATGTGCCAAACCAACACATCTGCCAAACCAACACTTGCGCCAAACCAACACATCCGCCAAACCAACACTTGCGCCAAAGCAACACATCCGCCAAACAAACACATCCGCCAAACCAACACAACTGCCAAACCAACACATCCGCCAAACCAACACATCCACCAAACCAACACATCCACGAAACCAACACTTGCGCCAAACCAACACATGTGCCAAACTCACTACATCTCCCTCACCACTCGCTCCATCTCCCTCACCACTCGATCAATCTCCCTCACCACTCGCTCCATCTCCCTCACCATTCAATGCATCTCCCTCACCACTTGATCCATCTCACTCATCACTTGATCCAGTCATTCTATTATTCATGGCACAATCAACCATCTGTTAACCAGTCCCTCACCATTCTGACTCCTCACTCTTTTATTCATGGCACAATCAACCATCTGTTCACCAGTCCCTCACCATTCTGACTCCTCACTCTTTTATTCATGGCACAATCAACCATCTGTTAACCAGTCGCTCACCATTCTGACTCCTCACTCTTTTATTCATGGCACAATCACCCATCTGTTAACCAGTCCCTCACCATTCTGACTCCTCACTCTTTTATTCATGGCACAATCAACCATCTGTTCACCAGTCCCTCACCATTCTGACTCCTCACTCTTTTATTCATGGCACAATCAACCATCTGTTCATCTGTCCGTCCATCCCAGACTCCTCAGTGTCCAACTCACACCAACCTCTGTTGAACTCCAAACACGCTAACGAATCCCTCACCATTAGAAACAATTAATCCTCTGGACCAGTCAAATTACCTCCCCCCATTCTTCCTTCCCTGTACCTCCACAATTGTCAAACAAGACAACGCTCTCACATACGCACAGCATGGGGAGGATCCATTCGAGTGTTCAAGCTCGTAAGAGAAGGGGTGAGTGGAGGGTCAGGGCGCACGTCGCCACCTGAACATCACGACGCGGGGTTTTTCCACAGCGGGACCGACCCCGTTGGACGCGCACCAATGGGAAAAGGCTGTGTGGGGTCAAATAACACTTTCTACGTGTAAACCGCAATTTAGATCAAGGGGGTTCTGAGTGTGACGTCACTGGTGAAATCGAAAATTGAAACTCAAAAGTAAAACGTTTTGCCATTTTGTGATTGGCAAAAAAAAAAAAATCAAAATAATTTCCCCTTCAAATTAGACGTTGGTTGGTGTTCAGTGGTGTTCAGGGGGAAAAAAATGCATTTGGGTTTCCCTTTAATGCCCCCGAGGTAGTTTATGATTGGCACAAGAATCCAAATACCTGTAATTACATTCTATTAAATTCATTCAATGTTCATTCTGCCAAATCACTCACAGCTCGATTCCCTATTCCTCGATTCATTCAACTATCATCGACTCACCAGAGCAAGGTGAGGCTGCAGTTTTTGTCATCAAGTACGTCAGCCATTCGAACAAGTGTGGTATCTGTCATGTTGTTCTGCATCAGGCTGAGGTGGGGGAAAGCGGGAAGAGACAATGTTGAAAGTTTAATCCTGGATTCCATTGATGGCCTCCCCATGATTGATTGATGACCTCCCCATGCTGTGCGTACACCATTGATGGCCTCCACATTGATGACCTCCGTACGATGGCCCAACACCAGACTTCTTTGGCCTCCACATTGATGACCTCGGTATGATTTCCAACACCAGACTTCTTTGGCCTCCACATTGATGACCTCAGTGCGATAGTCCAACACCAGACTTCTTTACCCTCCACATTTATGACCTCAGTACGATGGTCCAACACCAGACTTCTTTGGCCTCCATATTGATGACCTAAGTACGCTGGTCCAACACCAACCTTCTTTGGCGTCTACATTGATGACCTCAGTACGATGGTCCAATACAAGACTTAAGTAGCCTCCATATTGATGACCTCAGTTCAATGGCCCAATACCCAAACTTCTTTGGCCTCCACATTGATGACCTCAGTATGATGGCCAAACACCAGACTTCTTTGGCCTCCACATTGATGACCTCAGTGCAATGGTTCAATACCAGACTTCTTTGGCCTCCATATTGATGACTTCAGTGCGATGGTTCAACCCCAGACTTTTTTGGCCTCCACATTGATGACCTCAGTACAATGGTCCAACACCAGACTTCTTTGGCCTCCACATTGTGACCTCAGTACGATGGTCCAACACCAGACTTCTTTGGCCTCCAGATTGATGACCTCAGTATGATGGCCCAAAACCAGACTTCTTTGGCCTCCACATTGATGACCTCAGTATTATGGCCCAACACCAGACTTATTTGGCCTCCACATTGATTACCTCACCTCCTGCAGCAGACCTGAACATGAACAATTCAACACTTTTGTCATCTCATCTATGCATGGGGGATTTCTAATGATTCCATCACATTTCTGGATATTAACATCTCCATAGGAGATACTGGTTTAGCCACCACTGTATATTACAATCCCACAGATTGTCATCGCCATTTACTCTATTAATCATCCTATCCCTCTCATTTCAAAATCTCCACGCCAAATTCCCAATGTATACGGTTCTGCCGTCTCTGCAGTGACTAAACAGATTTCATTTCTAAAGCCAAATAAATGCATCAGTTCTTAAAGAACCAGGGCTACCCAACTTCACTTGTGGGGAAGGCTCGGAACCGCATCCTCATACCGACAGACAACCTTCTTCAAAAAAACTCAACCAGCTTATGATCAACTAATTCCTCTCACCTTGGTCTAGCATCCCAACATCCTTGCAGTTAAAAGATTGATCCAGAAAAGTCTTCGGATACCACATCCGGACACAGATACAGCTTCTGTCTCCCCTCAACCAGGACTGTTTTCATTCAACCAGAACAAAAGTTTGAGAAATTTCCTTGTCAAAGGCATCATTACCTTCAAATATCCAGCCAGGTACTGTATGTTCAAATGCACATGCAGCTGCTACAATACCTGCAACTTCATCAACCCCACCAAATGACTGCCGTGACCAAACGACACCAACACCATTGCTGATCATTTCACATGCACCTCATCCAATATCATGTACTGTATGTCATGTCCACTCTGTAACAAACTGTACATCAGTGAAACTGGACGACGACTTGGAAATCACTTCCGTGAACATCTTGATGATGTCAGAACTATCAGCAATCCAGTCTTACATCGCTTCAGCCTCACAGGACGCACTGCTCATCACATGTCAGTCGGTGGTTTTACACTATATATATATACCTTTAGAGGCCATTTTTCCCCGCAAAGCGGGGGTTGGCCTTTTTCGGGAACCGTGGTTGTTGTTGTTTTTTGGTCCCCTTTTTGAAGCAATGTTTTACGGCCGGATGCCCTTCCTGCCGCCAACCCTGTTTGCCGCCTAACGACAAACAGGGAATTACCAGTGAACTGGTACTCGATTAGCCGACCTCGGAAGGATGACAGGCTGAGTCAACCCCCCTGGCGTTAATTCAGCGATCGACCGGGATTCGAACCCAAGATCCTAGGATCCCAAGCCGGCACCCTAGCCGCTAGCCCAACACCAAGTGGTTTTACACTATGAGGACAAAAATTTATTTTCTGGAATTTTTGACCATGGTGCCGGTGGTAGCTTGCCTACTTTTCACAAACAACACCATGGTATGTTTTATGTCCACCAACTAATGCCAGCAGTTGGAATGCCCGTTTAACGTCCGTCCGAGGGACGGCACACACCTTGACGAATCACCCTGTCTGTGCAACGCCGGGATGACGGTTTATAGCTGGGTCGGGATTTGGTCGGGAGGAGTGGGTGTGCCTGCAGGAAAATAAAAATAAATTGGGAAGATTCACATCCAGCTGAAGGAGCAGGATTAAAGATTTTAATTTAGACCTTTTGGAAACGGATCTAGTCTCAGGAGAATGACCATGCTGATATTTAATCTTTCATCTGAAACCATCTGGCTTACTAATTAACTTGAGAGAGTGGTTAATCATATATGGATGTCCACATTTATGTATAAATCTTCCTTTTACAGGTTCTCAGTTATCTTTCTCCATGACTCGTCTTCTGGAGGAGTTCTTGTACTTGCTGGAGGAGTCAGCATAAATACCATGCAAACACAAGTCAGAAGATGTTGCTGACCGATATGGCTGCAGCCATAATAGAACGTTTGGTTTGTGATAGACGTGACAAGAACAGATGGATCATTATTCACTGAGTTAACAGTGAAAAGCTGGAAAGGATAATTGGTGGGAAAAAAGAAAGAAAACTCACTGTAGCTCTTCGAGTGTAGAATTCACTGCCAAAGCATTTGCGAAGGCCAATCCACTCCCATCTTGTAAATGGTTGTTGCTGAGGCTGGGGTTGAAGTTGGAAGATAGATGTGAAAAAGATAACCAAGTGGAATGACGTTAACAAGCATTATTACAGCTAAACTATAGGTGACAATTGAGGAATACAATTCATCGCACCCTGAATAAATTCGATATTCCAGTACTCTAACCTAAAGGGGGGCACTGTATCAGCAGCACAGCTGTACCCCGGAAAATCATCCCACCCTCGCTCTGTGCTGCATTCAAAAGAAGAAGAACATTTTGTTGCAATAACCCGAGAGCTTCATAATATTGCTATTCGCCATGTTGATGATTTTGGGTGTGATGATCAATACAACCTGGCACCAGGATGCACGTTTTCAACCATACTGTCATGACATGTTAACAGCCATACTGTCATGACATGTTACCAGCCATACTGTCATGACATGTTACCAGCCATACTGTCATGACATGTTACCAGCCATACTGTCATGACATGTTACCAGCCATACTGTCATGACATGTTACCAGCCATACTGTCATGACATGTTACCAGCGATACTGTCATGACATGTTACCAGCCATACTGTCATGACATGTTACCAGGCATACTGTCATGACATGTTACCAGCGATACTGTCATGACATGTTACCAGGCATACTGTCATGACATGTTACCAGGCATACTGTCATGACATGTTACCAGCCATACTGTCATGACATGTTACCAGGCATACTGTCATGACATGTTACCAGCGATACTGTCATGACATGTTACCAGGCATACTGTCATGACATGTTACCAGGCATACTGTCATGACATGTTACCAGCCATACTGTCATGACATGTTACCAGGCATACTGTCATGACATGTTACCAGCTATACAGTCATGACATGTTACCAGCCATACTGTCATGACATGTTACCAACTATACAGTCATGACATGTTACCAGCCATACTGTCATGACATCTTACCAGCTATACAGTCATGACATGTTACCAGCCATACTGTCATGACACGTTATCAGCCATAATGTCATGACACATTATCAGCCATAATGACACATTATTATCAGCCATAATGACACATTATCAGCCATAATGACACATTATCTGCCAAAATGACACGTTATCAGCCATAATGACACATTATATCAGCCATAATGACGCATTATAAGCCATAATGACACATTATCAGCCATAATGACACATTTATCAGCCATAATGACACAGTATCAGCCATAATGACACATTATCAGCCATAATGACACATTATCAGCCATAATGACACAGTATCAGCCATAATGACACATTGTCAGCCATAATGACACATTGTCAGCCATAATGACAGTATCAGCCATAATGACACATTGTCAGCCATAATGACACATTATCAGCCATAATGACACATTATCAGCTATAATGACACAGTATCAGCCATAATGACACAGTGTCAGCCATAATGTCATGACACATTTATCAGCCATAATGTCATGACACATTATCAGCCATAATGACACATTATTATCAGCCATGATGACACATTATCAGCCATAATGTCATGACACGTTATCAGCCATAATGTCATGACACATTTATCAGCCATAATGTCATGACACATTATCAGCCATAATGACACATTATCAGCCATAATGTCATGACACATTATCAGCCATAATGTCATGACACATTATTAGCCATAATGACACATTATTATCAGCCATGATGACACATTATAAGCCATAATGACACATTATCAGCCATAATGACACATTATCTGCCAAAATGACACGTTATCTGCCAAAATGACACGTTGTCAGCCATAATGACACATTATATCAGCCATAATGACGCATTATCAGCCATAATGACACATTATCAGCCATAATGACACATTTATCAGCCATAATGACACAGTATCAGCCATAATGACACATTATCAGCCATAATGACACATTATCAGCCATAATGACACATTATCAGCCATAATGACACGTTATCAGCCATAATGACACGTTATCAGCCATAATGACACATTGTCAGCCATAATGACGCATTATCAGCCATAATGACACATTGTCAGCCATAATGACACATTATCAGCCATAATGACACATTATCAGCCATAATGACACGTTATCAGCCAAAATGACACGTTATCAGCCATAATGACACATTGTCAGCCATAATGACGCATTATCAGCCATAATGACACATTATCAGCCATAATGACACAGTATCAGCCATAATGACACAGTGTCAGCCATAATGACACATTATCAGCCATAATGACACAGTATCAGCCATAATGACACAGTATCAGCCATAATGACACATTATCAGCCATAATGACACGTTATCAGCCAAAATGACGCATTATCAGCCATAATGACACATTATCAGCCATAATGACACATTATCAGCCATAATGACACAGTATCAGCCATAATGACACATTATCAGCCATAATGACACATTATCAGCCATAATGACACAGTGTCAGCCATAATGACACATTATCAGCCATAATGACACATTATCAACCATAATGACACATTGTCAGCCATAATGACACATTGTCAGCCATAATGATGCATTATCAGCCATAATGACACATTATCAGCCATAATGACACATTATCAGCCATAATGACACGTTATCAGCCAAAATTACGCATTATCAGCCATAATGACACATTATCAGCCATAATGACACATTGTCAGCCATAATGATGCATTATCAGCCATAATGACACATTATCAGCCATAATGACACGTTATCAGCCAAAATGACGCATTATCAGCCATAATGACACATTATCAGCCATAATGACACATTGTCAGCCATAATGACACATTATCAGCCATAATGACACATTATCAGCCATAATGACACAGTATCAGCCATAATGACACAGTGTCAGCCATAATGACACATTATCAGCCATAATGACACATTATCAGCCATAATGACACATTGTCAGCCATAATGACACATTATCAGCCATAATGACACATTATCAGCCATAATGACACATTGTCAGCCATAATGACACATTATCAGCCATAATGACACATTATCAGCCATAATGACACATTGTCAGCCATAATGACACATTATCAGCCATAATGACACATTATCAGCCATAATGACACAGTATCAGCCATAATGACACAGTGTCAGCCATAATGACACATTATCAGCCATAATGACACATTATCAGCCATAATGACACATTATCAACCATACTGTCCGAGAAACATATCACACCGAGAAAAAGGAGGAGCATAAACTGCAAGAGCAAGTACAATTAATGGTATTCAGTGCAAGAGCACAACACCTTTGATTACAAAACAACAAATGGACCAATGGGAGCTTGTAAAAAAGACAAATTGAACACTCGGAAAACCGACACATAAAACACACCTTGTGTATAAATTCAACATTGTAGGTTTACCTGTGGTACTCGGGATACTCATACATTCAAGATAAAGAAGAGATAATAAATCAAATACGACATCAAAGAGGAGAAAGAACTCGAGACAATTGGCTCAACAACTGTGAATTCAAATTAGAAATGATAACCATGAATACCAGGCCAAACTACAAGGCACACCACAGGAGAAAACTAGAACAGCACTCAGTAGAGAGCACACCTCCGCCAGGTGAACAGTTTATGTTTTGTATCCTAGAGTAGACCAGAAAATCACAATACACAATCACATTAGCATGATATTTCAAAGATACATAGCAATACATTTGAGAAAAACGATACATAGCATGATATTTGAAAGAGTTATGGACGGGTTCGGTCGAAACCTGGTGAAGAGGTTGTGTGTGTGACAAGGAAGAGTTCATTCGATTTTGGTGAAGATTCGAATCCAGATCCAGATACGAGAATTTGTTTTAATTTTCAAGTGATTCTTCAAAATTGAGAGATGGGACCAAAAACGATGTATAGCATGATATTTCAAAAAGTTATGGACGACTCATGACAAAACTTGGTGACCGAGTTGGTTAAGTGACAATAACGAGGGGACTAGATTTTGGTTCAGGTCCGAATCCAGATCCGGCCTATCGGTGGGATACAAAACGTAAACTGTTCATACTTGGCGGAGCATTCACTCTACTGAGTGCCCTTCTAGTCTGCTCTGTGTTTGTCCTGCGAGCTGTCATTGGACAATCACTCGTGTCTTTTGCTTTCATGCAGACATTGAGACAAGCCGCACTACTTTTCTCCGCTAGATCCAATCTTAACACCCCACTCTGTGTTCATTCCTGAGACGCAGTGTTCAGATTTGGCTCCTCAGCGAAAGGCAACATTTTCGGGATCTTCTCCTACAGCAAAGTGCAGTACAATCCTGAACGGCTTCACCAGGTAATTCAATCTCTCAGTGATTACATTATCCGTTATTATGACGATCTGATGATCCGTAATGGCGAGTTTAGGTTTAGTGCTCGGGTTCTTTTCGCCTCATTTTGTGCACGTCCGTCCAATGTTTTTTTTTCAATGGTTGTAGGTTCAGCTGGTAGGTAATGGGGTCCCAACCACAACAAGTCAGCATCAGAGGTCCCAAACACAGCAGCACAAACCCTCAAACAAACAAATCATTTCCCCAACATCCACTGCCTGAAACGTCTCTTCTGAACGATGCCCGTAACATCATGGAAGTGTGAGCGGTCTATTAGCGGAATGAGACTTCTTAAGACTCACATGAGGCCAACAATGCGTGAAGATCGGATGAATGGACTCCTACTAACGCACATTCATTATGGTGTGGACTTGGTCATGAATGTCATGACATGTCATGATGACTTTACATGGCGAAATTCATGCACAATGGAGCTTCTGGACTCCATTGTGCATGGAGCCAGGTGTTGGCTTAGCGGTTAGGGTGCCGGCTTGGGATCCTAGGATCCTGGGTTTGTTGGCTTAGCGGTTAGGGTGCCGGCTTGGGATCCTAGGAGCCTGGGTTTGTTGGCTTAGCGGTTAGGGTGCCGGCTTAGGATCCTAGGATCCTGGGTTTGTTGGCTTAGCAGTTAGGGTGCCGGCTTGGGATGCTAGGATCCTGGGTTTGTTGGCTTAGTGATTAGGGTGCCGCCTTGGGATCCTAGGATCCTGGGTTTGTTGGCTTAGCGGTTAGGGTGCTGGCTTGGGATACTAGGATCCTGGGTTCGTTGGCTTAGCAGTTCGGGTGCCGGCTTTGGATCCTAGGATCCTGGGTTCGTTGGCTTAGCGGTTAGGGTGCCGGCTTGGGATATTAGGATCCTGAGTTCGTTGGCTTAGCGGTTAGGGTGCCGGCTTGGGATCCTAGGATCCTGAGTTCGTTGGCTTAGCGGTTAGGGTGCCGGCTTGGGATCATAGGATCCTCGGTTTGTTGGCTTAGCGGCTAGGGTGCCGGCTTGGGATCCTAGGATCCTGGGTTCGAATCCCAGTCGATCGCTGAATTAACACTAGGGGGGTTTTGACTCCACCTGTCATCCTTCTGAGGTCGGCAAATTGAGTACCAGTTCACTGGTAATTCCCTGTGTGTCGCAAGAGGAGACTAACAGGGTTGGTGGCAGGAAGGGCATCTGCTCATAAAAAAAACATTGCTTCAAAAAGGGGACCATGGTGCCCAAAAAAGGCCTACCCCTGCTCTGCGGGGGAAATGGCCTCTCCCCCCCCCCCAAAAAAAATCCATGCACAATGGAGCTTCTGGACATCCTTTAGTAGAACTAGTCGACTACGAGAGTTAACAATGTACAAATAGGAAACTGTCACTTCACTCAGTAGGCCGACTGGCACAAGCCTACAAACATCACTACTGAGGACAATATCTCCCTTTAAGCGAAATATTGTCAATTGAAAAATAAAGGACAAATACATTGATTTGAATGAGGCTTGATGGAAGATTTTATGATCTGTGAACATCTTAACCTCAAGTGAACCCCCCCCCCCCCCCAAATGATTTTCTGGATCCGCCCCTGGAGTACTACCTGCAGCAGATCGGTATGCTGGGACCCCAAATACCTCGTGCATCGTGGGAAAGATAATACATTATACTGGAGTACTTACTGTAAGAGCGTCAGGCTGGAGTTCCTTTCCAAAGCTTTTCCAAAGGCCTCAGCATTGGAAATGTTGTTGTGATCGAGTCTGTGGACGAAACGAGTCAATGAGAATGAATTACTGAATCATTCATTCATTGATTATGTGCATATTCATATGAGGGTGTGACAAGTGAAACAAATTTTCATTCTTGTCATATTATTATAGAGTAGTACAATATACAATATGGTCACACAAGTTGGAAAAAGGATAATTCATTGGTAGACCTGACTATCCAAGGACCGTCAATGCAGGAGGAGGCCATTGGGCCTATCTAGTCTGCAGATTCATGCCAACATATTGGTACCTACTCCCCTATCCCCACTACTTCTAGATACCCACCAAACCCAACTTTAAAACTATTCACCGACTCCACCGTCACTACCCTTAGATGAAGACCATTCCATGCATTCACCAATTTATGACTAAAAGACCCTTGCCTTTCTTCTTCACGACAGTCGGAGCATGCTACCTGCACAAATCTACCTGGTCTAAAGTATCCCTACCCCCACAAATGCAACACAGCCCCCCCCCCTGGAACCGTAGCTCCACAAGGTTCACTGTCCCTAACACTCCTCTTCTTCACTCTAATAGTATGGCCCCTTGTCCATTGTGCTGAAAGCCCCTTCTGTGTTTATTTTGTCTTCATCCTTCATTATCTGAAACATCTCAATCACATCTCCTCATAACCACCTCGTTTTTAATGTGTAAAGTTCTGTCTCCTTCGGCCGATCCTCCTCGCTTCGTCTAGCTAGGCCCGGGAATGAACCTACTTCATCTACACCGAACCTTCTGGATGGCAGCTCGGTTCTTCCTGAACTGTGGTGACCAAAACTGCACAAAACATTCTAGATTAGGCCTTCGCTAAATTCCTATACAATGTGAACATCACCTCTTTTAATTTATAATTCATCCCCTAAGAAACCCTGTTAGCTTTACCTGTAGTTACCTAGCATTGTCCTGTCTGGTTACCTCCCGTATCTGTTACCACCCCCATATCCTTCTCCTGTGTGACACGCTTCAACATCTTCCCTTGATTCATGTGATCTCTATTTTCATTATTCTTACTCATTCCCAGCACCTTGCACCTGTTCAAGTTAAACTACATCTTCCAATCGTTTACCCAATCTATTAAAGTATCGAGACTTTCCTGAATCCCATTACTCCCCTCTCTACTATGCACAGTGCATTCACAAAGTATTCAGCCCCCTTCACTTTTTTCACATTTTGTTATGTTGCAGCCTTATGCTGAAATCGTTTAAATTCATTTTTTCCCTCATCAATCTACACTCAATACCCCATAATGACAAAGAGAAAACAGGATTTCAGAAAGTTTTGCAAGTTTATTAAAAAGAAAAAACTGAAATATCACATTGACATAAGTATTCATACCCTTTGCTATGACACTTGAAATTTAGCTCAGGTGCCTCCCATTTCTCTTGATCATCTTTGAGATGTTTCTACACCTTGATTGGAGTCCACCTGTGGTAAATTCAATTGATTGGACACGATTTGGAAAGGCACACACCTGTCTATATAAGGTCTCACAGCTGACAATGCATATCAGAGCAAAAACCAAACCATGAGGTCGAAGGAACTGCCTGCAGAGCTCAGACACAGGATTGTGTCGAGGAACAGATCTGGGGAAGCCTACCAAAAAAATCTCTGCTGCATTGAAGGTTCCCAAGAGCACAGTGGCCTCCATAATTCTTAAATGGAAGAAGTTTGGAACAACCAGGACTCTTCCCAGAGCTGGCCGCCCGGCCAAACTGAACAATCGGGGGAGAAGGGCCTTGGTATGAGAGGTGACCAAGAACCCGATGGTCACTCTGGCTGAGCTCCAGAGATCCTGTGTGCAGATGGGAGAAACTTCCAGAAGGACAACCATCACTGCAACACTCCACCGATCTGGGCTTTATGGCAGAGTGGCCAGACGGAAGCGTCTCCTCAGTGAAAGACACATGAAAGCCCGCTTGGAGTTTGCAAAAAAGGACCTAAAGGATTCTCAGACTGAGAAACAAGATTCTGTGGGCTTTGCCGACGGCTCCAGGCACCTCCATGGCAGCTTGTCCTGCCTCATGTACACCTTGCGTGTGCTCCCTTGCCACTCAACTATGTTATCCTCCCCATAACCTGCCCCTCACCTGTGCTACACCTGCGTGCTCCCCCATCCCCTCAGATGCCATTTCTCTTCCTTCCATAACAGTTTCAACCTCGAACATTTCAGTGACTCCATCCCAATGTCATAGATCACTCCTTACACGTTGCAACTTCTGCTTTACATAAAGTGTTATATCCACAAACGTTCCTCTCGCGTGACGCTCCTGACTCATCCGCATCTCTTCCTGGTTGTTCTCTTTCCTGTTATGACAGGGCAGACCGCACATCCATGGCAACATTGTTGTTTATGTCATGAGCTCCACTCCGCACGGCTCGTGTTCTGTGCGGACATCGCCCAACCCCTTGGAATACCACCGAGTACGTAGTTCTCTTTGCACTTGTACTGCATGGACTGCTATGGGCTTCGGATGACCGGCAGGAAAAAGTGTGGAATCAACAAACGCAACCTGGAGGCAAGGAGAAGCACTGATGTTTTGGGGATTCACAGTTTACACTTCATCGGAGAGATGGGATCCAGGTGAAGGGTGATCTATGGTGAAAGTGAGTCATCGGTGGTTGTGTCAGAGAAAGGAAAAGCAGAGCAGGGGAGCAAGGAAAAAAAGAGAGGTAGATAAATATCATTAAATACAATAAAGTAGTAATAAAATATGAAGAAGAGGATTCGAATGGAATGGCCTTGGGAAGGGAATATAACGGGGTGTATGACAAAGGAGGGGGTTCTGGTTACTCCCGCCAGGGAGTAATGCATACCCTCCTTTCCAGTAAGTAACCCCCTCCTTTGTCATACACCCCGTTATATTCCCTCCCAAGGCCATTCTATTCGAATCCTCTTCTTCATACCGTGTCCGTGTGTGTGTGTGTGTGTGTTCGTGTGTTTGTGAACAAGATATCTGGAAAAGTTCTGAACGGATTTGGATGAAAGTTGGTGGGGTGACTGCCCTTGGGATAAGGAAGAATTGATTCGTTTTTGGTGAAGCTCAGGATATTACTACGGATCCAGGAATTTTTTGAAGGATTGTTTACCATTGGAAGACAGGGCTCATTTTTTTTTAACATTATCTTCTATATATTATATATTTAACATTGGGATATGAAAATAGTTTTCATATTTGTTGTAAATGTAGTTTAAACTCGTGGTTATGCGTTAGAGCGGTGTATTTTGTTAGCAGCGTCGCCTTCAAGGTTTTTTTCTTTTTTTTCTAATAAAGACATATTCTGTCATTTTAAAACCACCAAAGTGTGTATTCGGTTTCCCCGTTTCATAAAATGTATCGTTTGATACGTAGAATGCTTTAAAACTGTTTTTTTTTTGTTTGTTTGTTTTTACCTCAGAAGAGATATCAGCATTTACCTCAGCGAATGTCAATCGCGGTGTCAGTATTTGATGAACTTCTTTTTTTTGTATACAGAATCGAGGCTCGTGAAAGAGCTAACATTTACTTCACAAACAAATCAACCAGACAAACAAACAAAGTATATAAAAAGAGGAGCGTTAGACAAGATGGTGAGAGAAGAGGAAGCACACAAACACATTTGAGAGCAGGGACATCGGGATTCGTGAATATGTGGGAGGGAGAGGGCTTGGGGGGAGGCGGCGTGGGAAGCGTCCGCTCCACTGAGTGGCGTTCGAGTTTGGTACCTGTGTTTTGTTTGGTACCTGTGTGGCGTTCTAGTTTGGTACCTGTGTTTTGTTTGGTACCTGTGTGGCGTTCTAGTTTGGTATCTGTGTTTTGTTTGGTACCTGTGTGGCGTTCTAATTTGGTACCTGTGTTTTGTTTGGTACCTGTGTGGCGTTCTAGTTTGGTACCTGTGTTTTGTTTGGTACCTGTGTGGCGTTCTAGTTTGGTACCTGTGTTTTGTTTGGTACCTGTGTGGCGTTCTAGTTTGGTACCTGTGTTTTGTTTGGTACCTGTGTGGCGTTCTAATTTGGTACCTGTGTTTTGTTTGGTACCTGTGTGGCGTTCTAGTTTGGTACCTGTGTTTTGTTTGGTACCTGTGTGGCGTTCTAGTTTGGTATCTGTGTTTTGTTTGGTACCTGTGTGGCGTTCTAGTTTGGTACCTGTGTTTTGTTTGGTACCTGTGTGGCGTTCTAGTTTGGTACCTGTGTTTTGTTTGGTACCTGTGTGGCGTTCTAGTTTGGTACCTGTGTTTTGTTTGGTACCTGTGTGGCGTTCTAGTTTGGTACCTGTGTTTTGTTTGGTACCTGTGTGGCGTTCTAGTTTGGTACCTGTGTTTTGTTTGGTACCTGAGTGGCGTTCTAGTTTGGTACCTGTGTTTTGTTTGGTACCTGTGTGGCGTTCTAGTTTGGTACCTGTGTTTTGTTTGGTACCTGAGTGGCGTTCTAGTTTGGTACCTGTGTTTTGTTTGGTACCTGTGTGGCGTTCTAGTTTGGTACCTGTGTTTTGTTTGGTACCTGTGTGGCGTTCTAGTTTGGTACCTGTGTTTTGTTTGGTACCTGTGTGGCGTTCTAGTTTGGTACCTGTGTTTTGTTTGGTACCTGTGTGGCGTTCTAGTTTGGTACCTGTGTTTTGTTTGGTACCTGTGTGGCGTTCTAGTTTGGTACCTGTGTTTTGTTTGGTACCTGTGTGGCGTTCTAGTTTGGTACCTGTGTTTTGTTTGGTACCTGTGTGGCGTTCTAGTTTGGTACCTGTGTTTTGTTTGGTACCTGTGTGGCGTTCTAGTTTGGTACCTGTGTGGCGTTCTAGTTTGGTACCTGTGTTTTGTTTGGTACCTGTGTGGCGTTCTAGTTTGGTACCTGTGTTTTGTTTGGTACCTGTGTGGCGTTCTAGTTTGGTACCTGTGTTTTGTGAGCGGACGCTCCAGAAGGTTCGATGGGGAATGAATTATTTGCTTGCTTATGAACAATGAAACGCGAGTACAATGTTTGCTGTAGTTCTGATATCATTGTTTGTTCTGTGCGTATCGGGTTTGTGCAGGTAGATCTCAATAAAGCCTCGTATCTGGTATAACGAGGTCCCGACTTGATTTCATAACGAAAGTAAATGGGGGAAAAAACAGAGAAACAGAAAAAGGATTTAAAGGTTGTAAGAGCCTGGAGGTCGAGGTGCATGAAAAGCGACATTCCAACACAAACACATAATACTGCGACTTGTCTAAATAATACCAGGCGGCATATTGAACATTGATCGACGACTCATAGAGGAGTTTGTACATGAATCACATGAGTGAACTTAAATGGCGCTTCGCGTCATCAGGCGGCAACATGTATGGGTACGCCGGCCGTTCGGGTTCGTGAAGTGGTGCAGGGTAGATTATGTGCATAACTCAATCGGTCATGTCATGTCAGTCTTCTGGGACTGCAACTGGTAACAGGAAACCCAGTGATACCTGCCGCATGGTCGGGTTGTCGGAGAGTAAACCGACACCCCTCACTGGCTTGGCTAGTGGGGAGGGTGAATGTGACACCTGCCAGAACCAAAACAACACCTGCGAAAGGGTGGATGAGCTCCCATAGGTAGACAACGGCCATCCAGTAAGTAGATGATGTCTCCTAAAAAACACCCATCCGGTTTGGACCGGTTCAAGTCATACCAAAGACTTTAAAAATGGTCTGTGCTGCTTCCTTGCTTGAAAAGGTAGAGCACGGACAAGCCCCATCGGTTGGCATCCATGGGGAGGAGGAAGTCCCTCTTGAGGAAATGCCCGCTTCGTACGGTGAGAAAAGCGGCGCCATTGTTATGACGTCGCTGGTACCCAGAGTTTCCCGGGAAGTGACGGCACTTCCTCCAAGCTCAGTGGCTGTGATAAGTGTTTGTCTCCTCAGTATGTCCGTGTGTGTGTGTGTGTGTGTGTGTGTCTGTGTGTGTGTGTGTGTGTGTGTGTGCACATGTGTGTGTGTGTGTGTGTGTGTGTGTGTGTCTGTGTGTGTGTGCACATGTGTGTGTCCGTGTGTGTGTGTCCATGTGTGTGTGTCTATGTGCGTGTGTGTGCCTGTGTGTGTATGTGTGTGTGTCTATGTGCGTGTTAGCTCTATTACGAGCCTCAGCCCAAGTATTTGAAAAGAAGAAAAGAAAAGGTCATCAGTGATTTCATCGTTCACATCAAACGCAAACATGAAGTCGAAACAATTCGATGTTGTAAACACCTTCATTATTCTTACATGAGTTTTTGCAGAGAGTTGTTGTAGGCAAGAGCATCCGCGAGACAAGTCACATCTACAAAGTTGTTCGTCGACAGGCTGTACGAGATGGAGGAAAGCACAGGTGTGTCAGAGACAGGTTCAGAGTTCAAACCATAATATATCTTTTGAGGGAAAGATGGGTGGATCTATGAAAATTATGAAAAGCTTAAAGTAGAAAATGCAAAAGTACAACCAACAGAAAGTTTTTCGAAAAGAAACTTCGTTTTCGGCCACAGAATAATGTTCATCTGGGACTCCAAGGTCTTTTTCCTTATCCCTCCATCTTGTGCTTCTCTGAATCAAACCCTCCAATCCCAACCCCCTAATCTCTTTACCACCAACTTACACTCCCAAAGCACAAAAGTGAATTTTTTCCTTTTTTTCCTGTGGAAGTTTAGGCTCATGGAGGAGCTAAACAACAGAGGCAGGTTCACATCATACTCGTACCCGACTGCAAAGCCGCAATGAGCCGGAGAAGCCAAAGCCTCTTGCCACTATTTTACCCATCACCATGGCATCAGTAGGTTAGGTAGTTGGTAGTAGGTAGGTGTAGTAGGTACCGTACCTAGTTCAAAATGACACCATTTGCATTCTGGATGAGATTAAAATTGGTAAATTTCCTTCTTGATTAATTTGGTGAATTCCGTCTCAACTTGGGATATTTCCGGCTGTGAAAAACTATCCCCGACGGCCGCGAGATTTATAAAAAATAATTCTTCGTCAATTTTAGAATATTTGACGCCGTTTTCAGCGTCCGAAATGTGGTAAAAAGCTTTTTTGAAATAATTTTTCAAATGCTCGAATCTCATTGGTTCCGGTAATTGGTGACGATTTTCGTTGAAGATAACCAGGGCCCATGTGGGCCCGGGGAACGAGGTTGGTCTTAAAATATTTTAATTACAAATTAGAGGTGCATAGGATTGTGAATCAAAAAAAGACGGGTGAAACAAACTCCTATTGAACTTTTTTCAATTTGTTATGCATACTTCCGCATCCGCAAGATGGCGGCCTCCATTGAGCGATTTGGTGGGTCAAAGCTTCGAAATTCTCAAGGGATCCAGCAAAATCTGGCTTTTCAACATAATACGTACGCGTTCATTGACAACACCGGCTTCGCCGGCTAATATCTACATCAAAGGGAAACAGGGAGACATGGATAATGCACGGACATGTTGAAAATGTTAGTTTATCGTTGGCCTGTGTCACTCCATCCTTCCAGAAGAGAATTTAACATCCAATCACATGTGACATGCAAGCCAGCACGGTCCAGGTCAAACTTCACTCTATGGCTGAAACATGGGCCGGCCTTGTGATTTGTCCACATATAGTGGAGGTTCTTGTATTCGTGCATTTTCCATATAATCATTTTCATTGATTTTCAGATTTTTCAGATTTCAAACTCTCGAGCTTTTTGTTATTGTTTCCCTCGAGAGCTAAAAAAAAAAAAAAAAAAAATGTTGAATTCAGAAACATTTGTTTACCTCCCAGTAACAAACATCATGAGTGTCAAATACAGTACATTTTTTGCTGCAAAAACAATTTGTGAAACATTTTATGCGTTTGACCTCAGGCTCAAAGATATGGTTGTGCCGACAAAGTGGACCAACCTGAGCACCTTCAGAGAAGTGTTGTACTCAAGAAACGTAGAAAGTACTTCCACACTGCGCTCCGTCAACTTGTTATCATCAAGGCTGCCAAGGATACATGTCATCGGTTAATTACACGATAACACACATGTGGACAAAGTACGAACACAAACACCAAGTAGAAAGCATCTCAAAATGCAAAGTCTGTCCACGTCCGCTTTGTACTCAACATAAACTTGACAAAAGCAAAAGCTAAAAATATATAAATTATATTAATCAATGTTCTCAGTATTCTCATAATAAAGCTTTGCTGAAAATTTGGCAACAAAATCTCAAACGGTAACTAGAACAACACTCTTCCATGTCACGACGTCGACCGATATGCCTCCGCCCACATTATTACATCATTATAACACTCGTACCAAGTTTGATTTAAATCAATTCAGCTGTTCTCAAGTTATCACATTTTTACCTGACATGACCTCTGACCTTTGACCTCTTGACCCCAAAATCGAATCAGTTCATCTTTACATCATTATACATACCTGCACCAAGTTTGACTAATGGCGCTTTTCCACCGTGGTACCGTACCGTACCGCACCAAACCGTACTGTACAGTGCTGTACCGTACCGTTCTGAGCAATGGAAAAGCGCCGTAAGATCCCATCAGCCGTTCTCAAGTTATCACAGGAACGAAAACCTATCACGGACAGACAGACAGCCGGACGGACAACCTGAAACCATGACTCCGGCGACTGCGTCGACGGAGGCATAAAACATCATGGTCTGGACAGACACACTGAAGCTCAAATGGTAAATAGATAAGCATGGAAGCGATAACAAGAACCAGCCGTCTCGAGTTGCGCAGTGGGGAACGGACTAATAAGGGTTATTTATAGTTACTATGACTTTGCCCTTTGACATTTTGACCCATTAATTAATTAATTATTGTTCTCTAAATTCTCATAATAAAAGTTTGTTGAAAAATTAATGACAAAAGCTCAAATGGTAAAAAATTTATGGCCTGGACACATATATATATATATATATATATATATATATATATATATATATATATATACAGTCACGTGAAAAAGTAAGTACAACCCATGTAAAGTTTTGACATCTTCAACATATTTCAACATTCAGCTATTTGATCTTCATTGCAACAACATTGATAGATAAAGGTGATATAATATAACAAATATAATGAAACATTTACATTTTGTAGTCCATTGTATAATTTAAATAAACATAAATGCAAATTTCGCATGTGGAAAAAGTAAGTACACCCTTGGCTCTAATAGGTGGTATTGCCCCCTTTGGCCGAAACAACCTCAAGTAGGCATTTCTTATAACTGTGTACCAGTCTCTGACATCGACTGGGAGAAATATTTCCCCACTCCTCCATGCAGAATTATTTCAGCTGTGCGATGTTTGAGGGGTTTCTTGCATGCACAGCTCGTTTCAAATCCCCCCACAACATCTCGATGGGATTTAGATCCGGGCTTTGACTTGGCCATTCCAGAACCCTCCATTTCTTTCTTTTCAGCCATTCCTTGGTGGATTTACTGGTATGTTTAGGGTCATTGTCATGTTGCAAGGTCCACCTTCCTCCCCCCCACAACATTTCCGACAGATGGCCTCACATTATCCTCAAGCACCCTCTGGTACAATGAAGAATTAATAGTGGATTCTATGATGGTGAGCTGCCCAGGCCCTGATGCAGCAAAGCTGCCCCAAACCATAATATTTCCACCACCATGCTTTTCAGTTGGTATCAGGTTCTTGTGGTCAAATGCTGTCTTTGGTTTTCGCGAAACATGTCTTCTGGTACTGTGGCCAAATAGCTCTACCTTTGACTCATCTGTCCAGAGCACATTGTTCCAGAAGTGCTGGTCTTTGCCGAGGTGTTCATTGGCAAACTTTAGTCTTGCCCTGATGTTCTTTCTGGACAGCAAAGGTTTCCTCCTGGCACACCTCCCATGTAGATCAAATTTGTGCAGCCTCTTTCTAATGGTAGACTCGTGCACTTTGACATCAACAGTGGCAAGAGCTACCTGTAGGTCCCGTGATGACATTCTGGGGTTCTTAGAGACTTCTTTCAGCATCTTGCGGTCTGCTCTAAGGCTGAACTTGCTGGGGTGGCCTGGCCTGAACAAGTTGGCAGTTGTTTGGAATCTTCTCCACTTGTAGATGATCTACCGGACAGTCGAATGATTGATTTCAAATTGTTTGGAGATCATTTTAAATCCCTTCCCAGACTCGTAGGCATCTATAACCTTCATTCCGAGGGCCTCAGAGAGCTCTTTCGATCTAGGCATGGTGACGCCACACACTTCAACAACAAAGAGCAAACCAAACTAAATGTCTGAGGTTTAAATAAGACAGGTTCCTCCAAGATGCTCTCTACGATGTTGTAATCATTTGCACCTGAGCTGGTGCACCTGATTCTAATTTTAGGTATTTGAAGTAGTGATAAATGTAGGGGTGTACTTACTTTTTCCACATGCGAAATTTGCATTTATGTTTATTTAAATTATACAATGGACTACAAAATGTAAATGTTTCATGATATTTGTTGTATTATATCACCTTTATCTATCAATATTGTTGAAATGAAGATCAAATAGCTGAATGTTGAAATATGTTGAAGATGTCAAAACTTTACATGGGGTGTACTTACTTTTTCACGTGACTGTAAGTGAGCGGACAGACATACAAACACACAAATGAAAAATCACTCATCGAGCAACACTTGGCAAAACAGAACAAAGTAGAATGGCACTCGGTAGAGCATCCTTTTGACCTCAAAAATAATTAGTGGTTGAATTCAGTGACCTGATATGAAAATCACCTTCAAAGAACTCTCAAACCTGTCCTGATATGTAAACCTGATATGCAAATCGTTTTCAAAGAACTCTCAAACCTGTCCTGATATGCAAACCTGATATGCAAATCGTTTTCAAAGAACTCTCAAACCTGTCCTGATATACAAACCTGATATGCAAATCGTTTTCAAAGAACTCTCAAACCTCTGGTCCTTCCTTCAAATCCTGGTGGCGTCTGGTCAAATCTGTTTCTGGTGTTTGTTCCCCCCTCCCTCCCCTCCTTTACCTCAAATGCTTACACAGTTGACACCGCACGTGAAAAAGTTGAATGCCTCAACTCTGTGTTTGCCTCAAAATCTTGTGTCCCAAACCCATCTCTCTCTGTTCCCACCTTTCCCAGTCGAACCCAGCTGCTCCAGGACTCTGTGTCCTTCTCTCCTGACAAGGTGGAGAAGTTTTTTGTCAAACCTCGACTCTGATTCTGCAACTGGACCAGACGGCATCAGCCCACGGGTCCTAAAATCCTGCTCTGCCGCTCTATCTCGCCCTCTCTTTTGCTCAAGGTCATCTGCCATCTGCTTGGAAATCAGCAAACATTACCGCTTCACACAAAAAGGTGCAAAAACAATCCTTGACCTTTGGCCTATGTTGACCTTTTGGCCTATGCTGATCTCAAAAATAGTTGGTGGTTGAATTCAGTTAGCCAGTCTATAAATCTTATTCAAATTTCAAGTCAATCGGATGAAAATTGAGGATTTTAGAAATTTTGAAAAAAGTGGTTGACCTTTGGCCTATGTTGACCTGTTGACCTTTTGACCTCAAATATATATAGGATTTTGTCGGACCTCGAACTCTACCATTTGGTGAAGTTTCGTGAAGATCGGTTTATAATTGTGACCTATAAGCAAATATAAGTGAGCGGACAGACAAACACACACACAAACCGGAGTGATCAACATACTTGCAAAAAAAATAAAAATTGCCATGTAAAAAACGGACAAACGGACAGGGGTGAAAACATAACCTCCATCCATCTTTGGTGGCGGAGGTAATAAGCACAAATGGTTCGTGCGATTACAAACTGGAGTTCTTGCAGAAGTGGTATGTCCTCCTTTTCAATCACTCGAACCAGGTGCTCCACTGTCGAGTCAGTGATTGCAGTGTCATTTAACCTGTGGACAAGTGACACAGAAGACAAAACAAATGTCCATTTGAAGTTGGAAGATTAAATATGAGAAAAAAAAACCAGTACAACTTTACAGATCACCAATATCGACATCATATCAATTTATCATCCAAGGTTCATAGTGGAGCTTGTACATAAATCATGTGCAGGCCGAAGATGTAATGGCAGACATCAACGTACTTGAATGTGAGTCAGTGCACCACAAGACTCGGTGGTGTAATGGATAGAGTGTCTGCTACGAGTCTGGAAGGTCGGCCGTGGATCAAACCCTGGCCAGGTAATACAATACATGACCAAAAGTATGCGGACACCCCTTCTAATCAGTGGATTCAGCTGTTCCAGCCACACCCATTGCCGACAGGTATATATTGTTATGAATTTAGGTGTCGGGGAATATCTAGATCTAGGTAGATCTGTGTAGGTATCATGCTTCGTCTGTCGTGGGTAGCTAGAACCACCTCGATGTAAATAAGTAGAGGACCTGTAGCCAGTATGTCGGATTAAGTGTGTCTTCGTCTCCGCCACGACGGGGCAGGGCATGTTAAGTAGTTGTAGGGAATATGCAAACTCCATTGTGTGTCGTTCCCTCTGTGAACATCCCGGTGTCCCTTATGGCAATACATCCCACAGACATTAGCTAGGCCCATTAACACACCACACATTAAATAATTCCCCTGCAGCCACAATGACTTTGGAAGAGCAGACGGAAGCGGCCGCGTACAACGCCGGCATGGCCATCAAACATCGAACAGGCAGGCTGAGAGCCCCGCCAAGGAAGAGCTCGTGATTGGCCACTGATGGATGGCATGACATGAAAGGCAAAAAGCGCTCAGCCAATGAGAGGACACGAACGCGGTGAGAAGATTCGAGAAGTCGAGGGGCACCGCGCTGGTTGGGGGAGAGGAGGGTTGCGTCACACCGCGAGTGACAAGACGACTCACTCGCCGGCATTTTCTCACTTCCCTTTGCCTCTTGCCTTCCCTTGACTGTCCCTTTGCGCTGGACCCTCTCTTGTGTTGGACCTCGTCCCATTTGGACCCTCGCTCGTTGGACGTTGGAAGGACGTTGGTGTGCCGACGATTCTCTTACCCGGATTCACACACGAACCTCGCGAACCATCGTGTGGGGACACGAGGCTTGGTGTGCAGCGGCGTCCATGGGCCTGGTGGAGCGCGAACGGGGGCAGAACGAGGCCTAATTCCCGCTGACCAGAGCCACGGTCGGATGACTGAGATTGGAGCCGGACCATCCTTGACGACTGCAGACCACTGATTGAGATAAGACGCACCACATTCCACAACACGACGAGACATTTATTTTATATATACTCTCCCATTGTTTCGTATCTGAAGTCTGTGCGGGGACGTCCCAATTTAGGATTTAGTTTTTATCATCGCGTTTCCCTGTCCCGATAGTTATTTTGAATAAACCCTTGCATTATTTTCTGTTCTATTCGAAATCCTGTTTTGGTTGAGTTGTTGATTTCAGGTTGAAGACGCCTGCGACCGTGAAGGTAAGTAGGCACAGTTCATCCCGGCTCGTGTATTGGTCCGCCATCAATTGGGAAACGCCTCCATTAAAGCTCGATTCCATCCGTGGTGATGCTCGGTGTTAACTGAGCCACCACACGACAATATCATCAAGCACACAGCCATGCAATCTCCATTGACAAACATTGGCAGTAGAAGGGGCCGTACTGAAGAGCTCAGTGACTTTCAATGTGGCACCGTCATCAGATGCCACCTTTCCAACAGGTCAGTTGGTCAAATTTCTGCCCTGCTAGAGCTGTCCCAGTCAACTGTAAGTGTTGTTATTGTGAAGTGGAAACGTCTGGGAGCAACAACAGCTCAGCCAAAAAGTCGTAGGCCACACAGGCTCAAAGAACGGGACCGCCGAGTGCTGAAGCGCGTAAAAATCGTCTGTCCTCGGTTGCAACACTCACTACCGAGTTCCAAACGGCCTCTGGAAGCAACGTCAGCACAACAACTGTTCGTCGGGAGCTTCATGAAATGGGTTCCATGGCCGAGCAGCCACACACTTTGCAATGTTCATGAAATGGGTTCCCATGCCTGACAGCCGCAAACTTTGCAATGTTCCAACATCTGGAAGCAAAGTGGAAAGCCTTCCCAGAAGAGTGGAGGCTGTTATAGCAGCAAAGGGGGGACCAACTCCATATTAATGCCCATGATTTTGTAATGAGATGTTTGGGTGTCCACATACTTTTGGTCATGTAGTGTACCAACGACATTAAAAGAGGTGTGCGCTGCTTCCTCACTTGATACTCATCATTTAGACTTTAGAGGATAGAGCACAGATATTTCCCATACGTTGGAATCCATGTGGAGGAGGATATTTGTCCTTGAATTTCCCCACAGAGTGTGGAGAGAAAAGCAAGGCCACAAGATCGCCGGTAACCAGAGTCCACAGGAAGTTACGTCACTTTCCCAAAGCTCAGTAGCTGCATTTGTCTGAAATCAAGTCCGGCGTTGTCTTGTACTTTTGTCCAAGTACTGTACATGAGGGATTTGTGTGGCAGCTCCTCCACGGATCTTATCCCCTGGAGGAATACCTTTTTAAACATATATTCCAAACATCATGCAGTAAATATGGAATTTGAACTTGGGTTCCAAACATCATCAACCATGGCTTCAGATTTGAACACTAAACAGGTCAATCCATCTGCTATAGTTGTTTTCATGTGTACAAATTAAACAAAATCCAAGAAAACAAACATGACATAATAAGACTAACCGAAGCTTTTCGTGTTGTACTCCTAAAGGGAATTCAGAGCAAGAGAAAGAAGGAATTGAAAGATCGTGCATATATAAGCACGTCTATGTAAGATTGACACTGATTGGTTCATCAGTCATGATGTAATTGGTAATCTGAACACCCATTGGTTGACTCAGTCACCGCTATCTCCGGATTCGATTGGCTGGAGCAGAGTTGAGAGCGATGACTCATCAGTCATCAGCATCAATACCTTGTACGGAGGGGGGATGGGGTTCCCTCAAAGCCAGGGACTCACCATTTGCAGACATACCATGGACAGGGGTCGGTGCAACACCTTTAATCATTCCTTGTTGAAAGAGAATGAGAGAATGTACAAATTCCTTTTGACGACACAATGTAGGGTCCGTGTAATGGATGAAGGTTGCTTCTAACATATGTAGATGAAACATACTCTGACCTCGGCTCAATATCTTGAACATATCTGCATTGTACTGGTCTGCACAACCGGGGTTGGCAGCCAAGTGCCATGCAATGGCAGAAGAAGAAGAAGAAGAGGAAGAAGAAGAAATGGCCGACGGTCCTTGAACGTTCTTGCATGCTCGTACTGGTTGAGTCCTCATTCCCAAGTTATTTTCTCGAATCGCCAGGGGGACATGCTGTTTGATATGATCAGCCAACCTTTGGGTTGTATGGCCCACGTACCGAGCTTCACATCGGCACTTAAACTCATAGATAACATTGCTGATTTGTGAGGTGGGCAGCACATCCTTGTTGACTGACGTGAGCAGAGACGGCAAGAGATGTCTCGAGTTTGCACAGCCAGGTACGTGTTTGATACCGTATGTTTGATTTGTTCTTCAAACCTTCGTGATGATTGGATGATAGGACAGGTACGTGTCTTCTGCACCTGAGAAAGTGGAAACGTTTCTGCCAACCCTAGACTCTGACTCCGCACCTGGACCAGACGGAATCAGCTCACCTAGTCACGTGTCCTAAAAACCTGATCTGCGGCTCTTGCACTTCCTCTCTCTGCCCTTTTCACCCTGTCATTTACCCTATGCCATCTTCCATCTGTTTCGAAATCAGCCAACATCACAGCATTAGATGAACATCCTTCCTTTTCTCCAACAATCTCATCTCAGATAAACAATTTGTATTCAGACCTGGTCCCTCCACCTTGGACATGCTGCTTTGACTCTCCCAACAATAGATGTAGGCCTCAATATCGGTCATGAGATCAGGGCCTTCTCTCTCTGGACATATCCCGAGCTGTCGATACAGTCTGGTGTCCCGTCTTCCACGAGCCTCGACTATATATATATATTTAAAGATTCAGTGTAACTTTTAACCTTTGAGTAGTGCAGACCAATGGTGTTGGATTGAGTAGTGCAGACCAATTGTGTTGGATTGAGTGGTGCAGACCAATGGTGTTGGATTGAGTAGTGCAGACCAATTGTGTTGGATTGAGTGGTGTAGACCAATGGTGTTGGATTGAGTAGTGCAGACCAATGGTGTTGGATTGAGTAGTGCAGACCAATTGTGTTGGATTGAGTGGTGCAGACCAATGGTGTTGGATTGAGTAGTGCAGACCAATTGTGTTGGATTGAGTGGTGCAGACCAATGGTGTTGGATTGAGTGGTGCAGACCAATTGTGTTGGATTGAGTGGTGCAGACCAATGGTGTTGGATTGAGTAGTGCAGACCAATGGTGTTGGATTGAGTAGTGCAGACCAATGGTGTTGGATTGAGTGGTGCAGACCAATGGTGTTGGATTGAGTGGTGCAGACCAATTGTGTTGGATTGAGTGGTGCAGACCAATGGTGTTGGATTGAGTAGTGCAGACCAATTGTGTTGGATTGAGTGGTGCAGACCAATTGTGTTGGATTGAGTGGTGCAGACCAATGGTGTTGGATTGAGTAGTGCAGACCAATTGTGTTGGATTGAGTGGTGCAGACCAATTGTGTTGGATTGAGTGGTGCAGACCAATGGTGTTGGATTGAGTGGTGCAGACCAATTGTGTTGGATTGAGTGGTGCAGACCAATGGTGTTGGATTGAGTAGTGCAGACCAATTGTGTTGGATTGAGTGGTGCAGACCAATTGTGTTGGATTGAGTGGTGCAGACCAATTGTGTTGGATTGAGTGGTGCAGACCACGATATACCACCAAACAGTGTTTCCTCTAATTGTCAATGGAATACCATTGTAAACACAAGATCTGGCAACATACACCTCACTCGTGATATCACAGGGGATGTCTGGCTCGGATGTGGTGGATGAGCGCTGGTAGGGAAATGTTGTGGTATGTGCACTCACCGCTCAGCTGTCTGGCCTGAGTTCGAATCTCGAGGCCGCTATAAACTACCACCCTGGTCTGTGCACCGTTCATCGGTGGGAGATGAAGCGGGAGGACCCGTCTGCCAGCACTGGTCGTTGCTGGATGTTAAAGACCACTTTTAAAAAGAGAATGTGAGTTAACGCTGACACTTCCTGTCATAACTGATTGCTGGAAAGGTAAAAATGAACCACCCTGCATAAGCCCTGCCAAGAAACTGCTTAGGTAGCTCCGATGCTGGAGAAAAAAAGTGTTGTACATTGATGATGGCGATGGTGATGATGATGTTGATGATGACGATGATGATTTTGATGATGATGGTGATGGTGATGATGATGATGATGATGGTGGTGATGGTGATGATGATGATTTTGATGGTGATGATGATTTTGATGATGATGGTGATGATGATGATGATGATGGTGATTTTGATGATGATGTTGACGATGATGATGATGATGATGGTGGTGGTGAGGATGAAGATGTTGATGATGGCGATGGCGATGATGATGTTGATGATGGTGATGACGATGATGATGGTGGTGATGATGATGGTGATGGTGATGATGATGATGATGATGGTGGTGATGGTGATGATGATGGTGATTTTGATAGTGATGATGATTTTGATGATGATGGTGATGATGATGATGGTGATTTTGATGATGATGTTGACGATGATGATGATGGTGGTGAGGATGAAGATGTTGATGATGATGATGACAATGATGTGATGATGATACTGGTGATGATGATGATGGTGGTGATGATGATGGTGATGATGACGATGATGATGATGGTGATTTTGATGATGGTGTTGATGGTGATGTTGATGATGATGGTGGTGATGGTGATGATGATGAAGATGTTGATGATGATGATGATGATGAAGAGGTTGATGATGGTGATGATGATGATGATGATGATGATGATGGTGATGATGTTGATGGTGGTGATGATGATGATGATGGTGGTGGCGGTGATGGTGATGATGGTGATGGTGATGGTGATGATGGTGATGGTGATGGTGATGATGGTGATGATGATTGAAAATTCCTCTGCTGATTAATTTACATCCACACCTGTAACCATATGAATACAGACACCTTTTCCAAAGAATCAGTGAAAGGTATCTCAATGCTAAATATATAATCATTTGAATAGAAAACATGGAAATGTGAAAAAACTTTCAGGCAAATACAAAACATGATTCATAAACAACCAAATCAGAATGTGAAACTGTAAAATGCCAATAATGTTGAGAGTGTGGGAAATATAATACAGTACAGAGAAATCCTGGACCAGAGATGATGACACACAAATTAAATAATAATTAAAAATCAAGAAAATCCACTGAGCATTTATTTGCCCCGTTAATTGGAAGTTTACAGTAAATCGACGCTTTTTCTGGTAAGTGAAAATAATTAGTAATCATCACATCTGGAAATTGTTCGTTCTTACCTCCACCACCAAAGGTGGACGGAGGTTATGATTTCATCATCTGTCTGTCTGGTAGTGTAGCGGCTACCGCTGGGTTTTCACAATCGCCTTGCACCTATCAAGGACGCGGAGCGATCACCATGCCGGGCTCGTCCAGGACGCCCGGGCAGGCCCGCGCTCAACTTGCCAGGCCTCGGTCGGGACGCTGGGCCACGCCCCCTCTCGCCTTTCCTGGGCAAACGCTCCGGGATAATATGTATATATATTGCTGCCCGATAAACGGGCTTTTCAGAGTGCCTGAATGTTTGGTTTGATTAAAGCAACTCGGATGAATTCCAGCTTTTTGTCGCGTCCATTCTTCCGATCGACGTGGGAGCCCCAGCTCCTTCATTGGTGACCTACCGACATGGACACGGCAGTCGCCATTAAACTGCCTACCTTCTGGGAGGCTCACGCGGCGGTTTGGTTCGCACAGGCGGATTCCCTGTTCGCCCTGCGAGGCATCACGGCCGACGACACCCGCTTCCACCATGTGGTAGCAGCGCTCGGTTCGGCCACCGCGGCCCGCGACCTGAGCCTTCTCGAGAGCCCGCCAGCCGCTGACAAATACGGCGCGATTAAGAAGCTTCTCCTCGACGCTTTCGCCCTCCCATCGGCGGAACGCGCACGGCGCCTGCTCGACCTGCCCGAGCTCGGCGACACGCGCCCTTCCGAGCGAATGGACTACATGCTTTCACTGCTCGGCGAGCACTCTCCGGCATTCCTGTTCCGGGAGCTGTTCCTCCGTCAGCTGCCTAACCCGGTACGCCTTGCCCTGGCAAGCACGACGATCACAGATCTCCGGGCCCTTGCCAGAGAAGCCGACAAGATCTCCGCCGCAGGACAGCGCATCGCAGCGGCGACATGGGACCCACCGCCGTCCGACGCAACACCCATGGCGCCCGAGCACACGGCACGGTCGACGACCGAACTGCCGACGCAATTGGCGGCCGCTACACCGAGCCGACCACCTCCAGCACGACGACCGGGGCCTCCACCTGACCAAGCGTGGTGTTACTATCATGCTAGGTTCGGACAGAAGGCCCGGACATGCCGATCCCCGTGCACCTTCGGCAGGCCGGGAAACGGCCGGGCCGGCGTTCATTACCAGCCATCAGCGCCGGCCACACGGGCAACTTACTGTTCATCACGGATAAAGCGTCCGGACGGCGCTTCCTGTGCAACACCGGCGCCCAACTGAGCGTCATACCCACCTCTGACCAGGACAGGCAATCCGCGGTTTGCGGCCCCTCCTTGGTTGCGGCCAACGGATCGACCATCCGCACCTTCGGCCCGCGCAACGTCACCCTCTGCTTCGGCGGCCAACGCTTTGCTTGGACGTTTGTAACCGCAAACGTGCCCATGGCTCTGCTAGGCACCGACTTCCTCTGCGCACACGGACTGCTGGTGGACGTCCAACGGCGTCGTTTAATCAACGCCGAAACCTTCAGCTCCGTGGTATGCACATTGAGCAGCTCCGCGCCGACCGAGCTGGCATGCGCCGTCCCGGCGGCGAACGAGTTTGCTCGCCTGCTCACGGAGTTCCCGGCCCTCACGCGGCCTACGTTTTCGGCCGTCGCAGTACGGCATGGGATCGAGCACCACATACCAACCACGGGCCCGCCGGTCTACGCCAGGGCCCGCCGCCTCGACCCAGCCAAGCTCGCCGTGGCGAAGGCCGAATTCGACGCGTTGGAGCACCTCGGCATCGTGCGGCGCTCCGATAGCGCGTGGGCCTCGCCACTGCACATCGTGCCAAAGCCGGGGGGTGGATGGCACCCGTGTGGCGACTACCGCCGTCTCAATGACGCTACCACCCCCGACAGGTACCCGATCCCGCATATCCAAGACTTCTCCGCCCGTCTGGCGGGACGGGTCATTTTTTCGAAAATTGATCTCATACGGGCATATCACCAGGTACCTGTCAGGGCGGCCGACGTCCCTAAAACGGCAGTCATCACGCCGTTCGGCTTATTCGAATTCTTGCGGATGCCGTTTGGTCTCAAGAACGCGGCTCAGGCGTTCCAGCGCTTGATGGACGGCGTGCTGCGTGACCTGCCGTTCCTTTTCGTTTACCTGGACGACATCCTCGTCGCCAGCACGTCCCGGGCCGAGCACCTCCTCCACCTCCGAACACTGTTCGGGCGCCTCAGCGAGCACGGCCTCATCGTCAACCCGGCCAAATGCCACTTCGGCACGACGGCCGTTGATTTTTTTGGGCCACCACATCACCAAGAACGGGGCCGTGCCGCTGCCAACCAAGGTCGAGGCCATCACCACGTTCCCGCGTCCCCGCACCATAAAGGCCCTGCAGGAATTCCTGGGAATGGTGAATTTTTATCACCGCTTCGTGCCCCGCGCTGCTCAACTCATGCGGCCCCTCTACGAAGCCCTCCGGGGCAAGCCGGCCAAGCACGACATCGCCTGGTCCGCAGCAATGGATGCGGCCTTCCAAAGCTCAAAGCGGGCCCTCGCCGACGCAACACTGCTCGCTCACCCGGTGCTCAACGCTCCCATCGCCCTCACCACGGATGCCTCCGACTACGCGGTGGGCGCCGTACATGAGCAATGGGTGAACGGGGTTTGGCAGCCACTCGCTTTTTTCAGCCGGCAGCTCCAGCCGAACGAGCTCAAATACAGCACGTTTGACCGGGAGCTCCTCGGTCTACACCTGGCCGTCCGCCATTTCCGCCACCTCCTGGAGGGCCGACCTTTCACGGCGTTCGTCGACCACAAGCCGTTGGTTTACGCCATGGCCAAGGTCACGGAGCCGTGGTCGGCCCGCCAACAGCGCCACCTCTCCGCCGTGTCGGAGTTTACCACGGACATCCGGCACGTCGCCGGCAAAAACAACGCCGTGGCCGACTGTCTTTCCCGGGCCAGCACGAACGCGGTCCACCTGGGCGTGGACTTTGCGCTTATGGCGGCGGACCAAACCACCGACACCACGGTGCAAGCCCTCCGGGCGGCGGACACGGGCCTCCGCCTGGCCGACATCCCCTTCGCGGACACTGTCCTGCTCTGCGACGTCTCCCAAGGCCAGCCTCGCCCCATCGTGCCCGTCACCTGGCAACGCCGCATCTTCGCCTCCCTCCACGGCCTTTCCCACCCGGGCCGGAAAGCTTCCCAGAAGCTGGTGTCGGCGCGATTCGTCTGGCACGGCCTTCGTCGGGACGTCCGCGATTGGACCAGCACCTGCACGGCCTGCCAACGGGCCAAGGTCCACCGACACACCCAGGCCCCGCTGGCACCTTTCACCGTGCCCGAACGACGTTTCGACCACGTCAACGTGGATCTGGTGGGCCCCCTCCCCCCGTCACGGGGGTTCACACACCTGCTCACCATGGTGGACAGGACCACCAGGTGGCCGGAGGCCGTTCCCCTCGTCTCCACCACCACCGCCGACGTGGCGCAGGCTTTCATCGCCACCTGGGTCGCCCGCTTCGGCGCACCGGCGGACATCTCGTCAGACCGCGGACCACAGTTCACCTCCGAGCTGTGGGGCGCGGTCGCCCGCAACCTGGGGGTCAAGCTCCACCGTACTACGGCCTACCACCCCCAAGCAAACGGGTTGTGCGAGCGATTCCACCACTCCATGAAGGCCGCGCTCATGGCCGGCCTTCAAGACGGCGGTTGGGCCGACCGGCTGCCGTGGGTCCTTTTGGGCCTCCGCACGGCCCCCAAGGAGGACCTCCAGGCATCCACCGCCGAGCTTGTCTATGGCCAGGCGCTACGCGTCCCGGGCGAATTCGTGCCCGACGCTACCAGTCCCTGGTCCGCAGCTCACCAGCGCTCGGACCTCCAGGAGGCCGCCCGACGGTTTGCCCCCGTGCCAACATCCCACCACGGTGACCCCCAGTCCTACGTCCCCCCAGCACTTCGCACAGCGGAGTATGTTTTTGTGCGTCACGACGCACATCGGGGGCCACTCCGGCCGCCGTACGACGGGCCCTTCCGGGTGCTGCGACGGGACGACAAGTCGTTCGTCATCGACATCGGCGGCAGGCCGGACTGGATTGCGGTGGACCGCCTCAAGCCGGCGCACGTGGACGTCGACCACCCACCACGGGTGGCCCTTCCGCCGCGGCGAGGCCGCCCCCCGTCCACGGTGCCCCCCACTCGACCGCCCACCACCACACCGGACCCCCTCCCACGACCCGCCAGGGGTCGCTTCGGCCGGGTCATCAGGACCCCCCTCAAATTGACCCTGCCGGTGCAAGTCGATTCTGGGGGGACGTGTGTAGCGGCTACCGCTGGGTTTTCACAATCGCCTTGCACCTATCAAGGACGCGGAGCGATCACCATGCCGGGCTCGTCCAGGACGCCCGGGCAGGCCCGCGCTCAACTTGCCAGGCCTCGGTCGGGACGCCCGGGCATGCCCAGGCATGCCCGGGCAGGCTCGCCCTCAACTTGCCAGGCCGCAGCCAGGACGCTGGGCCACGCCCCCTCTCGCCTTTCCTGGGCAAACGCTCCGGGATAATATGTATATATATTGCTGCCCGATAAACGGGCTTTTCAGAGTGCCTGAGTGTTTGGTTTGATTAAAGCAACTCGGATGAATTCCAGCTTTTTGTCGCGTCCATTCTTCCGATCGACGTGGGAGCCCCAGCTCCTTCAGTAGCAGGATATCTCAAAAAGTTAGGGATTCATTTGGATGAAACTTCGTGGACATGTTGGGTGTGTGAATTGATTTAAGGACGAATTGATTCGATTTAGGTGAAGATCTGAATCTGGATATGATAGCCGGCGAAGCCGGTGTTGTGAATGAACGCGTACGTATTATGTTGAAAAAACAGATTTTGCTGGATCCTTTGAGAATTACAAGCTTTGACGCACCAAATCACTCAATGGAGGCCGCCATCTTGGGGATGCGGAGGTATGCATAAAAAATTGCGAAAAAGTTCAATAGGAGTTTGTTTCACCCGTCTTTTTTTGATTCACAATCCAATGCACCTCTAATTTGTAATTAAAATACTTTAAGACCAACCTCGGCCCACACTGGCCTGATTATCTTCAACAAAAATCGTCACCAAAGACCGGAACCAATGAGATTCGAGCATTTGAACAAATATTTCAAAAAACAAATCGCTCCATTGAGGCCGCCATCTTGCGGATGCGGAAGTATACATAATAAATTGCAAAAAAGTTAAATAAGAGTTTGTTTCACCCGTCTTTTTTTGGTTCACCATCTTATGCACCTCTAATTTGTAATTAAAATATTTTAAGACCAACCTCGTTCCCCGGTTCCTGGTTATCTTCAACGAAAATCGTCACCAAACACCGGAACCAATGAGATTCGAGCATTTGAACAAATATTTCAAAAAAGCTTATTAGGCGTTTCGGAGGCTGAAACGGCGTCAAATATTCTAAAATTGAAGAGGAATGATTTTTTAGAAATCTCGCGGCCGTAGGGGATAGTTTTTCACGGCTGGAAATATCCGAAGTTGAGACGGAATTCACCGAATTAATCAAGAAGGAAATTTTATAAATTTTAATCTCATCCAGAATGCAAATGGTGTCATTTTGAACTAGGTACGGTACCTACTACACCTACCTACTACCAACTACCTAACCTACTGATGCCATAGTGATGGGTAAAATAGTGGCCTCGCCGGCTCATTGCGGCTTTGCAGTCGGGTACTAGTATCTCAATACAATCGTGATTTAACAATATATTTTTTATATATTACCACTATATTATAAATTTCTGATTGGAATGATGAATTATGCTGTTTGGAATGAAAATCTAGAGATATTGAGTTTAACTTTGAATGAGGAAATGACGTAAGGGTTTCCATCCGTGACCTTTTCGGATCCCCATTTGCAGTTTCGCCATTGACTGGATGGAGCAACATTCAGACTGGGTACGTTTTTTGTGCAAGTCCTTCACGAACCTGCCGTCAATGCCTGACGTTCGACTGAAGGTGGCACAGGAATGTGGAATTTATTGAAAAAAATTTAATACTTACATTATTTACTAACTGGTAACTGTTAACTGGTAACCCCACCCAGGTCATACTCTCCTCTTCAACGAAATGATCAAACAGGCCCGGCTGCGCCGCTGTTAGACTTTCGGTCTTGTTTATTTTTGAAGTGATTCTTCCCCATTGAGAGATGGAGCCAAAACGATTATATACCATGATATTTCAAAAAAAGTTGTGAATGAGTTATGACAAAACTTGGTAGACGAGTTTCATAGGTGACACGAACAAGCCGTTTCAACGTTGGTTCAAGTCCGAATCCAGATCTGACCCATCAGTGGGATAAACTAAGTAAACGCTTCAGGTATGCGTATGCTTCAGGTATGCTTCAGGTATGCCTTCAGGTATGTGGAGGTATGCCCGCTACCGAGTGCCGTTCCAGTTTGAAATTTGAGTTTAATTTCCCCAATCTTTAGCAAAACATTTTTTAGTATTTTTTTAGTAAAAGACGAATGATGCAAAATGAATTGGTAATGAATTGCATATCTGACTGGGATTCAATTGTGAAATAGGCCCACTAAGTTTATCATAACTGAGGCCTTGCCGCTGATGCAGTGCCCCTGCTCATTGGGCAGCTTTTGGGCATACTTGGGGCAGGCTGTGAACAGGAAACACTTTTGGCCTCACATTATACTATTTTTGTTCGCCAACCAATATATGTATGTACACATTATTCTGTGAACAAAGATATACAATTAAAATGCGAAGAACATTTACCTCAAGTTGCCAATTTTGCTCATTTGCGGAAGAAGGAAGTCAATTCCTGAGTCGGAGATTTGGTTTCTTCGCAGGTCCAATTCAAATGGTTTGCAGCAATGGCGGAGCACGAAAGCAAGGGAGACACAGTCTTCTGGTCTAGCGCCAGCCCGAAATAGGTATAGTCGCCCACCGAGCACACTGGCCACCTTTTTCGCCAGCTCATCAATCTGAGTCTCGAAGATGCATCGCAGGAGCCACAGAGTCTGCCGCTGTGGAGTCTCCTCGTTTGACTGCTGTACTCTGGAAGTGAAGATCATCAGAAATGCCACGATGGCATCTCGCCAGCCTTCTTCGCTTTGGCCAGCTGGAAGCAATGTCCGGGTCAAAGGGAGCAGCCGCTTCGAAAGCATTCCACACAGGAAGGTAAGCAATGCCTCATCTCGGCTCAACAACTCACCAGAGGTCTGTTGAACTACCTCACTCAAGTAGTCTTGCTCACCAGCCATTAACACTGCCAGTGCCGCAAAAAACTCCAGAATGCTGAGATGGGAGAAAGAGAATGTGCAGGGCAAACAGCTGTCACAGTGGGTCTGAGAGTAGACCAAGCAGCCAGCATTGACCTCTTCTTTGGTGATTCCATGTTGTTCAAGGTCTTTCATGTAGAACACATTGAGGAGGGGTGACTTGAGACCATCACGAGCAAGATGGGCAAACTTTTCCAGCGTATGGCGTTGCATCTGCAGGCAGGTGTTGAATGAACGGATATTAGGTGACCTCATTTGAAAGTGCTTAAAAAGTTCCTCCATGTAAGAAAAATAGATCTGCGTGAGAGTGATGGGTGTATCATTGTGCTCTGGAATTGATGGTCTGGTCAGGCACTGACATATTATCTGACAACAAATAGGAAGTGAACACATTCGGTAGAGATTCTGGTGCAAACGCACATGCCTGAGTGCTCTTTCTGCTTGCAGCGAGTCTATAAACTGCTGGTTGAAGAACCTCTCGATCTCCTCTTCTCCGAAACCCAAAACTTCAACGTATGAGGTCCCAGGAAGGTCAGGCAGAAATGATATGTGTGCTGGACGGCTCGTAATCAAGCGCCGGGCAGCAGGAAGAATTCGGCCTATCAAAAGATTGTGCAACACCAATGGTAGTTGAGCTTTTACATCGATGGAATTCAATCTTAGTGCTCCGGCCTTGAGCTCATCGCTCTTCACATACTCGTCGAAGCCATCAAATAACAAAAGCACCTTCGCACCGGCACGGCAAACAGCCTCAGAGACTTGCGAAGATGTAGACGCTTTTGGTGAGCAAAAATCAGAAAGGAGATTCCAGGCACTGGTCTTTTCGTTCACAGACAAATTCACATCTCGAAAGCTTATCACGAAGAGGTAGAGAAACTCCTCCATGGCCTTTTTACAGCTCCACTGACCGGCTATCTGTCGAACCGCCACCGTCTTGCCTGCGCCGGCCTCTCCGTATAGTATCACTGAACGTGCTTGATCAGTGAATAGCTTGTCGAGCGGGAGGCGAGCAGCCCCGTGAGCAATGGAAGCAGACAGAGTGGCTCGCTCATGCAAGGAATCGGAGGCCTCGAAGGTCGGATGCCGAACGAGCACCGGCTCCACATAATTGGCCGTAGCAGGGCCACGACGTCCCTCGGCATGGCATTGCTGCCTCAGGCTGGCAACGTAGGTATTCTCGACATCTTCACCCACTGCTAAACAAGAGGCATCCACATTAATTTGCTCACACAAAAACCACAAACGTTTCATGATTACAAATTGGCATGTGGGAAGCACATTGCGATTTGCTTGTGAATATGTTCTATGAAATTCGGTCTTTATACACCGGTTGCATCCTGCTGCTCCACAACCTGTTGCATCCTTGGTAAACCGCCTGCTGTTCCATAACTGCAATTTTATAATGTGGAAAAAGTATCATCACTTGTACGGTGAGATTCCGTGGAGGCAAAAGATGTAATCGGACTTGCAGGTGATTGGTGACCCGACAAGATCAAATGTTCAGGGAAACAGTGGTTCACCGACTCGTGTCGACGTTTACCAAAGACCTAATACGCTGGTAGGAAGATGTGCTCATGAAATGTGTCTGATTTTGCAAAAGAGGCTAAAATAGAGGTTAGTAAAAGTACCAAAACCTAATGAGGAAGTGACGAGACGGACCAGAGGGAATGGTTGGTTAACAGACTACGATACGTCCAGTCTAACGACTCAAAATAATACTGCTCCAGACTGAACAAATGTATGATGGCGTGTTGAAAAAGATTCCCTCCTTGAATGAAACAAAGCGCAGTACGCACGTTACGTCTTCCCACCACTGGGTGTAAACTGTAATGTTTTGTGGTTGCGATACGGGATGTATCAGTGCTACGTTAGTCAAGATGGCAGAGGACAGCACGACTGTCAGTGATGTGAAGTGTGAAATGCTGAAGATGAGAGTGGGGATGACTGATTGGAGATTTCATGACTGGAGTTGAGAGTTTGGATGACATGACTGGAAATGACACGACTGGAGATGAGAGTTGCGATGACTGATTGGAGAGGACATGACTGGGGATGAAATGACTGGAGATGAGAGTTGGGATGACTGATTGGAGATGACATGACGGGAGATGAGAGTGGGGATGACTGATTGGAGATGAGAGTTGGGATGACTGATTGGAGAGGACATGACTGGGGATGAAATGACTGGAGATGAGAGTTGGGATGACTGATTGGAGATGACATGACGGGAGATGAGAGTGGGGATGACTAATTGGAGAGGACATGACTGGGGATGAAATGACTGGTGATGAGAGTTGGGATGACTGATTGGAGATGAAATGACTGGAGATGAGAGTTGGGATGACTGATTGGAGATGAAATGACTGGAGATGAGAGTGGGGATGACTGATTGGAGATGACATGACGGGAGATGAGAGTGGGGATGACTGATTGGAGATGGGAGTTGGGATGACTGATTGGAGAGGACATGACTGGGGATGAAATGACTGGAGATGAGAGTTGGGATGACTGATTGGAGATGACACGACTGGAGATGAGAGTTGCGATGACTGATTGGAGAGGACATGACTGGGGATGAAATGACTGGAGATGAGAGTTGGGATGACTGATTGGAGATGACATGACGGGAGATGAGAGTGGGGATGACTGATTGGAGATGAGAGTTGGGATGACTGATTGGAGAGGACATGACTGGGGATGAAATGACTGGAGATGAGAGTTGGGATGACTGATTGGAGATGAGAGTTGGAATGGCTGATTGGAGATGACAGTTGGGATGACTGATTCGAGATGACATGACTGGAGATGACATGACTGGAGATGACATGACTGGATATGAGTGTTTGAATGACTGATTGGAGGTGACATGACTGGAGATGAGAGTTTGGTTGACTGATTGGAGACGACATGACTGGGGATGAAATGACTGGTGATGAGAGTTGGGATGACTGATTGGAGATGAGAGTTGGGATGACTGATTGGAGATGACATGACTGGAGATGAGAGTGGGGATGACTGATTGGAGATGAAATGACTGGAGATGAGAGTGGGGATGACTGATTGGAGATGACATGACGGGAGATGAGAGATGGGGTGACTGATTGGAGAGGACATGACTGGGGATGAAATAACTAGTGATGAGAGTTGGGATGACTGATTGGAGATGAGAGTTGGGATGACTGATTGGAGATGACATGACTGGAGATGACATGACTGGAGATGAGAGTTGAGATGATTGACAGGAGATGTGAGTTTGGATGACTGATTGGATATGAGAGTTGGGATGACTGATTGGAGATGACATGACTGGAGATGACATGACTGGAGATGACATGACTGGAGATGACATGACAGGAGATGACATGACTGGAGATGAGAGTTTGGATGACTGATTGGAGATGAGAGTTGGGGTGACTGATTGGAGATGAGAGTTTGGATGACTGATTGGAGATTACATGACTGGAGATGACATGACTGGATATGAGTGTTTGGATGACTGATTGGAGGTGACATGATGGGAGATGAGAGTTGGGGTGACTGATTGGAGAGGACATGACTGGGGATGAAATAACTGGTGATGAGAGTTGGGATGACTGATTGGAGATGAGAGTTGGGATGACTGATTGGAGATGACATGACTGGAGATGACATGACTGGAGATGAGAGTTGAGATGATTGACAGGAGATGAGAGTTTGGATGACTGATTGGAGATGAGAGTTGGGATGACTGATTGGAGATGACATGACTGGAGATGACATGACTGGATATGAGTGTTTGGATGACTGATTGGAGATGACATGACTGGAGATGACATGACTGGAGATGACATGACTGGAGACAAGAGTTGGCATGACTGATTGGAGATGACATGACTGGAGATGAGAGTTTGGATGACTGACTGGAGACAAGAGTTGGGATGACTGATTGGAGATGACATGACTGGAGATGAGAGTATGGATGACTGACTGGAGACAAGAGTTGGGATGACTGATTGGAGATGACATGACTGGAGATGAGAGTGGGGATGACTGATTGGAGATGACATGACGAGAGATGAGAGTTGGGATGACTGATTGGAGAGGACATGACTGGGGATGAAATAACTGGTGATGAGAGTTGGGATGACTGATTGGAGATGAGAGTTGGGATGACTGATTGGAGATGACATGACTGGAGATGAGAGTTTGGATGACGTGACTGGAGACAAGAGTTGGGATGACTGATTGGAGATGACATGACTGGAGATGAGAGTGGGGATGACTGATTGGAGATGACATGACGAGAGATGAGAGTTGGGATGACTGATTGGAGAGGACATGACTGGGGATGAAATAACTGGTGATGAGAGTTGGGATGACTGACTGGAGACAAGAGTTGGGATGACTGATTGGAGATGACATGACTGGAGATGAGAGTGGGGATGACTGATTGGAGATGACATGACGAGAGATGAGAGTTGGGATGACTGATTGGAGAGGACATGACTGGGGATGAAATAACTGGTGATGAGAGTTGGGATGACTGACTGGAGACAAGAGTTGGGATGACTGATTGGAGATGACATGACTGGAGATGAGAGTTTGGATGACGTGACTGGAGATGACATGACTGGAGACGAGAGTTGGGATGACTGATTGGAGATGACATGACTGGAGATGAGAGTTGGGATGACAGATTGGAGATTACATGACTGGAGATGAGAGTTGGGATGATTGATGACTACTAACAGCCAATTGTTACAGTAATACAGTTTATTAACAGTCAATATTAGCAAAAATATATAATTCCAGAAACACTTTTTTACTCCTAACAACCCAGCATTGATTTTAGTAACGCACACACCTAGTCACCACAAACAATATTATTAAATATTAATCCGTTTTATGTTCCCAGAGAATTGTATACAGAGTCGAGGCTCGTGGAAGAGCTCGAGATCAGACGCTATGTTGTTGTTGTTGTTGTTTTTTCAACTTGCAAAATGCAATTCATGAATAATACAACTCCGTAATGGCCTAGCCTAGTGATAGGCGTAACGCCATAATGATATCACAGACGTAACACCATAATGACATCACAGACGTAACACCATAATGACGTCACAGACATAATGCCATAATGACGTCACAGTAAAAAGAGTGTGACAGACAGGGGGGACAGACAGATGGAGAAATCCTGCTACTTTAGTAAATTATGAGTCCGTGTCAGCTGATGATAGTATTGTATTGTATCGCATTGTATTGTATTGTAAGTCTAAAGTTTAATGAGAAGATGAATAATCCTATAAACACCTTGTTTTTGGAGGATGAATAAAGGTGATTGGCTCACTAAAGAAAAATTAATAAGGTGAGTGGCTCTGGCTCCATTGCAAATGAGTAGTTGATGGCTCCGATCACATCCATGCTTCCCATATATACCAAGCTTTTCCACCGGACAAAATGATCATCCTCCTTGGTTCTGAGATTCATCATCTCTGCCCAATTTATCAATGAGTTGTATCTATCCTTTTGCCTCCATGAAATTATTATACACAAAGATCATTCCATAATTGTGAAACACGACAACATTCTATTGTTAAAATATCCAAACAAGGATTTAAAGATATTATAAACCCGGACCTTCAAAGCACTTCAATTTAGTTTCAAAATGGGAAATACAATAAATCCTCGTGTTTTGAATATGAATATTTTAATTTCCATATGAGGGGAATTTTTTTTATTTCTTAAATATTTTTCCCAGTATTCAGGTGTATTTTTCCAGTATTCCCTCCAAGTGAAACTCCCCAAATCCGGGCTTACTGTTCACATCCACCTTTTTGTTCCTCTTTTCCATTTGTGGATCCGCCTTCCTCAGGTTGTCCAATCCCACTCCTCCAGGGATTCAAAAGCAGGTGGTATGCCACCATCTCACGTCATCCCCCATCCCGACCCACAATCTTTTCTACCCCTTCTAACTCCAACCTCCTATCTGTGTGATATTTTGCCAGCCCCTCCCTCCCCCTCTTTGTGGTCGTTCATTCCTTTGCTTGTTGTGTTTATGGTCCAAGAGCTAGGTGGATTTTATTTGACATGGAAACTACAAAAGCTTTGTCATGCTGGTGTGGTACAGGTAGCTTACCTGACCCCAGAAAGCCAATTCTTAAGTGCAGCTAGCGGTGGGTGGGGTAGGGGGCGCCACTCAAAGTACCCCCCAGATTGGTTTTATTTGACATAGAGACTACAAGACCAACTCATATGCCAAGTGGTAGGGTGATCTCCACTGACTACAAATCTGCAACTTAAGAAGAAAATTTCTGGTGAGGAGGTCACTTAAGAACAACATTAATTAGTGCTAATTAGGCCTTTATTTGACATATAAGCTACAAAACCGAAATCACATACAACATGTAGAGAATGGTCCCCTCATCAATAAACAACAACTTAAGAACAGAATATGTGGTGGTAAGGTCACTTAAGAAGAGGTCAAAGGTCACGGAATAGGGGTTTCCAGCTCTTAATTACTGTTTGATTACAACATGCCACATGATACACACATGGCGTTGTCATTGAAACCTATATCAGTGGAGCCTGAAGTGAGATACATGAGAAGCAGAAATTTTCCAATACCATTTCCTTTGATTTCAATCAGCGAAAACATTTTAAAATGCACCTATTTGACCCCCATGGCTAATAACACTGTTATTTGACATGTAAGCTACAAAACTGAAATCACATACAAAATGTAGAGAATGGTCCCCTCATCAATAAACCACAACTTAAGAACAGAATATGTGGTGGTAAGGTTACTTAAGAAGAGGTCAAAGGTCACGGAATAGGGGTTTTCTGCACTTAATTACATGAGAAACTTGTAAACTGTGAAGACAATGTAAAAGCTGTAACATTTATTATAACAATTTCTGCTAAATTAGTACAGGTAAAATTTATTCTAAATTACTACAAGTAATTTCTTAGAATTGCCTGTACAAACTATACTTCAACAATTTCCGAGAAATAATATTTGAAGGACCCCACCCACCGCTAGCTGCACTTAAGAATTGGCTTTCTGGGGTCAGGTAAGCTACCTGTACCACACCAGCATGACTAAGCTTTTGTAGTTTCCATGTCAAATAAAATCCACCTAGGTCTCGGACCATTACCCCACACACCCAACGCCAGTTCATTGCCTTTTACCCTATGTCGTTCTTCCATGATCCTAAATCTCATACAGAAAATAAATAAATAAACACAGCAATAACGTAAAAATGAAACCTCACCGATGTCATTTTTGGAATGTGATCCCAATTTGAAATACAATTAACAAATATTTAAAAGACGCTGAAGGATCTGAAGTGGTTAAACACCTGAGGAGGTCAGGCGAGAATACCGGGACATCAAGCTTCGCCAAATCAGTGAGTATCGGTACATGTGCGCACTGGGATGTAAAAATAGTTCAACTTACGATACAGTTGGACGTTTTGGATGGAGACGTTGTGACAATTGTTCAGATTCATTTGCACGGCCATTTCTGTACAAGGAAAAGTGATCCCAACAGTCAATCCCAGGGGTTTCCATGATACAGAGATCCAAACATTTCACCGAGTAGCAATACCATCAGAAAAGTTGTAAACTTACTTTTGCAGGATTTTTGCTCAAATCAAAATACAGCAAAAAAATGTCATAGAGGTTACATCTCCCTCACAATGCCAAGAAAAGTCCAACAATTGTTCCCAATTCGTTTGTCATTCATAAATGACACATTATTCACTTTCAACTTACAATGTAAATGGACAATGTTTTCTTCTGCCCCCAAAAAACAATATGTAGTCGATCTGTTCCATCAACTTGCATAATATTTAGTGCATTTCATTTAAAATAAAATTGTGATGGTATAATGGAGGGCTGGCAGGATGGCCTAGGCCCTGGACTGGAGGTATGCACACTCACTCTAAGCTGCCTCGCCTGGGCTCGAATCCCGACCCAGCTATAAACTGTCATCCCGGTGTTTCACAGGCAAGGTGATTCATTAATGTGTGTGTGCCACCCTTGGTTGGACGTTAAACTGGTGTCCCATCTGTTATCATTCCTTGGTGGACGTTAAAGACCCCACGGTGTCCTTCACCAAGAGTAGATGAGCTATTGCCTGCACCTGAACAAATTACAAATTCCTGCCTTGACTTCATGTGTCGGAGGGGTGACCCGACCAGGTTTGTAATCCCAGCCAAGAAACACCTTCAACAGAACTTACGCTCTGCATAGAGCATGTTACATGAATGAAAGAATGAATGAATGAATGGCGTAATGAAGGTCGATTGTTGATAAAATTGTAAATTAATACTTTGTAGTGCGGTGCTACGCGCACAACTTGTTTGCCAAAAAGGTAAGCCACAACGCGTAGGATCAAAACCAAAAGAGTCTTTATTGTAAAGCTCAAACTGTAGCACTGACTCGCTCGGGGCTGCGAGCCCCGTGTATATCCCGAGGCCACGCCTACCCCTCTGGCGTGGCCGACACCCCATTGGTGCGCGGAATGATGTCACCGTGCCAGCGAGCCATCGTGTCCGCCACACGCGCCCCCCCCCCCCCAGAATTCCCGCGCACCTGAAGGGTCAGTTTGCGGGGCAAACGGATGACCCGGCCGAAGCGCCCTCTGGCGGCTGGCGGCGTTTGGGATGGCAGGATGCCATCTGGGATGCCTCTGGTGGCATCTGGGATGGGTGCAGGACAGGGGGGTGGCGTGCCGGCGGGGCTGGGCGGTGCCGGGGATCCGCCCGCCGGGGGGCGGCCCCGACGCGGGGGCTGAGCCGCTTGCGGGGGGTGGTCCACGTCGAGGTGGGCCGGCTTGAGGCGGTCCACGGAAACGCGGTCAGGAGTACCGCCGACGTCCAGGGTGAAATGCTTCGCCCCGGTCTCCAGCACGCGGAAGGGCCCGTCGTACGGGGTCGCAGCGGTGCCCGGTGGGCATCGTGGCGGACGAAAACGTACTCCGCCGTACGAAGCTCCGGGGCGACGTGCGTTGGCGGGCACCCGTGGTGCGCCGTCGGCACCGGGGCGAACCTCTGGGCGGTCTCCTGCAGTGCGGACTGCGGAGCGCTGCTGCGCCGCGGACCATGGTGCCGTGGGGTCGGGGAGGAACTCGCCCGGCACCCGCAGCAGTTGTCCGAAGACCAACTCCGCCGCGGTTGCGCGCAGGTCGTCCTTGGGCGCCGTCCTGAGGCCAAGCAGGACCCAGGGGAGCCTGTCGACCCAGCTGCCGTCGCGGAGGGTGGCCTGGAGCGCGGCCTTCAAGGAGTGATGGAAGCGCTCGCATAGGCCATTGGCCTGGGGGTGGTAGGCTGTGGTGCGGTGCAGCTGGACGACGAGCCCCCGCGCTACCGCCCCCCAGAGCTCCGAGGTGAAATGGGGGCCGCGGTCGGACGAGATGTCCGAGGGGGCGCCGAACCGGGCAACCCAGGTGGCGATGAACGCCGGCGTCGCCGCCAAAGGCACGGCCTCCGGCCACCGGGTGGTGCGGTCCACCATGGTGAGGACGTGGATGAAACCCCGCGAGGGGGGCAGAGGTCCCACCAAGTCCACGTGAATGTGGTCGAACCGACGTTCGGGCACAGTAAACGGGGCCAATGGGGCCTGGGTGTGGCGGTGCACCTTCGCGCGCTGGCACGCGAGGCACGTCCTGGCCCAATCGCGGACGGCCTTCCGGAGGCCATGCCAGACGAACTTGTCGGCGACCAGCCTCTGGGAGGCCTTCGTGCCCGGGTGGGACAGGCCGTGGATGGCGTCAAAAACCCGCCCGCAGGCACGATGGGGCGAGGCCGGCCGAGGGAGACGTCGCACAAGAGGGCCGTGCCCGCGCCGTCGAACGGCACCTCGGTGATGCGGAGGCCCGTGACGGCGGTCCGCAAGGCCTGGACGTCAGGGTCGGCAGTCTGGTCCGCCGCCATCCGGGCATAGTCAATCCCGAGGTGGACCGCGTGGGCGACGGACCGGGAAAGGCAATCCGCCACCGGGTTGTCCTTCCCCGCTATGTGCCGGATGTCCGCCGTGTACTCGGACACGGCCGAGAGGTGACGCTGCTGCCGGGCCGACCACGGCTCGGCGACCTTGGCCATCGCGAAGACCAGGGGCTTGTGGTCGACGAAGGCCGTGAACGAATGGCCCTCGAGCAGATGGTGGAAAATGCCGGACCGCCAGGTGAAGCCCGAGGAGCTTGCGGTCGAAGGTACTGTACCGCCGTTCGTGCGGGCGGAGCTGCCGGCTAAAAAACGCCAGCGGCTGCCAAGCTCCCTTCACCGATTGCTCGTGCACCGCGCCCACCGCGTAGTCCGGTGAGGGCGATCGGTGCATCGGGCGCCGGGTGCGCGTGCATGGTGGCGTTAGCTAAGGCGAGCTTCGCGCCCGCGAACGCCACGTCCATCAGCTCGGTCCAAGCAACGTCACCTTTGCCCGGCTTCCCCCGGAGGGCCTCGTGCAGGGGGCGCAGGAGCTGGGCGACGCGGGGCAGGAAACGGTGGTAAAAGTTCACCATGCCCAGGAACTCCTGGAGCCCCTTGATCGTGCAGGGGCGCGGAAACCCCCTGACCGCCTCCACCTTGGCCGGTAAGGGGATGGCCCCGTGCCTGGTGACGCGGTGCCCCAAAAAGTCGATTTCGGCGACGCCGAACCGGCACCCTGGCGGGGTTGATGATCAGGCCATGCCGGCCCAGGCGTTCGAAGAGCGTGCAGAGATGGTGGAGGTGCTCCTCACGGGACGCGCTTGCGACGAGGATGTCGTCCAGGTAGACGTAATCGAAGTCCAAGTCACGCAAGACGCTGTCCATCAGCCGTTGGAACGCCTGAGCCGCATTCTTCAACCCGAAGGGCATCCGCAGAAACTCAAAGAGGCCGAATGGTGTGATTACGGCCGTCTTCGGTATGTCCTCCGGCCTGACGGAGACCTGGTGGTATCCGCGGATGAGGTCCACCTTGGAGAAGAGGGACATTTTCGCCAACCGGGCGGAAAAGTCTTGGATGTGAGGGACCGGGTAGCGGTCGGGGGTGGTAGCATCGTTGAGGCGGCGGTAGTCTCCGCACGGCCGCCACCCCCCGCCGGGCTTCAGCACGATGTGCAGCGGCGATGCCCAAGCGCTCTTTGAGCGCCGTACCATGCCCAGCCGTTCCAGCGTAGCGAACTCCGCTTTCGCCAACGCGAGCTTCGTCGGCTCGAGGCGGCGTGCCCGGGCGTAGACCGGTGGCCGGACGGTGGGGATGTGATGCTCCACCCCGTGCTTGACGGCCACCGCCGAGAAGGTGGACCGCGTGAGGGCCGGGAAACTGGCGAGGAGGCGGGTAAAGTCATCCGCTGCCGGAAGCGTACAAACCAAACTCGCCGGGACGGAACCGTTTAGCAAGCCGCTTGGTGAGCCGCTCGGTGAGCCGCTCAGTGAGCCGCTCAACGAGCTGCTCAGCGAACAAGCGAGCGAGCTAAAGGTTTCGGCCTGGACGAGCCGTCTGTGCTTCACGTCCACCAACAACCCATTTGCACAAAGGAAGTCCGCACCGAGCAAGGCCATTGGCATGCTGGCGGTGACGAAAGACCATTTGAAGCACTGCCCTCCGAACCGCAGGGAGAGGCAGCACTTCCCGAATGTGCGTATGGGTGTACCGTTGGCTGCGAGCAATGCGGGGCCCCGGCCCGCTGTTCGCTTGTCGGACGTGTGGGCTGGGATGACGCTTACCTGCGCTCCTGTATCGCAGAGGAAACGGCGCCCGGACAAGGTGTCCGTGATGAATAAGAGGCTGCCGGAATTGCCGACGCTCAGTGCCGCTACCGAGCGCCGGCTCTGGCGTTTCCCGACTTGCCAAACGAGCACGGCGGGCAACACTTCTTAGCCTTGTGGCCGAACCTGGCGTGGAAATAGCACCAGGCTTGCGGCGGGATCGGCGGAGGCCGCGGCTTTCGCAGCTGTGGTGGTGGAGGGTGGGGTGTGGCGGCGGCCACGAGGTGTGCATCAGCTTCGGGATCTACGAGGTGTGCAGCCGCATCAGCCTCGGGATCCACGACGGCCGCACCGAAGCTCGCCCGCATGTCACAAGCCGCGAAAAACTTGTCGGCCTCGACCGCCAGAGCGCGGGGTTCCCCTATTTTGGATCCGGCCAACGCGAGGCGTACCTGTGCCGGTAGCTGGCATAGAAAAAGCGCCCGGAATAAAAAATCCGGGGCTTTGTCACCCAGCAACGACAGCATGTAATCCATCCGCACCGATGGTCGTGTGTCGCCGAGTTTGGGAAGGTCCAGGAGGCGGTCCGCCCGTTCGAACTCTGTTAGGCCGAACGTGGCGATGAGGAGACGTTTGAGCGCCTTGTACTTGTGCTCTGCCGGTGGGTGCCGCAGGATGGACACGACTCGGGCGGCTGTGCCGGGCCCGAGGGCGGCGATCACGTGGTAGTAACGCGTCTCGTCCGCCGTTATTCCTCGAAGCTGGAACTGTGCTTCGGCCTGCACGAACCATACCTCGGCCTGTGCTTCCCAAAACTCAGGGAGCTTTACCGCGACCGCGTTGCTGGCCATGGCGCGTTCTGTGGTCAGCGACGGCTGAACCAATCGAGGTCACCAGTGTAGTGCGGTGCTACGCGCACAACTTGTTTGCCAAAAAGGTAAGCCACAACGCGTAGGATCAAAACCAAAAGAGTTTATTGTAAAGCTCAAACTGTAGCACTGACTCGCTCGGGGCTGCGAGCCCCGTGTATATCCCGAGGCCACGCCTACCCCTCGGGCGTGGCTGACACCCCATTGGTGCGCGGAATGATGTCACCGCGCCAGCGAGCCATCGTGTCCGCCACAACTTCATTGTTGATTCCCATGAGGTATATTTAACGGTTTCATCCAGCAATCAGCACTTCAGACCTTTTATATTCCCTCCATGATAATGGGTCAGGGAAATGGGGAGGGAGTTGCAGGGTAAGGATCACACAACCCAGGAACAGGAAGAGCAGGAAAAACGATAACGATTAACAAATAATGCTTTACTTTGATTATCAGGTTTAACTGTAATTTGATTAGCAGTTTTACTTTACTTTGATTATCAGATTTAACTTTAATTTTATTAGCAGTTTTACTTTACTTTGATTATCAGGTTTAACTTTAATTTGATTATCAGGTTTAACTTTACTTTGATTGGAAGGTTTACCTTTAATTTGATTATCAGGTTTAACTTTAATTTGATTGGAAGGTTTAACTTTAATTTGATTAACAGTTTTAACTTTAATTTGATTATCAGGTTTAACTTTAATTTGGTTGGAAGGTTTAACTTTAATTTGATTATCAGGTTTAGCTTTAATTTGAATATCAGGTTTATCTTTAATTTGATTATCAGGTTTATCTTTAATTTGAATATCAGGTTTAACTTTAATTTGATTATCAGGTTTAACTTTAATTTGATTATTAGGTTTAACATTAATTTGATTATCAGGTTTAACTTTAATTTGATTATCAGGTTTAGCTTTAATTTGATTATCAGGTTTAGCTTTATTTTGATTATCAGGTTTAGCTTTAATTTGATTATCAGGTTTAACTTTTATTTGATTATCAGGTTTACCTTTCATTTGATTATCAGGTTTAACTTTATTTTGATTGTCAGGTTTAACTTTAATTTGATTATCAGGTTTAACTTTAATTTGATTAGCAGGTTTAACTTTACTTTGATTATCAGGTTTATCTTTAATTTGATTGGAAGGTTTAACTTTAATTTGATTATCAGGTTTCGCTTTAATTTGATTATCAGGTTTGTCTTTAATTTGATTATCAGGTTTGACTTGGACATGATCACAGACTGGACAAAATGGACAAAATGGACATTTGTGGACAAAATCACAGACTGGGCAAACAAGGGGAACATGTCTTTCAATCCTGATAAATCTCACACTCTTACGATGTCTCTCCGAAAAGACCGACTGGACAACCCTCCCATCTACTTTCTGAATAATCCTCTCCAAGAAGTTCTGTCACTCAAGCTTTTGGGTCTCACTATCTGCCATGATCTTTCCTGGGAAAACCACATTTCAAATCTGGCCTCCAAAGCCAGTCGCCGACTGGGCATCCTCCGTCGTGCGAAGTCCTTCCTTGGCACACCTGAGCTCCTCACCACATACAAGGCTTTCATCTGCAGCTCAATGGAGTACTGCTCTCCCCTCTGGGCTGGTGTTCCTGCCTCACACCTAGCTCGGCTTCACGCTGTTGAAACCAAAGCGTTCAGAATCATTGGAATCTTCCGCGATGACGCTATCTCCGAGGGCCTTTCACTTACTCACCGCAGGCAGGTTGGTGGTCTTTCCGTCTTCTACCGACTCCTCTCCGGCCTTGCTCCCCCAGCTCTCTCTGGGCTCTGTCCCCCAAATATTCCTACAGGTCGCACAAGATCTGCCTGCAACCCTCTTATGGTTAAACTGCCAAAATCAAGACTCTCTGCTCACCTTCACTCCTTCATTCCTCTTTTCTCCCGCCTCTGGAACAAACTCCCTCACTCTCTTCAATCCCACTCCTCCCTCCAGGTCTTTAAAACGGCTGTTCACCACCATCTCTTATCTTTCCCAATCCAAAACCTTGATCTTTTCTACCCCCACTAATTTCACCCCAAATCCACTTTTTTGAGATGCCGACTTCTTTCCTGGAAATCCTTGGTGTCCTTGCGTTTTATACCTATCCTGCCCCCCCCCCCCCCCCAGGCCCTCTCCCTCCCACACATCTCCCGATGTCCCTGCTCTCAAATGTTGTGTTTGTGTGCTTCCTCCCCTTCTCTCCCCATCGTGTCGAATGCTCCCCTTGTTATATACTTTGTTTGCTTGTTTGTTTGATTTGTTTGTTTGATAAATGTTAGCTCTTTCACGAGCCTCGACTCTGTATACAAAAAAACAAAAAAAAACAAAAACATTTTATTTGATTATCAGGTTTAACTTTAATTTGATTATCAGGTTTATCTTTAATTGGATTATCAGGTTTAGCTTTAATTTGATTATCAGGTTTAACTTTAATTTGATTATCAGGTTTAACTTAAATTTGATTATCAGGTTTAACTTTAATTTGATTGGAAGGTTTAGCTTTAATTTGATTAATGATTATGAGGTTTAACTTTAATTTGATTATCAGGTTTATCTTTAATTTGATTGGAAGGTTTAACTTTAATTTGATTATCAGGTTTAGCTTTAATTTGATTATCAGGTTTAACTTTGATTTGATTATCAGGTTTAACTTAAATTTGATTATCAGGTTTAACTTTAATTTGATTGGAAGGTTTACCTTTAATTTGATTATCAGGTTTATCTTTAATTTGATTATCAGGTTTACCTTTAATTTGATTATCAGGTTTAACTTAAATTTGATTATCAGGTTTAACTTTAATTTGATTGGAAGGTTTAGCTTTAATTTGATTATGAGGTTTAACTTTAATTTGATTATCAGGTTTAACTTTAATTTGATTATCAGGTTTAACTTTAATTTGATTGGAAGGTTTAGCTTTAATTTGATTATGAGGTTTAACTTTAATTTGATTATGAGGTTTAACTTTAATTTGATTATGAGGTTTAACTTTAATTTGATTATCAGGTTTAACTTTAATTTGATTATCAGGTTTAGCTTTAATTTGATTATGAGGTTTAACTTTAATTTGATTATGAGGTTTAACTTTAATTTGATTATGAGGTTTAACTTTAATTTGATTATGAGGTTTAACTTTAATTTGATTATCAGGTTTAACTTTAATTTGATTATCAGGTTTAACTTTAATTTGATTAGCAGGTTTAGCTTTAATTTGATTGGAAGGTTTAGCTTTAATTTGATTATGAGGTTTAACTTTAATTTTATTATCAGGTTTAACTTTAATTTGATTATCAGGTTTAACTTTAATTTGATTTTCAGGTTTAACTTTAATTTGATTATCAGGTTTAACTTTAATTTGATTATCAGGTTTAACTTTAATTTGATTATGAGGTTTAACTTTAATTTGATTATGAGGTTTAACTTTAATTTGATTATCAGGTTTAACTTTAATTTGATTATCAGGTTTAGCTTTAATTTGATTATCAGGTTTAACTTTAATTTGATTATCAGGTTTAACTTTAATTTGATTATGAGGTTTAACTTTAATTTGATTATGAGGTTTAACTTTAATTTGATTATCAGGTTTAACTTTAATTTGATTATCAGGTTTAGCTTTAATTTGATTATCAGGTTTAACTTTAATTTGATTATCAGGTTTAACTTTAAGTTGATTATCAGGTTTAGCTTTAATTTGATTATCAGGTTTAGCTTTAATTTGATTCTCAGGTTTGTCTTTAATTTGATTATTAGGTTTAACTTTAATTTGATTATCAGGTTTGTCTTTAATTTGATTATTAGGTTTAACTTTAATTTGATTATCAGGTTTAGCTTTAATTTGATTATCAGGTTTAGCTTTAATTTGATTATCAGGTTTAGCTTTAATTTGATTATTAGGTTTAACTTTAATTTGATTATTAGGTTTAACTTTAATTTGATTATCAGGTTTAACTTTAATTTGATTATCAGGTTTAACTTTAATTTGATTATTAGGTTTAACTTTAATTTGATTTATCAGGTTTAACTTTAATTTGATTATGAGGTTTAACTTTAATTTGATTATCAGGTTTAACTTTAGTTGGATTGGCAGGTTTTTCAAGCATAGGTTTCCCATAACATCATCATTCATTGTTGGGCTTTCAACCTGCGCTCTCTTTTTGTATGAAGAAAGAATATTAACTATGATGAGCACATGACTATAAAATGTCACGAAGGAAAATAGATTAAAAGCTCCAGCAAATGGCCCATCTATCTCAGAGGCGGTAGTCGGGGTTCATAAAAATAGGTTTTTAAATGTAGAAAATGAATATAAGGAGGAAGAAGAAGAGAGAAAGAAAGAGGGATGTTAAGTGAGAGTGGGAGGGGCGCGTTAGCTCTACTGGATGCTCCAAACACCATCAAATGGAATGCCAAGACGTTTGGGATAAGATCTGAGTAAAGGGCGTGAGGAAGAAGAAGAATGTAACCAGGCTGGGTGTTGTCATGGTTGGAGATTCTGCTCTGAGCCTGAGAGGTTAGCGGTTCGAACCCCAGCTGAGTCATTCCAATGACTTTAAAATGGCACTTGCTGCTCAACCATAAGTTGGCAATCATAGTGCAGGCTTTGATGGGCCTAATGGCCTCTTGGGCCGTGGTCGATTATTGTGTCACTCCATACCCCAACATCGATGGACTACCTGATTTCACCTGAAATAAACTCTTATTATTTGAAATAATAATTCACTTGTTCAGACCTCAAAGTCTGTTATCAGTTCGTGAAATTTGGCCTCAAATAAATTAATGTTCGACCAATCGGATCATGCCATTCACCTGATTCACCTGGAGGAAGAACTCAATCACCAAACAACATGGCTGTGCCCACTCCATGCTTGAGCGATTTCAGCTCGGAAAAACTTCCATGTATCATTCATTTTGTGGGATTTTAGACGACATTGTTACCCCGTTAACAGTAGAAAGTTGGAAGAAGACCTGTGAGTGCGCAGAGACGTGGACGTCACTCGATGGAGACGAGTCTGTCATTGCAAATGACGAATGCTTCCGAGGTGCTGGAAATGCTGGGTGACATTTTTTGAAAATTGATGGAGGATATCATCGATCATTCTACTCTTCCTTCACCAACAAGACCAATCTAGAAAGAGCTAGAAAGAGATGTCTGAGGCAATCAATAACTCATCCTGTACGACGTGCAGGTATGAAACGTCGAGCAGATCGTGAACTTGGTGCGGGTGCAGTCGCTCATCCTAAGAGGCTTCTCCGATCATCACACAACGTGCCAGGTCTATCTGATACTCTTGTCATAAATCACGAGTCAGGTCATTCCGGGGAGATCAGCACATGTGTTGCAGCCTCTTTGCATCACCTGGAGGAAGGAGAGAATGATGGTGTCACCTGGGAGAAGCCGTAACCTGGATAGTCTTGTCATGGCTGGAACATGTGATGGGGGTGAGCTTTCACTATCCTTTGTACTTGACATTTCAGTGCCAGGCTGCAGTATTCATTTTTGTACAAGTTATTGCAGAATCTGAGTATTGTTGATATAGGATTGGATATAGGAATGTTATAGGAGGCTTCTCATGACAGGGGAATCCTATAAAAATCACCCACTCAAAATCAAAGGATTCATATTAGTAATTGCACTCTAGTGGGGTCAAGATGCATACTCAACATTTTGTTGTCATTTGTCTTGCACAGGACAATTGCGTGAAGCTGTATTTCCCAAGCATGATGATGTCATCTTGAGGAATGTCCAAGACCAGGACTGTGTATCAATTGAGGTCCCGCTCCCACCAAACTTGCTACAGGATTCACACACCATTCCTCTCTGAGGAGGAGAGACTACGTGAGTGATACAAATACTTATCACATCATTTGATTACTAGTTGCTCCTTCGTCAGCTCGTTTTCAGTCTTCCTGACATGCTCATGTGGATCAAATTGCCCAGGACTTCCATACTTCCATGATTTGTGTTTCCAAAACGGAAGTACATATAATGAGTAGATTATGCAATGGCAGCTTCTTCTTCTGCAGTGTAATTCTGTTTCAGCGCAGCTGTGGTTTGTCGAGTGGACGAGGATGATGACGATGATGATGAGGATGATGAGGATGATGACGATGATGACGATGATGACGATGATGATGAGGATGATGATGAGGATGATTTATCCTGCAATGGTAATCTCACTTCCTCATCTCTACCAGTGACTTTCAATTTTACCGATAGATTTACCTTCTTTGCTCGAGGTTTCTTTTAAACTAGCCGAAAGCATCCGGCGTTGCCCGGGTTCTTTTTGAATGAATTTACTACTATAATTCAGCTTTTACTCACGGCCGTAGAAGATTGACTACTATAATTCAGCTCAGCTTTTAATTGCGAAATGGACCCAGCCCGGCCGAAGCGGCCACGACCGGCCTCGCCACCTAGCCTATAACCTTCCCGGGGCCCGTCCAGACATTTTTTGTTCTTTTTGAATGAATTTACTACTATAATTCAGCTTTTACTCGCGGCCGAAGAAGATTGACTACTATAATTCAGCTCAGCTTTTAATTGCGAAATGGGCCCAGCCTGGCCGAGGTGGCCTTGACCAGCCTCGCCACCTAGCCTATAACCTTCCCGGGGCCCGTCCCGACATTTTAAGTTCTTTTTGAATGAATTTACTACTATAATTCAGCTCAGCTTTTTTTTTTTTTTTTTTTTTTTTGTATACAAGATCGAGGCTCGTGAAAGAGCGAACATTAATCACACAGAAAGACAAACCGACACATAAAACATATAACATCGGGAGCGGCAGACAAGATGGGGAGAGAGGGGGAAGGACACAAACACAACATTTGAGAGCAGGGACCGAGAGACATGGAGACATCGAGAGATCTGAGAGAGGGCGAGGGCTTTGGGGGGGGGGGCATGGGAAGGGGGCGGTGGGAGAGGTATAAAACATATGGACACTGCCAGGACTTCCAGGAAAGAAGTTGGAATTTCAAACAAGGTGGATCTGGGGTGAATTAGCGGGGGTAGAAAAGATCAAGGTTTTGGATGGGGGAAGATAAGAGATGGTGGTGAACAGCTGTTTTAAAGACCTGGAGGGAGGAGTGGGATTGAAGGGAGTGAGGGAGTTTGTTCCAGAGGCGGGAGAAAAGAGGAATGAAAGAGTGAAGGTGAGCAGAGAGCCGAGATTTCGGCAGTTTAACCATCAGAGGGTTGCTGGCAGATCTTGTGCGACCTGTAGGAATATTTGGGGGACAGAGCACAGAGAGAGCTGGGGGTGCAAGGCCGGAGAGGAGTCGGTAGAAGACAGAAAGAGCACCTACCTGCCTGCGGTGAGTGAGTGAAAGGCCCTCAGAGATAGCTTCATCGCGGGAGATTCCAATAATTCTGAAAGCTTTGGTTTCAACAGCGTGAAGCCGAGCTAGGTGTGAGGCAGGAGCACCGGCCCATAGGGGAGAACAGTATTCCATTGAGCTGCGGATGAAAGCCTTGTATGTGGTGAGGAGCTCAGGTGTGCCGAGGAAGGACTTCGCACGACGGAGGATGCCCAGTCGGCGACTGGCTTTGGAGGCCAGCTTGGAAATGTGGTTTTCCCAAGAAAGATAATGGCAGATAGTGAGACCCAAAATCTTGAACGACAGAACTTCTTGGAGAGGATTGTTGAGAAAGTAGATGGGAGGGTTGTCCAGTCGATCTTTTCGGAGAGACATAGTAAGAGTGTGAGATTTGTCCGGATTGAAAGACATGTTCCACTTGTTTGACCAGTCTGTGATTTTGTCCAGGTCTTCAGAGAGTGAGGAGGCAGCAGACTGCCGATCTGAGGGAAGAGGAATGGAGCGGCAGAGAGTGGAGTCATCAGCAAAGAGATAGAGAGGATTTTCAAGAGAGTCAGAGAGATCATTGATGAAGACCAGAAAAAGCACGGGGCCCAGAACACTGCCTTGGGGAACTCCAGCCTGAACAGGAAGAGGAGATGAGAGAAACCCATTCAGGGCCACACGTTGACGACGACTAGAGAGGAAGTCCGCCAGCCATGCGTGGAGATTTCCATGGATACCAAAGGAGGAGAGTTTGGTGAGCAGAGCGGGGTGCCAGACCGTGTCGAAGGCACGTGATATGTCGAGGGAGACAGCTCTAATTTCCTGTTTGGCATTGAGGACCTCCATCCATTGTTGAGACAGCAGAAGCAGCATGTCCAGAGTAGAGTGACCTGGTCTGAAACCAAATTGATGATCAGAGATCAAGCCATTGGAGAAGAGGAAAGATTTCATATCCGAAGCAATGATGGATTCCATGACTTTGCTGATAATTGGGAGAAGGCTGATTGGTCTGTAGTTGCTAGGATCTGTTTTTGCACCTTTTTTGTGCAAAGCGGTGATGTTGGCTGATTTCCAAGCAGATGGCAGTTGACCTTGAGCAAAAGAGAGGGTGAAGAGAACAGAGAGATGGTGAGATAGAGCAGCAGAGCAGGATTTTAGGACCCGTGGGCTGATGCCGTCGGGTCCAGTTGCAGAATCAGAGTCGAGGGTTGACAGCCTTTGACAGCCCTCAGCCCTTTTAATTGCGAAATGGGCCCAGCCCAGCCGAGGTGGCCTTGACCGGCCTCACGACCTAGCCTATAACCTTCCCGGGGCCGTCCCGACATTTTAAGTTCTTTTTGAATGAATTTACTACTATAATGCAGCTTTTACTCGCGGCCGAAGAAGCTTGACTACTACAATTCAGTTCAGCTTTTAATTGCGAAATGGGCCCAGCCCGGCCGAAGCGGCCTCGACTGGCCTCGCCACCTAGCCTACAACCTTCCCGGGGCCCGTCCCGACATTTTTCGTTCTGTTTGAAGGAATTTGCTACTATAATTCAACTTTTACTCGCGGCCGAAGAAGATTGACTACTATAATTCAGCTCAGCTTTTAATTGCGAAATGGGCCCAGCCTGGCCGAGGTGGCCTTGATCGGCCTCGCCACCTAGCCTATAACCTTCCCGGGGCCCGTCCCGACATTTTTAGTTCTTTTTGAATGAATTTACTACTATGATTCAGCTTTTACTTGCGGCCGAAGAAGATTGACTACTATAATTCAGCTCAGCTTTTAATTGCGAAATGGGCCCAGCCCGGCGGAGGTGGCCTTGACCGGCCTCGCCACCTAGCCTATAACCTTCCCGGGGCCCGTGCCGACATTTTAAGTTATTTTTGAATGAATTTACGACTATAATTCAGCTCGGCTTTTAATTGCGAAATGGGCCCAGCCCAGCCGAGGTGGCCTTGACCGGCCTCGCCACCTAGCCTATAACCTTCCCGGGGCCGTCCAAACCAAACAGTTTTCGTTCTTTTTGAATGAATTTACTACTATAATTCAGCTTTTACTCGCGGCCGTAGAAGATTGACTACTACAATTCAGCTCAGCTTTTAATTGCGAAATGGGCCCAGCCCGGCCGAAGCGGCCTCGACTGGCCTCGCCACCTAGCCTACAACCTTCGTGGGGCCCGTCCCGACATTTTTAGTTCTTTTTGAATGAATTTACTACTATAATTCAGCTTTTACTCGCGGCCGTAAAAGATTGACTACTATAATTCAGCTCAGCTTTTAATTGTGAAATGGGCCCAGCCCGGCCGAAGCGGCCACGAACGGCCTCGCCACCTAGCCTATAACCTTCCCGGGGCCCGTCCCGACATATTTAGTTCTTTTTGAATGAATTTACTACTATAATTCAGCTTTTACTCGCGGCCGAAGAAGATTGACTACTATAATTCAGCTCAGCTTTTAATTGCGAAATGGGCCCAGCCCAGCCGAGGTGGCCTTGACCGGCCTCGCCACCTAGCCTATAACCTTCCCGGGGCCGTCCAAACCAAACAGTTTTAGTTCTTTTTGAATTAATTTACTACTATAATTCAGCTTTTATTCGCGGCCGAAGAAGATTGACTACTACAATTCAGCTCAGCTTTTAATTGCGAAATGGGCCCAGCCTGGCCGAAGCGGCCTCGACTGGCCTCGCCACCTAGCCTACAACCTTCGCGGGGCCCGTCCCGACATTTTAAGTTCTTTTTGAATGAATTTACTACTATAATTCAGCTTTTACTCGTGGCCGTAGAAGATTGACTACGATAATTCAGCTCAGCTTTTAATTGCGAAATGGGCCCGGCCTGGCCGAAGCGGCCTCGACCGCCCTCGCCACCTAGCCTATAACCTCCCCGGGGCCCGTTCCGACATTTTTAGTTCTTTTTGAATGAATTTACTACTATAATTCATCTTTTACCAACGGCCGTAGAAGATTGACTACTATAATTCAGCTCAGCTTTTAATTGCGAAATGGGCCCAGCCCGGCCGAAGCGGCCTCGACCTGTCTCGCCACCTAGCCTATAACCTTCCCGGGCCCCGTCCCGACATTTTTTGTTTCAGAGGTTTCCTCCTACCTTTCACCGTTCAGGAGATTAGCGCGTGCAGACAAACAAACAAACAAACAAACAAACAAACAAAAACTTTCTTTTATATAAATAGATAATCATAATCTTTGTCGCACATTCCATATTATTGAACACTAACAGTAAATATGGGCCTTTCAATTAAATTACAAGTGAATAAACACACACGACACGACACGACACGACATTAAGCCACACGACACGACGCCACACCACACGACACCACACCACATGATGCCACACCACATGACACCACACCACATTATGCCACACGACACGATGCCACACCACATGATGCCACACGACACGACGCCACACCACACGACACCACACGATACAACGCCACACGACACCACACACCATGACACCACACCACACTACACCACACAACATGACACCACACAACACTACATGACATGACGCCATACCACACAACATGACACCACACGACACCACACAACATGACGCCACGCCACACCACATGACGCCATGCCACACCACACGACACGACACTACACAACATGACACCACACAACACCACATGACACGACGCCACACCACACGACACGACATCACACGACACAACGCCACACGACACCACACAACATGACACCACACAACACCACATGACACGACGCCACACCACACAACATGACACCACACAACATGACGCCACGCCACACCACATGACGCCATGCCACACCACACGACATGACACGACACCACACAACATGACACCACAGAACACCACATGACACGACGCCACACCACACAACATGACACCACACGACACCACACAACATGACGCCACGCCACACCACACGACACCACACAACATGACGCCACGCCACACCACACGACACGACGCCACACAACATGACACCACACAACATGACACCACACCACATGACACCACACAACATGACACCACACCACATGACACAACATGACGCCACACCACACCACATGACACGACACGACGCCACATGATACCACATGACACCACACGAGACCACTACACACCACATGACACGATACGAAACCACACCACACTACACCACATGATGCTACATGACAAGACACCACACAACACCACACCACACGTAACCACACCACACTACAACACACCACACAACACATATTTGGGTGGGTGGGATAGAGGAATTATGTTAACATTATTTATGTTCTAATCTTAAATAAAATACAGAACATTCCCCACAATGCTGCACCTCTTAGCTTGACGTTCCGCAACCTACGGGTCGCGACCCAATGTTTGGGTCGCGAAGGATTTCAATGGGTCGCGCGATCGTTTCAGAAATCGCGGGAAAAAAACTTTATCGACGATTTACTTCTCCCGACTGAACAGAACAGAGATCAAACGAACGCCGACACAAACTTTATAGTGTGGACTCTTCGACCGTGGTGTACCGATGTACCGATGTACCGCGATGTACCGATGTACCGCGATGTACCGATGTACCGCGATGTACCGATGTACCACGCGTGCATCCGGTCAGTCACATCATACGTTTAGTTTCCGACACACGAATGGCCATTGCTTTTCATTCGAAAGATTGAGCTGTGAGCGTGAGGTACTCGCCATGGCTAGAAAGTATCAGCCTGTGTTCCTGAACTATGGGTTCACCTCGAATATCGATAAGCACAATGTTCATCGACCACAGTGTGTGATATGCCTTGACGTGTTGGCCAACGAGTCCCTCAGGCCCCAAAAGCTGAAACGGCACCTCGAGAAGAAACATGGAGATCATGTGAACAAGTCGCGGGAGTTTTTTCTCCGGAAAGAACGCGAGATGAACAACAGCAAGTCAGTAATGAGTTCGGCTGTTTTTCCGTCGAAGGGACTGACCAAAGCCAGCTACCTGGTGGCGGAGAAGACAGCCAAAGAAAAGAAACCGTACACTATTGCGGGTAAGTTTTTTGTTTTTTTTCGTAAAAGTATTTCACTGCATTGGCGGTTTGTAGGTTCATAAAGTAATACATGGCGCTGTAAGTACAGTTAATTTAGTTTTTCATTTCGTCTTTAGAATATTGATGTGTCGGGTTCTTGCTTACTATTACTCGTGCCATGTATACGTTGGTGTATCACAACTTCGTAAGTTTTATTGTTTGTTGCAATACAGCCATTCTTAAACTTTGCCTCTTTTTAAAAGTACGTACGGCAATCACATCGTACATATTGAATTTTTATGATGCCTTGGAACAGCGGTTCTTAACCTGGGGGTCGTGACGTACGCGCATACGTGAACAAAATACTGTGTGTGGTATGTACCTTTGAGGTTCCTAAAAATGGGCTCAACAAATTGATGTTATTTATGACCCCTTCATGATCCCCGGAAAACCCCAAACGATCCCCAGGTTATGAACCGCTGCCTTGGAACAAAATCAACATTGATCATAAAGTGAAAGAAATGTTCATGTGTTATTGTCCCCGTCGCACCGCGGAGCGAAAGGGGGACTATGGTTTTCCCCCTCCGTCCGTCCATGCGTGCGTCCGTCGGTGCGTGCGTCCGTGCGTGCGTGCGTGTGTAAGTGAAGGACCGAATTCTAATTTGGTGTGTGGGTGCAACCCACATCAAAATCAAAGATGGCCGCCGCCATGCATGTCTGACGCCATGTATGTCTGAACCTTGTGAGCGGCATATCTTGAAAAATGAGCGAAGTACCAACTTCTAATCTCGTGTGTGGGTGTATCTAGGCACAAGGAAGAACGCTATTGAAAATTGGGTCGCCACGTCAAAATCCAAGATGGCCGCCTTGCGTCTTCCACTTTGTCAACTCGCATCACTTCAACGACGGGGGACCTGGGCGTAACGCTTGTTTTATTTATCTTGTATTCCAGAGCAACCCATCCTGCCATGCGCCAAGGCGATGTGCAGAGAAGTGCTTGGAGAGACGGCGGCTTCCAAGATAAGCACCATTCCGCTTTCTGCGGACACGATTCGCCGACGGCTAATGCTGTATGTTGCAGGTGTTCGCTGGCTCTCCAGAGGAGATGCTTTGGCAAGATTGTATGAACTTCGCGACCAGGTCCTCGCATTATTGGAGGTGGCTAGGTCAGACCTGGCAGTCTACTACAAAAACAACAAATTCATCACAACATTGGCATACATGGCCGACATCTTCAACTTGTTGAACAATCTGAACATATCGTACCAGGGCAAAACGAACAAGCAGGCGAAATCAGTGTTCGTAATGTATGACAAGATGGCGGCGTTCAAGTCAAAGCTGGATCTATGGAAGAGAAGAGTACAGACCAATGATGAATTTGACATGTTCGAAAACCTGGATAATCTGCTCAGCAAGAGTGTTGAGGAACGTGTGGACATGAAGGATGTGATCGTCGAACATCTGGTGAACCTGCGCAAACGATTTGACGAATACTTTCCTGTTGATCGACGCGTGGAGAAGAAGTGGATCCGAGACCCTTATTCAGTCGACGTTCAGCAGTGCTGCAACTTGTCCAACAGATTGAAAGAGGACTTGATCGACATCGTGTCCGACGGTACACTTGAGACACTGTTCACGAAGGACGCTTTAGTAAAGTTTTGGCTGACAGTGTCTCCTGAGTACCCAGAGATTGCACATCTCGCGGTAAAGTTCCTGATGCCATTCACGGCGACGTGGATGTGTGAAGCAGGTTTCTCAACGGTGATGTATCTGAAGTCCAAGTATCGAAACAAACTGGAGACAGTGACCCTGTGCGCCGACCTGAGACGATGTGGATGTGTGAGGCAGGTTTCTCAACGGTGACGTATCTGAAGTCCAAGTATCGAAACAAACTGGAGACAGTGGCCCTGTGCGCCGACCTGAGACGATGTGGATGTGTGAGGCAGGTTTCTCAACGGTGACGTATCTGAAGTCCAAGTATCGAAACAAACTGGAGACGGTGGCCCTGTGCGCCGACCTGAGACGATGTGGATGTGTGAGGCAGGTTTCTCAATGGTGACGTATCTGAAGTCCAAGTATCGAAACAAACTGGAGACGGTGGCCCTGTGCGCCGACCTGAGACGATGTGGATGTGTGAGGCAGGTTTCTCAACGGTGACGTATCTGAAGTCCAAGTATCGAAACAAACTGGAGACAGTGGCCCTGTGCGCCGACCTGAGACGACATGGATGTGTGAGGCAGGTTTCTCAACGGTGACGTATCTGAAATCCAAGTATCTAAACAAACTGGAGACAGTGGCCCTGTGCGCCAACCTGAGACGACGTGGATGTGTGAGGCAGGTTTCCAACGGTGACGTATCTGAAGTCCAAGTATCGAAACAAACTGGAGACGGTGGCCCTGTGCGCCAACCTGAGACGACGTGGATGTGTGAGGCAGGTTTCTCAACGGTGACGTATCTGAAATCCAAGTATCGAAACAAACTGGAGACATTGGCCCTGTGCGCCGACCTGAGACGATGTGGATGTGTGAGGCAGGTTTCCCAACGGTGACGTATCTGAAATCCAAGTATCGAAACAAACTGGAGACAGTGGCCCTGTGCGCCAACCTGAGACGACGTGGATGTGTGAGGCAGGTTTCCCAACGGTGACGTATCTGAAGTCCCAGTATCGACACAAACTGGAGACAGTGGCCCTGTGCGCCAACCTGAGACGATGTGGATGTGTGAGGCAGGTTTCCCAACGGTGACGTATCTGAAGTCCCAGTATCGACACAAACTGGAGACGGTGGCCCTGTGCGCCAACCTGAGACGATGTGGATGTGTGAGGCAGGTTTCCCAACGGTGACGTATCTGAAGTCCCAGTATCGACACAAACTGGAGACGGTGGCCCTGTGCGCCAACCTGAGACGACGTGGATGTGTGAGGCAGGTTTCTCAACGGTGACGTATCTGAAGTCCAAGTATCTAAACAAACTGGAGACAGTGGCCCTGTGCGCCAACCTGAGGAGACGTGGATGTGTGAGGCAGGTTTCCAACGGTGACGTATCTGAAGTCCAAGTATCGAAACAAACTGGAGACGGTGGCCCTGTGCGCCGACCTGAGACGATGTGGATGTGTGAGGCAGGTTTCCCAACGGTGACGTATCTGAAATCCAAGTATCGAAACAAACTGGAGACAGTGGCCCTGTGCGCCAACCTGAGACGATGTGGATGTGTGAGGCAGGTTTCCCAACGGTGACGTATCTGAAGTCCCAGTATCGACACAAACTGGAGACAGTGGCCCTGTGCGCCAACCTGAGACGATGTGGATGTGTGAGGCAGGTTTCCCAACGGTGACGTATCTGAAGTCCCAGTATCGACACAAACTGGAGACAGTGGCCCTGTGCGCCAACCTGAGACGACGTGGATGTGTGAGGCAGGTTTCCCAACGGTGACGTATCTGAAATCCAAGTATCGAAACAAACTGGAGACATTGGCCCTGTGCGCCGACCTGAGACGATGTGGATGTGTGAGGCAGGTTTCCCAACGGTGACGTATCTGAAGTCCCAGTATCGACACAAACTGGAGACGGTGGCCCTGTGCGCCAACCTGAGACGATGTGGATGTGTGAGGCAGGTTTCCCAACGGTGACGTATCTGAAGTCCAGGTATCGAAACAAACTGGAGACAGTGGCCCTGTGCGCCAACCTGAGACGATGTGGATGTGTGAGGCAGGTTTCCCAATGGTGACGTATCTGAAGTCCCAGTATCGACACAAACTGGAGACGGTGGCCCTGTGCGCCAACCTGAGACGATGTGGATGTGTGAGGCAGGTTTCCCAACGGTGACGTATCTGAAGTCCAGGTATCGAAACAAACTGGAGACAGTGGCCCTGTGCGCCAACCTGAGACGATGTGGATGTGTGAGGCAGGTTTCCCAACGGTGACGTATCTGAAGTCCCAGTATCGACACAAACTGGAGACAGTGGCCCTGTGCGCCAACCTGAGACGATGTGGATGTGTGAGGCAGGTTTCCCAACGGTGACGTATCTGAAGTCCAGGTATCGAAACAAACTGGAGACAGTGGCCCTGTGCGCCAACCTGAGACGACGTGGATGTGTGAGGCAGGTTTCCCAATGGTGACGTATCTGAAGTCCAGGTATCGAAACAAACTGGAGACAGTGGCCCTGTGCGCCAACCTGAGAATCGCATTGTCGCCGCTTCAAGGCCGAATCGATGATCTCACAGTCAATATGCAAAGTCAACCATCGCACTCATGTGGATAATCCACATCTACAATGTTGCTAACGGAACATTTGAATTCGGCTTGTAAGTTTCACTTTCGGGTTTAATCAGTGTAAGTTGTTTATTTAATGTTGTTCATGATAACAGAACATTGAACCTGGTTATAAGTTCAGGTGCATATCGGTTTTTTCAGTAAAAGTTATTCTTGTTTTGTTTTTCAGTTCATGTTACATTTTAAGTTCATCATCTATTCACGATGAAGATTAAAATAAAGTTCAAACACCTTATCTTGGCGTCACTTTAATAATTAAAGTTTTATTCTATTTCACAAAAGATACACCGCCAATGAATGTTGTGAGATTCATCTTCATCTTCACGTATGCGCGCATCATCATCTTCTTCATCTTCTTTAGACAACTCTTGTATGGTGCTGTTCTCTATTGCGTTCTCATCTTGTGTAATACTGCACATTGTTATTTGCATATTCTGTATCTATTATCTTATTCTAATATCTACCATCGCTTTCTTTGTCTTGCAGATTGATTGTTCATCGTTGTTGCTAATAAACCTGCATTCAATTGATACATTCTTGTTTATGAACAATCAACTCATCTGAAGATGCCTGCTGCAGTCTGCCCCTTCCCGAGCTGTGTCTACGTTACTGACAGCACTGACAATGCCGTTGCTGCTATCCAGCTCTCCATCCACGCCATGACCCACACGTCCATTGCACCAGCCAAACCGGACAAAGTCAGCCGTCCTCGTATCCAAACCGGCGGTACCAGCGAAGATTGGCAATATTTCACCAGAAGATGGGATGGTTACAAGGCAGCGACCCAGATAATCGGCAATGATGTTCGCGTTCAACTCCTTGAATGTTGTGATGATAACCTACGACGTGACCTCCACCGCAGCAACCCACGCATTGAAATCAAGGACGAGGCAGCTATACTACAAGCCATTCGGTCCCTTGCTGTCCGAGAGGAGAATACCATGGTGTCCCGCGTAAACCTCCACAACATGCGACAGGACCGAGAAGAACCAATTCGTACCTACGCAGCCCGTCTGGCTGGTCAAGCTGAGATCTGCAAGTTTTCTGTTGTATGCTCATGCAATCCCCCTACTGATGTCAACTACACCAAGGACATGGTTCGCGATGTCCTATGTCGGGGACTCGCCGATCAAGATATACAACAGGACATTCTCGGCGATCAAAATCAGAACATGAGCTTGGAGGAAGTTCTCATTTTCGTCGAGGCCAAGGAAGCAGGGAAACGTTCCCAGAATGCCTTGCTCGATAGTGAAGGCGCTCATGGCGCAAGCCAATACAAAAACTGGAAGAACAAAAGAGCCCTGATCACTACCGACAAGCAGGCGGCCATTTGTAGTTATTGCGGCAAAACTGGTCATGGCAAACAGCCGAACATCGACCAAAGGCGTCAATTCTGCAATGCCTACGGGAAAACATGCAGTAAATGCGCCACTCGCGGCCATTTTGCACATGTCTGCCGGGGAGGCATGAAAAAGGCGGACAACAAACCTACGGACAAATCAATGGATGCTCATGATGTGGATGAAAGCAGCCAGGTCCACGATCTCCTCTGCTCTGTCACGGAACGAGAAACGGCCATTTGGAAGCCGCAAATTAAAAGGGCCATGGCCACCTTGTCAACTCCACTACACCTCGACCACCATATATTTGACCACCTCTCTGGCTGGACCAAGAAGAAGTCTCAACCACAGCCGTACATAAAACTCATAGCACGGATCGATAAGGAATCTTATGACCATTTCGGCCAGCCACTGTCATCCCGACCAAAATCGGCCAGGCTCCAGGCCATGGCCGACACTGGCTGTCAAAGCTGCCTCACAGGACTTAATATTTTCCACAAACTCGGGCTGCGTAATGAAGACCTGTTACCTGTCAACCTGAAGATGAATGCTGTTAACAGTGGAAGGGTCCGGATTATCGGCGCCATGCTCCTACACCTGTCTGGTCGCACAGCCAATGGCGACATTATTGAAACCCGACAAATCTGCTACATCTCACCTGACACACGGAACATGTATCTCAGTCGTGAAGCATGCGTCGATCTAGGCCTCGTGTCTAGTAGCTTCCCAACCATTGGCGAATCCAACACAGTTGGTGCTGCAGTGGCAGCAGTTATCGATGCAAATTGTAACTGCCCGGTAAGATCGCTTCCCCCTACACTGCCTACATCTATCCCATTTCCGGCCACTGACGAGAACCGAGAGAGGCTGGAGAAATGGCTACTGGAGTACTACAAAAGCAGCACATTCAATGTCTGCGAACACCAGCCACTACCCCACATGGAAGGTCCGCCTCTCACACTGATGGTTGACCCCGAGGCAACACCAAAAGCGGTGCACACCCCAGTGCCTGTCCCCTTACACTGGCAGGCAGAAGTCAAGGCTGGTATCGATCGCGACATCAGGTTAGGGGTTCTGGAACCGGTGCCAATTGGTGAACCAGTGACATGGTGCAGCAGAATGGTCGTCTGTCCAAAGAAGGATGGGACCCCACGGAGGACAGTTGATCTGCAACCACTGAATGCGCACTGCACACGTGAGACCCACCACACCCAGTCACCCTTCCATCAAGCAATGGCGGTGCCACATAACACCAAAAAGACGGTAACAGACGCCTGGAATGGCTATCACAGCGTTCCAATCAGAGAATGTGACCGCCATCTGACAACGTTCATCACACCATGGGGCCGATACCGTTACTGCACCACTCCCCAAGGTTACATCGCTTCAGGTGATGGATACTCCAGACGATTTGACGAAATCGTATCGGACTTCAAAAACAAGTCCAAATGTATTGATGATACCATCATGTGGAGCGACACATTGGAAGAGAGCTTTTTTCAGACATGCAACTGGCTCGACCTGTGCGGCCGTAATGGGATTACGCAAAATCCGACGAAATTCCATTTTGGTCAGGACACGGTCGAATTCGCTGGATTCGAGATCACCATGGACAGTGTACGACCATGCCAAAGGTATCTCCAAGCGATACAGGACTTCCCCACACCAAAAACAATTACTGACATTCGCTCCTGGTTTGGGCTAGTCAATCAGGTAACATACTGCTTCAGCATGACCGAGAGGATGCGACCTTTTCGGGACCTCCTAAAACCATGCACCCCCTTCTACTGGGATGCAACACTACAATCCCTATTCGAAGAATCAAAACGACTCATCATATCTGAAGTCGCAAATGGGGTCCGGATCTTTGACAAGGAACGGACAACATGTCTCGCAACTGACTGGTCGAAGGATGGGATTGGCTTCTGGCTCCTCCAAAAACACTGCAGATGCCCTGGTGAAACCCCACAGTGCTGCCCCGATGGCTGGAAAATCACCCTTGCTGGAGGCCGCTTCACCCATGCAGCGGAGTCGCGCTATGCTCCGATAGAGGGTGAAGCTCTAGCAGTGGCGGACAGCCTGGAAAAAGTAAAGTATTTTGTGTTGGGATGCAAGAACCTGATTATTGCCGTCGATCACAAGCCCTTAATCAAGCTTCTTGGTGACAGACGATTAGAGGACATCCATAACACGCGGCTTGCCAACTTGAAAGAAAGGACCCTAGCATATCGTTTCCGAATTATCCACATCCCGGGAAAACGACACTGCGCACCAGATGCGATTTCACGACATCCGTCGGGTGCCAGACCATCGGAACGACTGCCACTGGTGGATGACATTTCCTCCATTATGGATGTGGCCACATCGACTACACTAAGACAGCACACCTTGACTGGGCTGTGGACCACAGATGACGACTCTGGCATGGAAATGGCTATTTCTATGGCAGCCATCAAGACACTCGATTCTGTGCGGTCCGTCACTTGGGACGATGTTCGGGACGAAACAGCAAGTGACACTCAGATGCTGCAGTTACTCAATTCTATTGAGCAGGGTCTACCTGCCAGTCGGGACGATTTCCCTGTGTCCATTTTGGAATACTTTCCCTTCCGTGAACACCTCTACACTATTGATGGCATAGTGGTCTACAAGGGGAGGATTATCATCCCACCGAAGCTACGGAAGCTTGTCCTTGAGAATCTTCATGCTGCTCACCAAGGAGTCACGGCTATGACCACCCGGGCCAGCAGCTCGATCTTTTGGCCTGGAATCACTCCCCAGATTCATGAGATGCGCAATCGCTGCTCACACTGCAATCGGATGGCCCCATCGCACCCAAGTGCTCCACCTACAGCCTCAGCTGAACCTGCCTACCCTTTCCAGTACGTTTGTTCAGATTACTTTCATCACAAGGGTCGGAGTTATTTGGTCACCGTTGATCGTTACTCTAATTGGCCAATCATTCAGCTAACTACTGGCGGGGCACAAGGCCTAGTGAAATGTCTGCGGTCGAACTTCGCCACTTATGGTATCCCCGACGAATTGGCATCTGACTGTGGGCCAGAATTCACGGCACATGACACCCAAGACTTCTTGCGTCGGTGGGGCGTTAACCATCGGTTGTCATCCACTGCCTTCCCACACAGCAACTGTCGTGCCGAGATCGCAGTCAAAACATCGAAAAGAATGATCACCGATAACACTGGTTCCAATGGTGAACTAGACACTGATCGGTTCCAACGTGCAATACTCCAGTACCGGAATGCACCGGATCAGGACACTAGGTTGTCTCCAGCCATGATCACCTTCAAGAGGCCAGTCAAGGACTTCATACCCATCATCCCAGGCAGATACTTGCCATCGGACACCTGGCGGGAAACACGCAACAATCGTGAGGAAGCTTTGCGCATTCGGCATGCCAGGGAGATCGAAAGACTCTCTGAACACACGACAAAACTACCTCCACTGGCCGTTGGGGACCATGTCCGGATCCAGAACCAGACCGGCCTGGAACCACGAAAATGGGACCGGACCGGAACCGTGATTGAGGTAAAACAATTCGATCAATACGTTGTCAAGGTGGATGGCTCCGGAAGAATCACTCTCCGGAATCGTAAGTTCCTGCGACGTTTTACGCCTTTCAGCATGACAACTCCCACTACGACTGGCAAAAGTGGCATGCTGCCAACCGTTATGCCAAGTGTTATGCCAATCGTACCGAAATACTTAATGTCTGGTACCCAACCCATCGCCGCTCCAAGAGTCTGTCTCAATCCTGTTACCACTCCCCAGAAGGGTGAACCCCAACATGTCATTGCGCCGGGCTTACCATCACAGACACTCCGCTCCACCACCGCGATGACACCACCCGCGAGAGTCGCTAACCAACCACATGTGCAGACCACCGCCACACCTCCATGGTCACTGCCTATTTCTGCCCCCTTGACGGTTCGGGTGATGATGGACCAGCTGGAGGGGACTCCGGCGTCGGACAGGGCGATAGTGAACCACCCACCGGAGACTCCCACAATGGACCAGGAAATTACGAACTGCCCTCAGAGGACTCCGACGATTGATCGGGTGGTGACGGGCCGCCCGAAGCGAATTATCAAACCACCAGCCCGATTCAATTCAGAAGAATATCAATTATAAACTCATGTGATCCTTTTTCTCGGTCTCCAGTTTCGTTCTATTCTGTGTCACAATTGAACGTTTTTGGGAAAGGGAGATAGACAACTCTTGTATGGTGCTGTTCTCTATTGCGTTCTCATCTTGTGTAATACTGCACATTGTTATTTGCATATTCTGTATCTATTATCTTATTCTAATATCTACCATCGCTTTCTTTGTCTTGCAGATTGATTGTTCATCGTTGTTGCTAATAAACCTGCATTCAATTGATACATTCTTGTTTATTCTTCATTAAATATTCATCCGGATTCATCGTCGGGGCGGATTCATCTCTTCCGAAGCTGCGAACAAGGCGGGGAGTTTACGCCTGATTGGCTGACAATGATATCAAGTGGGCGGTGTCTGTGATCGAAGTCGCTGCTCATTCTCAAGGGGGGCGTGGTCTCTCGCTCTCTCTCTCCAAGTCTCCACATGGTCGTGGAGATCCGTTCAAAATAAGGACAGTGTTTGGTATGATTGTCGTCACTTTGCTTTATTGTTCAATTACGAATTGTGCTCCTGTACAAAGATGATGAACCGAACCCTTACCAAGATTTAACGTCATAAGCGATCGATATTTCCGTGACGGTTTGTGGGGGGGGGGGGGGGCTCGGGGGGGCTCGCCTGGTCGCGACTGGATGCCTGGGTTTTTTATTGGGTCCTGGGCTAAAAAGGTTGCGGAACGCGGCCTTAGCTCATAGTACAGTATCTGGTATGGGGGTGAAGGGTGTAAGGGTTAAAAATATTGCAACATTTGCGTACGTAATAAATATACGGATCCATAATAATGTGTTAAATGAACATACCGTGATCAATTCACATTATCTACTAATATCGATTATCATAATAAATCAGCTCGACCTTTATAAACCGTTAAAATCATTGGTTTATCTCATGGGAAACCCTCGATATCGATACAATATCATATTATGTAGCTACAGTTTTGTGTAGGCCGACAATTCCCGCTTTATCACGATGGTCACGTGCTCGATGATATTATCATTATTGTACTAAACTCTACTTACGTGTGTAAGCACCAGGTGGGCTCACTGTGATGTCCTGACAGTCCTGCATGTTGAACACCTGTAACGTCACCTGGCCTCCATCCTCCGCAGCGTCCACGTCTCTTTCACTTCCTGTGTCCATATTTACCGCTGGCGCTATTGTTAATTTAATAACGGCGGTATCAGTTACACTCCGATGTCGGACATTCAAAGATCGTCTTGTCCAAATTACAAACCCTCGTCCGCAATTTCATTTGCACGAAGGACGCCGCGTCTGGAGTTCGACAAAGATTCAAACCGTGGAATGTTCTCATACTCCAGTGTGTCTCGTCTCGTCTTGCTGCGAAATATTACTCCGACTGACATCATCGGGAATTCCGTAGCACGCCACGCCCACTGTTCGCGCGACCATTGGGAATTCCGTAGCACGCCACGCCCACTGTTCGCGCGACCATCGGGAATTCCGTAGCACGCCACGCCTACTTCGCACGACCATCGTCGTCAACGTTTATTCCCGTAATGAATGTTAAAGATGCAAAGTTAAACAAAACAGACACGATGACGCGGGATTACGTCTATTTATTATGTACTCACAGAAAGGAGTGGAGTGTGAGGAAAGGTTTTTTTTTGTGTACAAAATCGAGGCTCGTGTAAAACCTAACATTGGTCACAAAAAAACAAACTGACATAAAATATATGATGAAGGGAGCGGGAGACATGATGGGGAGAGAGAGGGAAGCACACAAGTACAACATTTGAGAGCAGGGACATCAGCAGATCAGACATCAGCAGATGGGGGACAAAGCACAGAGAGAGCTGGGGGAGCAAGGCCGGAGAGGAGTCGGTAGAAGACGGAAAGACCACCACCCTGCCTGCGGTGAGTGAGTGAAAGGCCCTCGGAATCAGCTTCATCGCGGGAGATTCCAATGATTCTGAAAGCTTTGGTTTCAACAGCGTGAAGCCGAGCCAGGTGTGAGGCAGGAGCACCGGCCCATAGGGGAGAGCAGTATTCCATTGAGCTGCGGATGAAAGCCTTGTATGTGCTGAGGAGCTCAGGTGTGCCGAGGAAGGACTTCGCACGACGGAGGATGCCCAGTCGGCGACTGGCTTTGGGGGCTAGCTTGGAAATGTGGTTTTCCCAAGAAAGATCATGGCAGATAGTGAGACCCAAAATCTTAAGCGACAGAACGTCTTCGAGAGGATTGTTGAGAAAGTAGATGGGAGGGTTTTCCAGTTGGTCTTTTCAGAGAGACATAGTGAGAGTGTGAGATTTGACAGGATTGAAAGACATGTTCCACTTGTTTTTCTCTTTTTTTTTGTATACAGAATCGAGGCTCGTGAAAGAGCTAACATTTATCAAACAAACAAATCAAACAAACAAAGTATATAAAAAGGGGAGCGGTAGACAAGATGGGGAGAGAAGGGGAGGAGGCACACAAACACAACATTTGAGAGCAGGGACATCGGAAGATGTGTGGGAGGGAGAGGGCTTGGGGGGAGGCAGGACAGGTATAAAACGCAAGGACACCAAGGACTTCCAGGAAAGAAGTTGCTATTTCAAAAAATCAGCCTGAACAGGAAGGGGAGATTAGACAAATCCATTCAGGGCCACATGTTGACTGTGACTGGAAAGGAAGTCCATAAGCCATGCGTGGAGATTTCCATGGATACCATGGGAGGAGAGTTTGGTGAGCAGAGCGGGGTGCCAGACAACATCGAAGGCAAATTATATGTCAAGGGAGACAGCTCTGATTTCCTGTTTGGCATTGAGGGCCTCCATCCATTGTTCAGACAGCAGAAGCAGCATGTCCAGAGTAGAGTGACCTGGTCTGAAACCAAATTGATGATCAGAGATCAAGCCATTGGAGAAGAGGAAAGATTTCATATCCGAAGCAATGATGGATTCCATGACTTTGCTGATAATTGGGAGCAGGCTGATTGGTCTGTAGTTGCAAGGATCTTTTTTTGCACCTTTTTGTGTAAAGCGGTGATGTTTGCTGATTTCCAGGATGCTGGCAGATGACCTTGAGCAAAAGAGCGGGTGAAAAGAACAGAGAGAGGGTGATATAGAGCGGCAGAGCAGGATTTTAGGATCCGTGGGCTGATGCCGTCTGGTCCAGTTGCAGAATCAGAGTCGAGGTTTGACAGCAACTTCTCCACCTTGTCAGGAGAGAAGGACACAGTCCAGGAGCAGTTAGGTATGACTGAAACGTCATGTTTCGTTAAACATGTCAAGCATGTTTCGCCATATTTGTTGAACATACAAATACAAATATGGTCAATTAATTAATTAGTCATTTAAACCCCTTTTGTGTTTGTTAATTGATCTCCGCAGTTTCGTTTTATATTCCCCGTTACTTTGATTACATTAACAGTCACTTTATGCTGTGTTGTTTCGTCATACACAGAGTGAAACTCGTGCTTCCGATGTCGTGTGGCTGCTGGTTGCATCATCATCACTTGGGGGAGCTGCTGTGATTACTTTATAATTGATCAATTATTATCGATTTATTAATCACGCATTTATTTCCTTTCTCATCTGAACAATATTTTTAGCACCTTTTGACCTCGGAAGTTCATATTTGGACACGACAGTGACCAAGTGATTTGTCTATAGAGAATGTTTTTGATTTATTGATCAATAAATTAACCAATTATTTAATTTTTCGATTAACTACCTAATTAAATAATTTTTCCAAAGTTACACATTCAGATGAAACGGTGTTGGTTTAGGTATGCTATTTGACAATTGAATAATTATTTTACGATTATTATTTATTTATTTTAATTAATCAATTTATTGATTCCATGTCTATCTTCCCCCATCCAAAACCTTGATGTTTTCTACCCCTGTTAATTCACCCCAGATCCACTTTTTTGAAATACCGACCTTTCCTGGAAGTCCTAGCTGTGTCCATGTGTTTTATACGTCACCCCCCTCCCTTCCTCCCCCCAAGCCCTCTCCCTCCCACAGATCTCTCGATGTCCTTGCTCTCAAATGTTGTACTTGTGTGCTTCCCCCTCTGTCCCCATCTTGTCTCCCGCTCCCTTTATTATTTGTTTTATGTATCAGTTTGTCTTTTTGTGATCAATGCTCTTACACGAGCCTCGATCTTGTATACAAAATAAAAAATTATACAATCTGCCTCCCAATCCCGTCTCCATAAGGCGCCCCGGAAATGTCGCGCTCTGGGATATGTTATTATTTATTTCTTTAGCATGCACACGGTATACTTTGAATGTACCTGAACTTGTTTACATGTTAATTTATACATACCGTACTTCATCAAAACAGCGCCCTCTATTGGCCAATATTGGATAATTGTGCACATTTCAATGGGAACATGTTATGGGATGTAATTTGGAGTATTGTCTCTTGCAGGTTTCCTTCGCATCAACATTTGGTTTATTTGGGGAGAGGCGGGGGGGGGGGGGGGGCAGTGTTTGGAGATGGGGGATGTGGGTGCGGGTTGTTTGGGGATGGGGATGGGGATGGGGGGTGTGTGTTATGAGAGGGGTATGGGGGTGTGTGTTTGGAGATGGGTGGGGCGTTTGGAGACGGGCAATGGGGGGGGGGGGGCAGGGTGTGTTATGAGAGGGGTATTGGGAGGGGGTGTTTGGACATAGATATGGGGGTGTGACTGGAGATGGGCAATGGGGGATGGGGATATTTGGAGATGGGCAATGAGGGGGGGAGGAGGGTTATGAGAGGGGTAGTGGGAGGGTGTTTGGAGATGACAAGTCTTTCATTCTAAATTAATTCTGGAAATAGTACAGTTCAGCATTTTTACATGAATAGTTTTGGGTGGGGACGGGGAATCACATATCCCCCCTACCCCAAACCTCACTCCCCTCTAATCCTGTCCCCAGAGCCTTGTTTGCATTATTAAAACGCTTGCAATACCATCAATTTCCTCTCAATTCGTAATTTTATCATAAATGTCAGGTATCATTCGGTACATTTGTGTCGTTATAATTTTGATTTGATAAACTAAGTATTATACGAGTAACTATGGGGATTTATTGTGTACCTTGTATTGTGTTGTACATACATGTTTACCTACATTTAAGTAACATTAACATTTTCAGAGAAGAGGACTTTGAGGAGGGCAATGGAGACATTTCCATCCCAATTACTGCACTTTGAATCTACCCAAAACTTTGAATCTTTGAAAACTACTTTGAATCTACTCATACCCAAAATGAAATGGGCCTTCCGTTTCTCTTTTCAAATTTATTTTTTAGCTCACCTGGAACATAGTTCCGTGGACCTTATGGGATGGCGCGTCGTCCGTCCGTCAGTCAGTGTGTCCATCAATCCATCCATCAGTCTGTCAGTCATTGAGTCCGTCCGTCCATCAGTCAGTCAGTCCATCTATCCATCCGTCAGTCAGTCCATGTATCCGTCCGTCAGTCAGTGAGTCCATCTATCCATCCATCAGTCAGTGAGTCCATCTATCCATCCATAAATCAGTCAGTCCATCTATCCGCCCATCAATCAGTCAGTCAGTCCATCTATCCGTCAATCAGTCCATCTATCCGTCCATCAGTCAGGGAGTCCATCTATCCGTCCATCAGTCAGTGAGTCCATCTATCCATCCCTCAGTCAGTGAGCCCATCTATCCGTCCATCAGTCAGTGAGTCCATCTATCCATCAGTCAAGTCAGTGAGTCCATCCATCAATCTATCCGACCATCAGCGAGTCCATGTATCCATCTGTCAGTCAGTTCATTTATTCATCCATCAGTCAGTGAGTCCATCTATCCATCAGTCAGTCCATCTCTCCGTCCATCAATCAATCAGTCCATCTATCCATCCATCAATCAGTCAGTCCATCTATCCGTCCATCAATCAGTCAGTGAGTCCATCTATCCATCCATAAATCAGTCAGTCCATCTATCCGCCCATCAATCAGTCAGTCAGTCCATCTATCCGTCAATCAGTCCATCTATCCGTCCATCAGTCAGTGAGTCCATCTATCCGTCCATCAGTCAGTGAGTCCATCTATCCATCCATCAGTCAGTGAGCCCATCTATCTGTCCATCAGTCAGTGAGTCCATCTATCCATCAGTCAAGTCAGTGAGTCCATCCATCAATCTATCCGACCATCAGCGAGTCCATGTATCCATCTGTCAGTCAGTCCATTTATTCATCCATCAGTCAGTGAGTCCATCTATCCATCAGTCAGTCCATCTATCCATCCATCAATCAGTCAGTCAGTCCATCTCTCCATGCATCAGTCAGTCCATCTATCAATCAGTCAGTCCATCTATCCGTCCATCAATCAGTCAGTCCATCTATCCATCCATCTATCAATCAGTCCATCTATCTATCCTTCCATCAGTCAGTCTATCTATCCGTATGTCCATCCATAAACACTTGCAACTTCTCAGAAACCGCTGATGGGATTGTGACCAAATTTGGCACAAATGATATTTGTTATGTTGCAACTCAAATGATACAAATGATATTTGTTATGGTCAAAGTGGATCCGCGCAAATGATACAAATGATATTTGTTATGGTCAAAGTGGATCAGCGTTTGAACCCCCAAAATAGATATTTGCTTTCTTCTCAGAAACTACACACACGATTTCGATGAAACTTCACCACAACCTTCATCACCCGTGATTTACTGAAGTTTGTTCACGGAATAAAATAAAAATATATATAAATCAGGGTCTAAGGTGGTGTACGGGGACTTTTACTCCAACCGATATTCCCCCACAGTGTGAATGATGACCTGATGCAGGAGTTGATTGATGGGCTTCCAAAAGTTGAAGATGACCAGCCACAAGCGCTTAACTCCTCAATCTTGGCCGAGGAACTTCAACCAGCCAAGTGAAGCCTAAAAGATGGAAAGGCCTCTGGGATTGATGGGCCACTCAGAGACTTTCTGGAATCTTGTTGGACCTGAGTTGCCTCATGTCCTGGAGGAAAGCATCCGTGTTGGAGAACTGCTATTGTCATGTAGGAGAGCGAGCAGTTGGATGCTTATTGCTGAAAACCGGTGACCTTGATTGAGTTGAAAACTGGCGACCTGTGTCATTTCTGTGTGTCAAGGTTTTTCCCCAAGGTCTTTGCAAATCGTATGAAAACTGTAGTTGGTTCTGTTTTACACCAGGATTCGGCTTATTGTGTATTGAAAAGGTCTATTCATGACTATTTTTTTCTGGTAAGAGAGCATTTCCTGTAACTACTTGCGTGATAATTATGGGTTCTTGTTTATTGATCAAGCTAAAGCCTTTGATCACCGATACCTTTTTTCTGGTAAATTGGTTTTGTGAGGCCACTTGAAGTAAAAGTACACCCCGATGGTTCAGTAATAATAATCTCTCCTTAATACCGGCACCTTCACTTCCACAAAACGTAGTCTGGAAAATTGATGGGGTTAAATATCTTGGAGTCCATCTTGATAATCCGGAGATGGAATTGAAAAACTGAGGTGTGTTAGAACAGATTACATGCCATTTAAAAAACATGGGAAGGACTACTTGGATCTGGGACGTACCCTTGTCATCAATAACTTGATAGCATCTAGGTTATGGCATAAAGATATCGCTATGTTGCCCCCAAAGAACGAATCCTTGCTATCCAGCAAGTGTTAGTAAACTTATTTTGGAGCGATTACCACTGGCTTTGGCCTACTGTACTGCACCTCCTGAAAGAGGGTGGCCAAGATGTGATGGATATCACCGGCCGGATCATTTGCAGACGAGCATCTGCCATGGTACCCTTTTGCATCTGCCATCCTTTTGCAACAGGCCAGTGGATTACGATATGACGGGCACCTTTTTTTTGGTCAACCTGGAACGGATTCATATTGGCTCACTTCCGTTTTGTTTTTTTACCAAAGCTGGCTGGATTTGGCATCCACCAGTTGACATTTACAATTGCCGAATGTTCCTCCAGGAACCTCTTTTATAATCAATTTCTCCCCGGTATTCCCCATAGTCCTGCTTTGACGAATAAATGTATACAAGGATGGGTTAATAAGGTGTGCGACCTCAGAGATTTGTATGGGTCTAGGTGGAGATCTCCTGGGTCCGTTGCAACAAGCCTTAGTTTCAGATATGGTCAACTTGTGAAACAAATTGTGATCAGAAAATGGCTAAATATTGGCTGGGAAAGTGCTGGTATTGTGGAGGATTTTTGGCTGACTTTTCCCAAAATCAAAGAGCTCCATCCTTTTTGGTTAAGCAGTGAACACCTTCCTCCCTTTCATTTTATAACTAAATCGGAGATCCATGACATCTAACAAAGACAACCAGCACCATCCCTTTCTGGATCAACATATATAGCCATGTGGGCAGAACATCCATCTGCTCCACTGTGGCCTCAGATGTATACATGACCTCTTTATGATGTATTGGCAGACATACTATGGAGATTAGCACATTGGGCCCTCCCTTCCAACACCCTAGTGCACCTTTTCAATACCTCCATACATGTTACTTGACTCTTCTGTGAGCATAAGAACGATTTTCCTCATGCTTACGTGCAAATAAAAGGACTAACTCCTCTCTTTTCCTGACTGTCAAATCTTTTTCATAAACTGTCCTCTCCTTTCCTTTCACTTCACATGTTTGTTTTTGGGGTGCCTTTTAGCCCCTCTTGTTCTCAACTTTCTGGTTGAAATATGCTACACTGCAGTGCCTTCAGAAAGTATTCACACCTCTTTACTTTTTTTCAGATTTTGCTGTTACATACAGCCTGAATTTAAAATGGATTAAATTGACATGTATTGACACCGATATACACAAAGTACCCCATAATATCAGAGGATCTTTTTTTCGATTTTTTAACAAAATAATTAAAAATGAAAATCTGAAATATTTTGAGTCAACAAGTATTCAACCCCTTTCTGAAAACACTCATAATTGAGCTCAGGTGCATCCAATTACCTTTCATCATTCTTGAGATGCCTCGACAACCTGATTGGAGTCCACCTGTGGCCAATTCAATTGATTGGACATGATTGAGAAAGAAACTCGCCTTTCCATACAAGGTCCCACAGTTGACAGTGCATGTGAGAGCAGAAACTCTACCATGGATCCAAAGAACTGTCCATAGAACATTATACATATTCCGAGATAGAATTGTGAGGAGGCCTAGATCTGGGGAAGGGAATAAAAAGTTCCCAAGAGCACAGTGTGCTCCATCATCAGGAAATGGAAAGAATGTGGAACTACCCCGACTCTTCCTAGAGCTGGCTAATCGACCAGACCAGCAACAGCTGCTCCTGCACTCTGTGTCCTTCTCTCCTGACAAGGTGGAGAGGTTTCTGTCAATCCTCGACTGATTCTGCAACTGGACCAGATGGCATCAGCCCACAGGTCCTAAAATCCTGCTCTGCCACTCTATCTCACCCTCTCTCTGTTCTCTTCACCCTCTCTTTTGCTCAAGGTCATCTGCCATCTGCTTGGAAATCAGCAAACATTACCACTTCACACAAAAAGGTGCAAAAACAATCCTTGCAACTACAGACCAATCAGCCTGCTCCTAATAATCAGCAAAGTCATGGAATCCATCATTGCTTCGGATATCAAATCCTTCCTCTTCTCCAATGGCTTGATCTCTGATCATCAATTTGGATTCAGACCAGGCCACTCTACTCTGTACATGCTGCTTCTGCTGTCTCAACAATGGATGGAGGTCCTCAATGCCAAACAGGAAATCAGAGCTGTCTCCCTTGACATATCATGTGCCTTCGATACGGTCTGGCACCCAGCTCTGCTCACCAAACTATCCGCCTATGGTATCCATGGAAATCTCCACGCATGGCTTGTGAACTTCATCTCTGGTTGTAGTCAATGTGTGGCCCTGAATGTATTTCTCTCGTCTCCCCTTCCTGGTCAGGCTGGAGTTCCCCAAGGCAGTGTTCTGGGCCCTGTGCTTTTTCTGGTCTTCATCAATGATCTCTCAGACTCTGAAAAATCCTCTCTATCTCTCTGCTGATGACTCCACACCTCATCCCTCAGATCGGCAGTCTGCAGCCTCGTCATTTTCTGCAGACCTGGACAAAATCACAGACTGGTCAAACAAGTGGAACATGTCTTTCAATCCTGACAAATCTCACACTCTTACGATGTCTCTCCGAAAAGACCGACTGGACAACCCTCCCATCTACTTTCTCAACAATCCTCTTGAAGGAGTTCTGTCACTCAAGCTTTTGGGTCTCACAATCTGCCATGATCTTTCCTGGGAAAATCACATTTCCAAGCTGGCCTCCAAAGCCAGTCGCTGACTGGGCATCCTCCGTCGTGCGAAGTCCTTCCTTGGCACACCTGAGCTCATCACATACAAGGCTTTCATCCGCAGCTCAATGGAATACTGTTCTCCCCTATGGGCCGGTGATCCTGCCTCACACCTAGCTCGGCTTCACGCTGTTGAAACCAAAGCTTTCAGAATCATTGGAATCTCCCGTGATGAAGCTATCTCCGAGGGCCTTTCACTCACTCACCGCAGACAGGTGGGTGGTCTTTCTGTCTTCTACCGACTCCTCTCCGGCCTTGCTCCCCCAGCTCTCTCTGTGCTTTGCCCCCCAAATATTCCTACAGGTCGCACAAGATCTGCCAGCAACCCTCTGATGGTTAAACTGCCGAAATCTCGGCTCTCTGCTCACCTTCACTCTTTCATTCCTCTTTTCTCCCGCCTCTGGAACAAACTCCCACACTCCCTTCAATCCCACTCCTCCCTCCAGGTCTTTAAAACAGCTGTTCACCACCATCTCTTATCTTTCCCTATCCAAAACCTTGATCTTTTCTACCCCCACTAATTCACCCCAGATCCACCTTGTTTGAAATTCCAACTTCTTTCCTGGAAGTCCTGGCAGTGTCCATATGTTTTATACCTTTCCCAACCCCCCCCCCCCCCGTTCCCATGCCCCTCCCCCCCACAGATCTCTCAATGTCCCTGCTCTCAGATGTTGTGTTTGTGTTCCTCCCCCTCTCGCCCCATCTTGTCTACCGCTCCCCATGTTATATGTTTTATGTGTCGGTTTGTCTTTCTGTGTGATTAAGGTTAGCTCTTTCACGAGCCTCGTTCTTGTATACCCCAAAAAAAACCAAAAAAAAAAAACCAACAACACCATCCTTACCATGAGGCATGGTGGTGGCATCATCATGCTATTGAGATGCTTTTCAGCAGCAGGGACTGAGAGACTTGTAAGGATAGAGGAAACTAGGAATTAAGCCAAATCCTTGAGAAGTTGCTTCAGAGTGCAAAGGACCTTTCTATACAAGGGGTTAGGGTTAGGAGTTAAGGGAAGGAGCTCGGGCTCAGAGTTAAGGACCTTTGTTCCTTTCACATTTCTTCATACTTTTTCATATTTCTCTTTATTCATTCTAATTCTTGCTTCTTCTTTATTTCTCTCTTTCTTTATCTAGCTGTCTTTGGGGAAGTGAATTCTTGCAGAATTTTTTTTTTCTTGAAGGTTCACTTGGCTGCACTTGGATGGGTTTGAGGGTAGAGGAGTAGCGGCTGAAACCCAATCCTATCTAGGTTGCTCCTGATGACTCCATCTTTGCTATTTGCTTTTTTAATTTTTTTGGTTCCTTCTGATGACTCCAATGCAGTATTTGGTTTTCCGTTTCATTAGACTGCGGCAAAGATTTACGTTCCAACAAGACAATGATCCCAAGCATACAGCCAAAGCAACACTGGAATGGCTTCTGAACAAGAATGTGAAAGTCCTTGAGTGGCCCAGCAAAAGTCCAGACTTGAATCTCAATGAGGATCTGTGGAAAGACTTGAAGATTGCTGTTCTCCGACGCTCCCCATCCAACTTGATAGAGCTTGAGCAAATCTGCAAGGAGGAATGGGAGAAACTCCAGAAATCCAGATGTACAAAGCTGATATTCATACCCAAGAAGACTCGAAGCTGTAATCGCTGCCAATGGCGCTTATACTAAGTATTGACTCAGGAGGGGGTTGAATACCAATGACTTGTGAAAAGTAGACATTTCAGCTTTTCATTTATAATTATTTTGTAAACATTTCTAAAAAAAATAAATAAATACACTGACATTATGGAGTATTATGTGTAGATCAGTGACAAAAAAAAAATCTCAATTTAATCCATTTTCAATTCAGGCTGTAATACAACAAAATGTGAAAAAAGTCAAGGGGTGTGAATACTTTCTGAAGGATCTCTATAAATCAAGGATAAATTAAAATTGACAACAGGTATGGATCTGATGTCAGGCCTATTTTTACAGGTTTTGTTGTTGCAGCAAGACTTTGGCTAGAACTTGATCACTCAAGTAATGAGAATTTCAAACCTTTTGAGGAAATGGTGTTATGGTAAATTTTTGTTTTTTGTGGATCAATTAGAATGGATGATTACCTTGTAATGAACTTCATGAAAAGCTGTGATGCCTTTTTTCTTTCTGTCTTTGCAATTGTTATCTTTATATGGATCTAGTTGGGCTAGCTGGTGTTGGGCTAGCGGCTAGGGTGCCGGCTTAGGATCCTAGGATCCTGGGTTCGAATCCCGATCGATTGCTGAATTAACGCCAGGGGGGTTGACTCAGCCTGTCATCCTTCCGAGGTCGGCTAATTGAGTTCACTCAATGCCAGGGGTAGTTCACGGCTACCAGTTCACTGGTAATTCTCTGTTTGTCGTTAAAGGCGGCAAAAAGGGTTGGCGTCAGGAAGGGCATCCGGCCGTAAAACATTGCTTCAAAAAGGGGACCGAAAAACAACAACAACCACGGTTCCCGAAAAAGGCCAACCCCCACTTTGCGGGGAAAAATGGCCTCTACAGGTGGTTATTTTTTTATTATTTATATGGATCAAACAGAGTTTTGTATTTTAAAAAACCGTTTTCAAATCCAAATTCATTCGTTCTCTCTCTCTCGTTCTTCTCAACCCTTCCCTCTTCTCTCTCCCTTCACACCTCTCTTAGTATTCCCGTCAGTAACGTGACGGATGGTATTTGCTAATTAATAATAACGAACGACAACAATCCAAAAAAGGGGAATACACACAGCAGCATTAAAAATATAATAATAATGGCACGCAAGTTATCAACGTTTTTAATTTGAAAAATTAGAAATACGACCAACACTACATCACATTCCTTCTCTTGTGTATTTTCCTGCAATGCCAAGCTATGAAGCATCTTCATCGACAATCTTGGGAGCCAGAAAGTACTTGACGTGACCCATATCAGCGATCTTGTATTCCACCACTAGAAACATACGTACAAACCTTTCATTCATTCATTCCAAACATGTATTTATTGTTCACATGTTACATTCATTGGGCATCGTGCAAAAATACTCAGAATCCAAAGTTAGGCCATAAGCATATTAAGTTTGTAAAGGGGAAGATACACATAAAGATAAAAATTATTTATTAGGAGGAGAAGGGAGGACGGGAAAGCGAAGGAGAGTTGAAAATGCAACCATTTTGTAAGGCAATTTAGATGAACGAATGATTTATAAAGTCATTGGCATTCAAAGCATTGGCATATTTTTACCTTAACCATCTCCAACACTTTTACTCTCCTCCCCTCCTCTACCCCATCTTAAGGAAAAAATAAAAAATCTAATATCCACTCCCACTCGTCCAAAAATCAAATAAATCATCAAGATTTTTAAAAAGGGTTAAAATTGCAAAATGACTGCAAATTGAAGGGTAACTGTCTCAATACATTCGGATCCAGACATTCGCGGGTTCCGCATATGCGTTGTTGATAAAATGCGACCTGCTTCTACATTCACGGCCCTGTGTCCCACATATTTGCGGGCTCAAAAAATAAAAACCTCCTACCAGCTACACACATGACACTTCTAAAAGCATCATCCACACGTCATGCATAAAGCCGTTGTACGACGTGCCCATAAACCATCCCTCACCAGTTGTCGGTGTATATCTGTTGATTTCTTTTGTTACGGTTTCAGTTTCATGCGTGACATCGATCTTCGGAAATTTTTTGCTAGTTGGTTCAGGGATACTTTATCTGGTTTGCTGTCTTTGTGTTTGCATACAAAGTTTGATGTGTGTGTATATGTGTCCTGGCCAGAACATTTTTACCAATTGAGCTTTTGTAATAAAATTTTCAACAAGCCTTTATTATGAGAATATGGAGACAGATAATTAATAATTAGGTGAAAATGTGAAAGGGCAAAGTTATAGTAACTCTAAATATGGATGAAACTGCCAAAGTTGAAAAAAAAGGAAAAGTACTTCTTTGTAGGTGGGTCATGATCCCCCAGAAAATTTTGGGAGATTATGCGTTCGGTATTATTATTGCCAAATGAAACTACTATTATTATTATTGTTAATATTATTATTATTAAAAAAAAAATTGTGACAATGTTATCAGTTTTTTTTTGTAATTATAATGCCATGCCGTGGTAGGACCTATTAAGCTGCTCTATACACCCTGACATGGCACGTGTTTAGATACATGGGAATTGTTCCGGATTATTTGTAGTTAATTATCCAAATCAACTCGTGATATCATGACGATCTTTGTGGATTATCACACATTCGACATCAGAAAGCTCCAATAGAACAAAAAAAAAACACGACACACACACACACACACACACACACACACACACACACACACACACACACACACACACACACACACACACACACACACACACACACACACACACACACACACACACGTAAGACAGTAGTAAAGGGTAACTGTCTACAGAGGTCTATTGTCCTATCGTCCAATAAATTACAAAACACCACAGATGCACATCATGGATGGAAGCCAAAAGTTGCACGATGCCAAAATCAGAAGCCAAACCTCACAGATCACGAGATTTTTTCAACAAAAGAAAATAATTAGTAAACTCGTTAAATGAAAAGAAAATACTTTGATTTGGCGAAGGAATCGAAGCGCTGATCTGATTTCAAAGATGACAAAATTAAAAATAAGAAATTAAGAAAAACTCAGGAAGCACACGAAGATATGAAATGATGTGAATGCATCACAGATGAGTCACGAAATAGCGGCTGCGGATTAGAAACCTTCACCAAATTAATTACATGTAAATTACATACACAATACACATAGATTGGGACTCGCAGACCGACTATCTATCCTTCCATACTCAAGTCGGGTAGTGTTTTTAAAATAAATAATAATAATAATTCATTATTTATTTCTCTTATTTCGGTGCGCACCCAGAAACGGAAAAAAAATTATATGACAAATAATTGTCACCACCTTTTAGGAGCATACCTGGAAGGTCATGCAAATAAGCATTTCTATAAAAAGTTATAGCACAACAAAAATCATGTCGGGTCTCCAGGACCCATGTTACACCACCTCGGGTTAATAACAAATCCACAGGGACAGTCAAATTGGTAACGTTCTCTAAAAAGAGAGACGGGTGGAATTAATTCTCACCACCTTCTTCTGCATCAACGTTCCTCGTTAAGATTTATTGGTCTCGTGTGTTCACAAACTTCACCGATACCAGCAGACTCGATCGGGTTTTGTGTTCAACAGAATCCCGTTTTTAGTTTGCGAAATATAAAGACGGAACTTCAGTATTTCCCGTGAAGTTCATAGGAGGGAATGGCGATGCGAAACTCCAAAAATGGTCACTATTTCCATATTTACCGACGTAGACAGACGTTCTCCTGCCTGGAGGACATCTGATCACGGTAACGTACCTGGAAGCTTTTCTACCTGGGTAACTTTGACACGAATCAGCATATTCAGCATATAGCACCTTAATTTCCAAAAATCGCAGCATGCTTTTGTGATGCCGAAAATACGGAAACCTCCGTATGGGTCATTACAAAAATACGGAGCACCGTGCTATACGAAAGGAGTTTCCCCCATGTATATAGATAGCCCTTATTAGCCGGGCCGCAGCACAGCTGCACGATACTGCAGTTTTTTCCCTCTTTCTAGACAAGTTCCAGAAATGTGGTCGTTAGGGGAAAGGCCTAGAACGTGGAGGCCCTTGCCTGTAAACTGTTTGTTTCTTGACAGGGAAAACGATCAAAAGTGGGCTCCTCTTCTACGGTAAAAGCAGTGATAATGTTAATGAAAATGATACCGATAATGGTACATCTATCTATAATTCCATTAATCTCTGTGTGTATGTGTGTATGTGTGTATGTGTGTATGTGTGTATGTGTGTATGTGTGTATGTGTGTTTGTATGTTTGTCTGTGACCGCTGTTTCTCGACAACCACGGGTCCGATATACTTTAAACTTGCCAGGTATATTGCTGGGGACCCGAGGATGTGCCTTTTCAAGGTTTGAAATTAATCGGACAAGTACTTACCGAGCTATGGCGATTTAGCCGTTCGACGTTCGCTTTGGCGTTGCGAATGGACCAAACCATTGCATGTAAATAGAGGGGGGGGGGTTCTGTGGTCGTTGCGAATGGACCAAACCATTCATGTAAATAGAGGGGGGGGGGGGTTCTGTGGTCGTTACTGCCACGTGGTTTCAAAGTTTTTTTTTGTTGTTGTTGTTTGCACGCATGTTTTTTTGCACCCACGTACGGGCACGCCCTAGGATGTTTACACACACACACCCCTACACAAATTTTTTTTTTTTTTTTTTTTTTGGCAAGGAACGGGCACCCACGTACGGGCACGTCCTAGCTTATATATAGTACGGGCATGCCCTAGTAATGATAATGCCAATAATGATTCTGATAGCGACAATAATGAAAATGGTACATAATGATCATTTCTGTTGATCTGTCCAGGCCATAACGCTTTTACCATCAGCTTTTTAAAACCTTTTTTGTTACCGTTTAACAGGTGTGGGCCAGTCAAAACGAATGTCTATACACCAAGTAAAAATGAAAGTGATCAGTACATAACACATGCCAACAATCGTACACGGTTGCATGGAATGAGGGCGGCACACATCGACATAAAACACCATACAAAATATGACCATCACGATACTCCAGGTTTTTAAAACAACAACGAGCCAAGTACACCATCAGCATTAACATGCACATCACTGAATAAAGGCAGACATGATTCTCTCCCCCCCCCCACCCCCCCCCCTCCCCACCCTTCGGACTCTTGTTTCATACCACATACCTAGTGGGACTTCAGCAGACATGCTGAGCGTCACTGTTTGAGAAAGGGGTGTGGCTTTGGTGAAAAAGTTCAGGTATCGCAAAGCAAAGGTCAATTGCACAGGCTCATTCATTTCAATAGTGACCTGGAGGACCACAGGAGAGGAAAAAAAATTATAGGGAAGAGAGAAGCACGAGATACAATGAGGAAAGGTTGCAAGTTTTCTCAAAAACGTTTGTAATGAATTTTCTTTCTTGTGATCCTCACCGACTCTTCCTCTTTAGTAGAAGCAGATTGGCTCAATTTGATTTTTCCCGAACCGAGCTCTCCTTGCGCCGCAAAACTAACGCCATCCTTTGTGCAGGCGATCACCACGGAATCTCCGACTTGGCTTAAGTCTTTGCATATCCGAGAAAACTCAACGGAAGGCATGCGCACCACACAACTGTACTCTTGGTCCTGGATGAACACAACAGGAAAATATCATTATAAAAATTAAAAATAATAATAATAATAATTCAGCCCTAGTTAGGGTGCACATTGGCAAACACGGCACAAACCCAATACTTGTTCACGTCTCCAGAATTTCCTATTAACTTTATAAAATGTGGAAAAGCAGTGCTGGCAACACACAACATGAGGAGAATAATGGGAAAAAAGAACGTTTGCAGTAATAATGAAACCCCAAACACACACGAACACAAATCCAGCAAATACGGTTCAAGTACCGCAAAGCAAAATCAACTGCAAAAGTTCAATAAAAGGAATAAAGAGGCAAAGGACACTGCGAGGGGTGGAGTAGTCCATCACCTGAGACCCTAAAATGTTGATTTCCTTGACACCTCCCCCATCCCCCTGGTTTAGCTCACTTTCTTCGCATCAAATTAAGGAACTGTCCACTGATTATAATTTATGATGATTTCCAGATCAGCGATTGCCCAAAGACATTCAATTTCATCAGTTTCACACCTACCTCCTGGGTGTTTTGGATATCATATTGGACAATAACATCTCATCCTGTGTTCTGTGTCCCCAACAATTTTGTATATGTAGGCAAAGGCAAATGTGATGCTGAAATAGCTCAAATTAGCATTTATTAAACAACAGCTCTGTTTCGTCCATTACAACGTGCACCGAGGTCTATCGTCCATTACAACGTACACCGAGGTCTATCGTCCATTACAACGTGCACCGAGGTCTATCGTCCATTACAACGTGCACCGAGGTCTATCGTCCATTACAACGTGCACCGAGGTCTATCGTCCATTACAACGTGCACCGAGGTCTATCGTCCATTACAACGTGCACCGAGGTCTATCGTCCATTACAACGTACACCGAGGTCTATCGTCCATTACAACGTGCACCGAGGTCTATCGTCCATTACAACGTACACCGAGGTCTATCGTCCATTACAACGTGCACCGAGGTCTATCGTCCATTACAACGTGCACCGAGGTCTATCGTCCATTACAACGTGCACCGAGGTCTATCGTCCATTACAACGTGCACCGAGGTCTATCGTCCATTACAACGTGCACCGAGGTCTATCGTCCATTACAACGTGCACCGAGGTCTATCGTCCATTACAACGTGCACCGAGGTCTATCGTCCATTACAACGTGCACCGAGGTACTCTCGTCCATTACAACGTGCACCGAGGTCTATCGTCCATTACAACGTGCACCGAGGTCTATCGTCCATTACAACGTGCACCGAGGTCTATCGTCCATTACAACGTGCACCGAGGTCTACCGTCCATTACAACGTGCACCGAGGTCTACCGTCCATTACAACGTGCACCGAGGTCTATCGTCCATTACAACGTGCACCGAGGTCTATCGTCCATTACAACGTGCACCGAGGTCTATCGTCCATTACAACGTGCACGAACAATAACAATAAACTAACAGTTAAACAGTTAAAGTAAATAACAATAAGGGCATTAACAATAAAAACACTCATACACGATTTGATGGAAGTTGTGGTGCCAGAATGTGATGGAAGTTGTGGTGCCAGAATGTGGTGTACATTTGTTGAGAAATGTGGTGCCAGAATGTTGTTCAGATCTACTGAAAGTTGTGGAGATAAAATTTGGTGTAAATCTGGTTCTGTTGTGGTGCCATAACGTTTGTGGAGATTTAGAAGTTGCGTTGCTCGAACATTGTGGATGTCAAGCCGACTGTGGTACAAGTGTGGTGGAAGTAGATAAAACTATGTATTATGATTTGGGCAGAGGTAGAAAATTGGAAGCAAGGCAAAGAAGAGCACAAATATATGGGCAATCCCAAGATCATTTTATAGGGAGAACACACCGGAATTCCGAGCTGTTCTACATCAAGGTCCATCAGCTTCATCTCGTAATCTGATATTCTCTCCTGATCTGTCGCATAACATGGCATGAACACAATCAGGGGTCGAATAGAACTTACACGTGCACCCCAATTTCAAAAACAGGTGAACAGAAATAATTTTACATTCAGTATACACCAAATTTTACTTACCGAACCAGAGAGTTCATAGAACACCTTAACCTGCATATTCTTGAGAAAAAGGACGTGGAAATGGTCTTTTCAACTCTGGCTTTGAGTTTCCAAGCACGATCTACATTAGCTTTGTTCATGAATTTTGACTAACAACCATACAACACTGATGGATGGGACCCTACGGTTTAGTAAGTGGCTTTCTGATTCGTTTACCTCCAACCGACCATAGTTTGATGGTCTTGTCAGGAATGCTCGCTGAAAGAGATCGCTTACAGTTTACAGAGCTGAGGCTGAACATACTCTCCACTCAGTCTGGGAGATATTCATTTTTATGGAGAAGCCTCTTTCACGCTCCGCGGAGTTTGTTGACAATACAGGCCTGACTAGTTTGAGTGACACCATTCTTTGTTTGTACCAACAGAAGGATATTTGGCAGGTCAATGGCTTCTGCATTTGATTATCTCTGTCCAGAAATCTGTGAATTTAACACTTCTAGAGGACACTCTTTTCTTGATCGGGGTTTTCATGTCCGCCCAATCATCAAGCACATCCACTGGACCAGCAGACCTGGCATCCATTAAGGAAGTGCTTGAAAAGAGCAGTAATCGTCTCATTTCCGGATTCCTCGATGTCTTTTTTTTGTGCCAGGTTATATACACTAAGCTTACATTATCTTGCCACCGTCACCATCCAACAAGACCCGACTCTTTCTTCTACGTCCTCCACAGTTCGAGTGACGACATTCTTTGCAAGAGCCTCTATCTGTCCTTTGGAATCACCTTTTGCTCCGTTTGTTCTCTTCCTGGTGGTGTAAACTGAGCTACTGATACACGACACGAGGACAATATCACTTATTTTAACATGTTTTTCCATGTATGCAACATTTCACCGCACCGGCGGGATATTTATAGCAACAAGAAATATAAATATGTGGCGGACACATCACTTCTGGGTTGATGCCAATCCTGGTCAATGTCGTGTTTTTGGTTCCACAATGTACGCGCCCGATTAGTCTTGATAAAATGGCGAATTAAAATTCCTCATTCTCTCCTGAGCAAGTGGCAGCTACATTCAAGTGTAAGGTGTGCACAGAGGGAGCTGCAGATGAAGGAAATGTTGAGTTGGATCTTGGAGACGGCGTGAAACTGGAAGGTGCGAAAACATTTTGTTACCTCGGAGACATGCTGAATGGAGAAGGTGGATCAGACTCGGCAACGGTTGCTGGAGTGAGATGTGCATGGAAGAAGTTTCGGGAATTGAGTGGCGTGCTGACGAGGAGGGGAGTGTCGTTGAAGCTGAAGGGAAAGGTGTGTGCTGCATGTGTGAGAAGTGTTATGATTTATGGGAGCGAGACATGGGTCATGAATGTAGAGCAGCAACGAAGGTTGGAAAGGGTGGAAATGCGAATGGTTCGATGGATGTGCGGAGTATCGTTGAGAGAGAGGAAGACACATGATGAATTGCGAAAGATTATGGGAATAGAGCCTGTGATTGATGCTGTGAAGAGGAACAGGTTGAGATGGTTTGGTCATGTGTTGAGGAACGATGAAAGTGACTGGTTGAGAAGAGTGATGGAAATTAATGTAGAAGGAAGTAGAGGACGGGGAAGCCCGAGAAAGACTTGGCTAAAGATGGTGGAAGAAGAAATGCGGGCAAGGGGGTTAACATGTGGAGATGCAGAAAATAGGGCAAAATGGAGAAGATTGTCATGGGGATCGCAAGGCTAATCCCCGCTCTAGCAGGGAAAATGGCCTTAAAATGCATGTTGTTGTTGTTGTCTCCAGAGCAAGGTATGTGTGAAGTGGTTGAACTAAAAATACAACGAGCACCATGACATGAGGGGAAATTTGGGGTGAGGGAGGTAAAGTATCCCTTCGATTATATCAGCGATTACCAATGTTAGTGGTAAATAAACTTATTTGGTCACAAATCATAAAATCCATTACCGTTTTCTTTCACATGAACACAGTGCACACAATTACAAACTTATACGTGCACCGTCAAAAATCCAGGTGCATTTGGTGCATGTATACACCTGTAATTTCAAACCGTAAAACAAATCCTACCTTATACCAAACACCCCAAAAATATACAACACCAACTCACTAGGAGATTCAAACACCAATGTTAGTGTGTCGGGACTGTCCTCTGCTCGTAGGGTGATGATGTCATCATTTCCTGCACACTTTAAGATTTTGGACATGCTGGAGTAAAGAAAGATACAAGGGAGTGGAAGAATAGAAAGGAACATGGTCACTGGTCAGCCACACACGAGCTCTAGTTAGGACAATTAATACAAATAGGGTCAATCCCTAACGGTACCCAACTTACCTGGTGAGATTAACACCCATGGCAAGGTTCCGGTCACAACGAAACCAGTCAAAACCATCCGAGCGCATCGTCAGCTGCACCAGAGAGACGTGTGACGAGTCCATGGACTGCAGGCTGAGGCCGGAGGAGCTTATATCCCAGCATGCTTCAGTTATTAGGTCCTTCAGAGCTTCAAGCACCTTTCAGTGGACAACGCACAGTGAGAGCCAAAAAAACGTTCACATAATATTCTCAAATCACAAAAAATTGATTATTAATATTGTTGCGGATATGGGATTTGCATTCATCCATATCCGCTTGTAAATATTCCCCTATTTCCTCAATACTTCCCAACTATCCCCAATCCCCCATTCCCTAGTCCCATTTTCTGTAAACAACACTCGGTAGACCCGACCTCCCCCTATTTCCCCCATTAAATGTCGTGCCCAGGTTCACCGCATCTCATGTAAGACAACTATAGGACATCTTGCTAGTTATTCTTAGTCTATGTCAGTTAAGGACTCGTTTCCATTAATTCTGACCCTTCGTTGCACCAGAATGTGATTGTATGGCACCGTTAGGAAGTTTAGGACCTCCCAATACCTCCCCGCAGCTCTTCCTCACGGTTCAGCAACAACAACAACAACAGCAACGGCGGCGGCGTGCACAGGGAGTGCGCGTCCTCACTCCGGCTTGGTTGGTAGGGGGTGTTGGGAGGGCACGAGGCCTTCCCAACGAGCCGCCATCGAACATGTGCTCGACGGGGTTACCAAATAGGGGCTCCCTGTCAGCTCCTCGTCAAGGGCGGAGCCCGGTAACCCCCGCACCCAATGGAAGCGGCGGACCGGTCCCATCTGGGGCGGAGCCAACCAGCCGAGGGCGTGTCACTCCCCGCTGAGCATGCGCAGGAAGAGGGAGGTGACGTCAGATGCGCGCTGAGCTTGGAGCAAGCAAGACGTACCCTCCGAGCGCTGTGAGGCCTCCCTGCATCTCTTGGACCATGCTTGATCCTGTCCCCGAGCCAAGGTGCACCTTGTGCTATCGAACTACCTGTCCTTCCCTGCCATCAATCCCTGTGTAAGTCAGCCTTGTTCCGTTTGTCTGTGGTCTGTCTGGGATAAGATAAGACTGTAATTAAGTGCCTATCTCTTCTGTGTCTTTACCTCACTACCTTGTAATCTACCCCTTTTCTCCACCACTGTAATTACACACTCCTCCGGAGGTCTTGAGAACTGTACCCCCTTGCGTCGTTTCCTCTTTCCCAGTCGTCGTGTCCTTTCTATCATTGAGTTGGCATAGCGCGATTTGGTCAACGTCTGGGTGGAATCGGGGTCTAGTCGGGGAATAACTGTTAGGTCGCGGTAATACACCACCGCTCGGTCAAAAATAACATCTAAACCGCGTCCGTAACAATATATAGAATTAACAAACCAAACTTAGTGTGCTATAACATCATGCAATGTTGTACGACAATATCAAATACCAATCTTCTTCGTTTGTTTGCAGCACATTGCTGTGGGGCAGCATCATTGGCTGAAAGCATGGTTGTGCCGCTGATGCGGTGCCCTCTGCTGGTTAGTAACTAACTATCATCCTTACGTGTGTTACAGGTAGCCGTCATCCTTTGAAATAAAGAAGATGAAGGAAGATGTTGATTCTCATTTATGACGGCTACCGACAGCAGAGACCAAAGATGCTCTTCACATTCACAACTCCACCAGATAGCCAAGAGCAACCCTATGCAACCCCCCTCTGTGTCGACACCCCCAGCCTACCCATTCCAAATGATATGCAGTGACTACTTCACCCACAATGGCAAGGACTACGTGGTGATTGTGGACAGATACTCGCATTGGCCCATGGTCTTCAGGTCAGAATCAGGTGCAGAGGGCCTCATCAAACGGTTGCGTGAGACATTCGTTACATTCGGTATCCCGGAAGAATTGACCTCTGACGGGGGTCCCCAATTCAAATCAGGCCAAACACAGGAATTCCTGACGGCCTGGGGTGTCCGACACAGGATCTCGTCTGTGGCAAACCCACACGCAAATTGCAGGGCCGAGTTGGCTGTGAAGACGGCCAAGCGCATGCTGATGGACAATGTCACTGCTTCAGGGTCTCTTGATGTTGACAAGTTCCAGCGGGCTCTGCTGATGTACAGGAACTCCATTGACCCTGAAACAAAAGCCTCACCAGCACTTATATTGTTTGGAAGACCCATACGTGATGCCATCCCTATTCCCATGGGCCGATACTCCCCACACGAAACATGGACGGAGCTGATGTCACAACGGGAAATAGCTCTTGCTAGACGCCACTCTAGGGAGCGTGAATGCTGGAGTGAGCACACCCATCTCTTACCCCCACTGCAGGTGGGCGATCATGTCTACCTGCAGAACCTGGCCGGCAACCACCCTGGGAGATGGGAACGCACTGGGACAGTGGTTGAAGTGCGGCAGTACCACCAGTATGTCATTCGTGTTGACGGATCGGGCAGAGTCACCATACGGAACCGACAACACCTTCGAAAGTTCACTCCCTTCCACAACACTCCCACGTGTGGCACAGGGACAGAATCTGGCCTGGTGGTGGGACTGCCCAGAGAGCCAACCCCCACACAGGCCCCATTGTCACTGCCTCATATGGCCCAGCCATCTGTTCCTACCCCTACACAGGCCCCATTGCCTCATATGGCCCAGCCACCTGTTTCACCGCCTCGCCCATCTCAGGGGCCACATATCACGAGCAGCCCCATCAGTTCACCCGCCTTAGTGAATCCTCCACCACGGCGATCCCCCTGCCCGACAGGACCTAAAACACGGGTACCACGTGCCCTCGCTCGGCTCTTCCCTCACAACCAAGCTGGTTCCAAGGAGCTCCAGCCACCGAGCACTCCCCGCCACCGTGGGCCAACCAGTGTGCCAGATGGACATTAACACTCCAGCTGTGTGACAATCAGTTTTTTACGTACCCTCAAAAACTTATCCCCAGGGGGGGGAGATAACTAACTATCATCCTTAAGTGTGTTACAGGTAGCCGTCATCCTTTTCCACACCCTCCCAGGCATTTCGTCATAGGGGGGGGGGGGGAAAGGAGAACATTGAACATTGTCCCAGTTGGGACCTTCACATTTATTATTTTGACTTTTGATTTGTAATAGAGATTAAGCTTTAGTGATTCGAAATGCTGTACACCTGCTTGTGTTGGAAAAGGATTTCACCCTTTGAAATAAAGAAGATGAAGGAAGATGTTGATTCTCATTTAGTTAGGGCAGGAATTTGTATTTGTTCAGGGTGCCGGACACTTCATAAAATATTCCGTGGGGACTTCAATGCCCCCGAATGAATACTGGCAGATGACCACACCACGTGTACACACACACTCCACACCACGTGTACACACACACACCACGTGTGTACACACACACACACCATGCGTACACACATACCACACCACGTGCACACACATACCACACCACGTGCACACACATACCACACCACGTGCACACACATACCACACCACGTGCACACACATACCACACCACGTGCACACACATACCACACCACGTGCACACACATACCACACCACGTGCACACATGCCACACCACGTGCACACACATGCCACACCACGTGCACACACATGCCACACCACGTGCACACATACCACACCACGTGCACACACATACCACACCACGTGCACACACATGCCACACCACGACACCACACCTCTGTAAAATTGTTCCATTCACTGCAACGTCCATAACAAACCCTTCACTGATCGGGTTATATCTAATCAAATGTTTGATTTGCTGAAGTATTTTTAATAACGGACACAAACACTAAACTTGTTTGTGGATTAAACGAAGGGCAAATTTTACAAATACCATCAAAAAGTAAAGCAATTTGTTCTTCTACAACAATGGAATCTTCCCACAACCACAATTCCCTCCTGAGAGGGTCCAACCAGTCACGTGACGTGGTGGCTCCTCAAGGTCGGACCAATCGACCGGATCGGATCCGATTATGAACAAAACAAACGCCTCACGGCATCATAATACCGAAACAACACAAACAACACTGTTCGAGTAAATCACATGGGAACAGCAAGCACTTGTTAATTAATACCAGTCAATGTTAATACTGAAAATAAAACAATTAAAATCAAAATAACCTCCTCACACCAGGATGAACACACCTTTTTGAGAATGCTGCCTTGCACGAGCCGCGCCTCAAACATGACGAAAGAATATCGAAACAAGTACAAGATCGAAAAAGGGAAAAAGCCCCAAAAATGTAAAAAAGCGCGAATGAGGAGCGACTTTCCTCAGACGAAAACGCGGGAAATTTAGGAACGTCACTTCTCACAGGAAGTTCGATGCCCGCAAGTACAATATACACTTTGTTATATATTTTTATATTTTATATACTAGTGTATTTCTTAACATTGTACGTCAAACAAAAACAAATCTTGTTTAACGATGTCGTTTTGATTTGCAAATTCACGTTTTCCTTTTGATTGACGGAACCAGAAGTGCTTGTAAAGTCCTAATGGACACCTTAAACATGGAAAATGAGGTGTAAAGTCCTATTCGACACCTTAAACATGGAAATTAGGTTTAAAGTCCTATTAGACACCTTAAACATGGAAAAGGTGTAAAGTCCTATTAGACACCTTAAACATGGAAAATGAGGTGTAAAGTCCTATTAGACACCTTAAACATGGGAAATGAGGTGTAAACACCTTAAACATGGGAAATGAGGTGTAAAGTCCTATTAGACACCTTAAACATGGGAAATGAGGTGTAAAGTCCGATTAGACACCTTAAACATGGAAAATGAGGTGTAAAGTCCTATTAGACACCTTAAACATGGAAAATGAGGTGTAAAGTCCGATTAGACACCTTAAACATGGAAAATGAGGTGTAAAGTCCTATTAGACACCTTAAACATGGAAATGAGGTGTAAAGTCCTATTCGACACATTAAACATGGAAAATGAGGTGTAAAGTCCTATTAGACACCTTAAACATGGAAAAGGTGTAAAGTCCTATTAGACACCTTAAACATGGAAAATGAGGTGTAAAGTCCTATTAGACACCTTAAACATGGGAAATGAGGTGTAAACACCTTAAACATGGAAAATGAGGTGTAAAGTCCTATTAGACACCTTAAACATGGGAAATGAGGTGTAAACACCTTAAACATGGAAAATGAGGTGTAAAGTCCTATTAGACACCTTAAACATGGGAAATGAGGTGTAAACACCTTAAACATGGAAAATGAGGTGTAAAGTCCTATTAGACACCTTAAACATGGGAAATGAGGTGTAAACACCTTAAACATGGAAAATGAGGTGTAAAGTCCTATTAGACACCTTAAACATGGGAAATGAGGTGTAAACACCTTAAACATGGAAAATGAGGTGTAAAGTCCTATTAGACACCTTAAACATGGGAAATGAGGCGTAAAGTCCTATTAGACACCTTAAGCATGGGAAATGAGGTGTAAAGTCCTATTACACACCTTAAACATGGAAAATGAGGTATAAAGTCCCATTAGACACCTTAAACATGGTAAATGAGGTGTAAAGTCCAGTTAGACACCTTAAACATGGGAAATGAGGTGTAAAGTCCAATTAGACACCTTAAACATGGGAAATGAGGTGTAAAGTCCTATTAGACACCTTAAACATGGGAAATGAGGTGTAAACACCTTAAACATGGAAAATGAGGTGTAAAGTCCTATTAGACACCTTAAACATGGAAAATGAGGTGTAAAGGCTGTAAAGGCTTCCTGTTCAGGTTGGAGTTCCCCAAGGCAGTGTTCTGGGGCCTGCGCTTTTTCTGGTCTTCATCAATGATCTCTCTGACTCTCTTGAAAATCCTCTCTATCTCTTTGCTGATGACTCCACTCTCTGCCGCTCCATTCCTCATCCCTCAGATCGGCAGTCTGCAGCCTCCTCACTCTCTACAGACCTGGACAAAATCACAGACTGGTCAAACAAGTGGAACATGTCTTTCAATCCTGACAAATCTCACACTCTTACGATGTCTCTCCGAAAAGACCGACTGGACAACCCTCCCATCCACTTTCTGAATAATCCTCTCCAAAAAGTTCTGTCACTCAAGCTTTTGGGTCTCACTATCTGCCATGATCTTTCCTGGGAAAACCACATCTCAAATCTGGCCTCTAAAGCCAGTCGCCGACTGGGCATCCTCCTCGTGCGAAGTCCTTCCTTGGCACACCTGAGCTCCTCACCACACACAAGGCTTTCATCCGCAGCTCTATGGAATACTGCTCTCCCCTCTGGGCTGGTGCTCCTGCCTCACACCTAGCCCGTCTTCACGCTGTTGAAACCAAAGCGTTCAGAATCATTGGAATCTCCCGCGATGAAGCTAACTCCAAGGGCCTTTCACTCACTCACCGCAGGCAGGTTGGTGGTCTTTCCGTCTTCTACCGACTCCTCTCTGGCCTTGCCCCTCCAGCTCTCTGGGCTCTGTCCCCCAAATATTCCTACAGGTCGCACAAGATCTGCCTGCAACCCTCTTATGGTTAAACTGCCAAAATCAAGACTCTCTGCTCACCTTCACTCCCTCATTCCTCTTTTCTCCCGCCTCTGGAACAAACTCCCTCACTCTCTTCAATCCCACTCCACCCTCCAGGTCTTTAAAACAGCTGTTCACCACCATCTCTTATCCTCCCCCATCCAAAACCTTGATCTTTTCTACCCCCGCTAATTTCGGTCCCCTTGTGTTTTATACCTCTCCCCCCCCCACCCCCCTTCCCACGCCTCCTCCCCCCCCTTCCCATGCCTCCTCCCCCCAAGCCCCTCCCCCCCACACTTCTCCCTGCTCTCAAATGTTGTGATTGTGTGCTTCCCCTTCTCTCCCAATCTTGTCTTCCGCTCCCTCTTTTTGTATATTTTGTTTGTCTGGTTGATTTGTTTGTGAAATAAATGTTAACTCTTTCACGAGCCTCGATTCAGTATACAAAAAAAAAAAAAAAAAAAAAAGTCCTAGTAGACACCTTAAACATGGGAAATGAGGTGTAAAGTCCTATTACACACCTTAAACATGGAAAATGAGGTGTAAAGTCCTATTAGACACCTTAAACATGGGGAAAAAGGTGTAAAGTCCAATTAGACACCTTAAACATGGGAAATGAGGTGTAAAGTCCAATTAGACACCTTAAACATGGGAAATGATGTGTAAAGTCCTATTAGACACGTTAAACATGGGAAATGAGGTGTAAAGTCCTATTAGACACCTCAAACATGGGAAATGACGTGTAAAGTCCTATTACACACCTTAAACATGGAAAATGAGGTGTAAAGTCCTATTAGACACCTTAAACATGGGGGAAAAGGTGTAAAGTCCAATTAGACACCTTAAACATGGGAAATGAGGTGTAAAGTCCAATTAGACACCTTAAACATGGGAAATGATGTGTAAAGTCCTATTAGACACGTTAAACATGGGAAATGAGGTGTAAAGTCCTATTAGACACCTTAAACATAGGAAATGAGGTGTAAAGTCCTATTAGACACCTTAAACATGGGAAATGATGTGTAAAGTCCTATTAGACACGTTAAACATGGGAAATGAGGTGTAAAGTCCTATTAGACACCTTAAACATAGGAAATGAGGTGTAAAGTCCTATTAGACACCTTAAACATGGAAAATTAGGTGTAAAGTCCTATTAGACACCTTAAACATAGGAAATGAGGTGTAAAGTCCTATTAGACACCTTAAACATGGACAATTAGGTGTAAAGTCCTATTAGACACCTTAAACATGGAAAATTAGGTTTAAAGTCTCATTAGACACCTTAAACATAGGAAATGAGGTGTAAAGTCCTATTAGACACCTTAAACATGGGAAATGAGGTGTAAAGTCCTATTAGACACCTTAAACATAGGAAATGAGGTGTAAAGTCCTATTAGACACGTTAAACATGGGAAATGAGGTGTAAAGTCCTATTAGACACGTTAAACATGGGAAATGAGGTGTAAAGTCCTATTAGACACCTTAAACATGGGAAATGAGGTGTAAAGTCCTATTAGACACCTTAAACATGGAAAACGAGGTGTTAAGTCTCATTAGACACCTTAAACATGGAAAATGAGGTGTAAAGTCCCATTAGTGAGGTCTTGGAATCCCATTAGTGAGCTCTTGGAATATCATTAGTGAGGTCATGAAATCTCCTCGTTAGTGAGGTCCTGGAATCTCCTCATTAGTGGGGTCTTGGAATCTCATTAGTGGGGTCTTGGAATCCCATTAGTGAGCTCTTGGGATATCATTAGTGGGGTCATGGAATCTCATTAGTGAGGTCTTGGAGTCTCCTCATTAGTGGGGTCTTGGAATCTCATTAGTGGGGTCATGGAATCCCCTCATTAGTGAGGTCATGGAATCCCCTCATTAGTGAGGTCATGGAATCCCCTCATTAGTGAGGTCATGGAATCCCCTCATTAGTGAGGTCATGGAATCCCCTCATTAGTGAGGCATTGGAATTTCCTTTGGAACACACATACATACATACACACATACATACATACACATATACATACATACATACATACATACATACACACACATACATACATACACACATACATACATACACATATACATACATACATACATACATACATACATACAAAGGACAAACTTTGGGAAATTGACACCCACCTTGATATGAAAATAATGGTTCCAACGCAAACAAATATACATAATGCATGAGTTTGTGTGTATTTTTTTCTCTCAAAAGATTGCTGAAAACGACAGTATACAACATGCATTTTAAGGCCATTTTCCCTGCTAGAGCGGGGGTTAGCCAAACCTGTCTTGAAATGAATATGATCGGAATAACATCATCAATTTGTACTAATTAATTAATTGTGGGAAAAGGAATTAATTTATCGCAGTGGATTGTTAACAGCAGCCTGAAATGTCCTGAGAGTGCATCCATGTAATCAGAAATCCCAGATTTTAAAATTTGGTAGAGGTCTTATGTGGAAGAATACCTGCTCGGTAGGTAAAAAGGTACTGCGTGTTGGCAGAAACTTCTACGGCCACTTTTTTGAAACTCCAACTTCTTTCCTGGAAGTCCTTGCAGTGTCCATATGTTTTATACCTCTCCCACCTCCCCCCAAGCCCTCCCCCTCCCACATTTCTCCCGATGTCCCTGCTCTCAAATGTTGTGTTTGTGTCCTTCCCCCTCTCTCCCTATCTTGTCTACCGCTCCCCTTATTTTTTGTGTTTTGTGTGTCGGTTTGACTTTCTGTGTGATTAATGTTCGCTCCTCCACGAGCCTCGATCATGTATACAAAAAAAAAAAAAGGCCAGACAAATTGGGAAAAAACTGTAATTGCATACGTAATTTATAGATGAGTATTTGGCAAATAATGGAGGGAATTTATTGGTCCTTTTATTGGGAAGATATTTCCAAAGGTTTATTAAAAATGTTAAAATATGACAGTTGGCAAGGAAACCATTGGATGAATCATAAGATCTGTATATATATATACATATTAGTCCGGCAGCCAAACTGGGATTTTGGCTCAACCTTGCACTGGAGTACCTACAAGATGTTTTTTCAGATTATGCATCTATGGACCCTCGATATCAAGATTCCGAGTGACGTCAAGCTGGCATCATTGAGCATTTTGAGAAAATGGCCCGTTTCCATGGCAACCTTTACTAAAATCGAAAAATACAAAAACTCAAATATCTCAGGATGTAGATGAGCGATTTTCACAATCTCGGCGTCTAAACATATATTTGAGAGGGTGGCCTATCGATTGAGGTCATGACCTTGAGATTCCAAGGTCAAGGTCATTGCGAAATTTCAAGATCAAGCTAAAAATTGATTAAATTTGCACTTTAATTTAAGTTTAAAAAGCAAATATATGGTGAAAACAAATTTTAGGAGTTAATATACAATACATACAGACCCTTAGTATGTCAAATTAAGTCCTGGTTGCCATGGCAATGCCTATTTGGCTTATTGCTAGCTTCCTATAATAATAATAATAATAATAATACATTTATTTTATGTAGCGCTTTTCAAGAAGCCTAAAGACGCTTTGACAGAGTACAACCAACAATTGCAAAAAGACAAAAATCAACAGGTAAATAATCAAAGCAAAAGGAAGGAGAAGGAGAAGAGATAGTCAGGGGTTAAATGCTGTGGGTTAAATGTTGAATGCAGTGTTGAACAGGTGGGTCTTGAGTGATGTTTTGAATGTGGTGAGTGAGGAGGAGTCTCTGATGGTGTGAGGTAGTGAGTTCCAGAGGGTCGGAGCAGCGATGGAGAAGGCCCTGTCCCCCCAGGATCTGAATTTGGTCTGGATGGGAGGGGACAGGAGGTTGGCGCCAGCAGAGCGGAGGTTGCGGGTGGGAGTGTGTCTGGAGAGGAGGTCAGTCAGGTAGGATGGGGCCAGGTTATGGAGGGCTTTGTAGGTCAAGAGGAGGATTTTGTACTGGATTCTCTGGGGGATGGGGAGCCAGTGAAGCTTGTAAAGGACGGGGGTGATGTGGTCACGGGTCCGGGAATGGGTGAGTAGACGGGCATAGTGATGGCTAAGTGGTTAGAGAGGGTGAGGTCGGAGCTAGAGAGATGGTGCAAAATTAATCCAGTAGAACAGACAAGGTCGAGAATGTGACCACGGTTATGGGTAGGAAAGTTGACATGTTGAGTGAGGTTAAAGCAGGTGAGTAAATCAGTGAAGTCAGTGGTTATTGTGGAGTCAGTGGAGTCCATGTGGATATTGAAATCACCGAGGAGGAGGATTGAGGGGGAGAAGGAACAGAGCTGGGTCAGAAAGTAAGAGAAGTCAGACAGGAATGATGGGTGTGGTTTGGGAGGGCGGTAGACGACTGCCATGACTGACTGTGTGTGACCAGAGAGTTTAAAAGCCAGGTGTTCAAATGATGGAGCAGATGAGATGGAGATGAGGCTGGTCTTGATGTCCTGTCGGTGAATTACGGCAATTCCACCACCTCGGCCCTCCGAGCGTGGTTTATTGATGTATGAATATCCATTGGGTGAAGTGAGGTTGAGTGAGAAGTAGTCCAGAGGTTGTTGCCAGGTTTCAGTGAGACAGAGAAAGTCCAGTTTATTGTCCAGAATGTAGTCGTTCAGGACGTGGCTTTTGTTGTTGAGGGACCGGGTATTGAACAGGGTGAGCTTGATGTTGCTTTGTACGGTGGGGATGAACTCGAGTGATTTTGCCAGGGTTTGCAGACAGGAGGCGCGATCGTGTGCGTTGCTGTGATGACGTAGTCGATGAGTGGGAGTGCGCTGAGCTGACCAGAGTACGGGAATGGAGTGACCTGTTTGTAAGTAAACAAACTTGCGACCGGAGCCTCTATGAATGTATCTGGGTCGTCGCAGGAGTCCGTGGTATTTGATTGCAGAGATGCATGATGGGGTGGAGTGAGTGTTGAGCAGAAGAAGCCTTGCGGCGGAGTACCTTAGAGCCATGCCAGGCAGGAGCGAAGGGGACGAGGACGAGGCCAAGGCCGAGGAGGACGAGCAGGCCTTGCCAGTGCGGGGCGTGCAGGACGTGAAGGCCAAGGACGTGCAGGCCGGGCTCAACGACCGCAGCGGCAAACCAAGACAGCAAAGGCCGCAGCAGCAAACGACCGTAGCCGCAAACCAAGACAGCAAAGGCCGCAGCGGCAAACGACCGCAGCCGCAAACCAAGACAGCAAAGGCCGCAGCGGCAAACGACCGTAGCCGCAAACCAAGACAGCAAAGGCCGCAGCAGCAAACGGCCACAGCTGCAAACCAAGACAGCAAAGGCCGCAGCGGCAAACGACCGTAGCCACAAACCAAGACAGCAAAGGCCGCAGCGGCAAACCAAGACAGCAAAGGCCGCAGCGGCAAACGACCGTAGCCGCAAACCAAGACAGCAAAGGCCGCAGCGGCAAACCAAGACAGCAAAGGCCGCAGCAGCAGCAAACGGCCACAGCTGCAAACCAAGACAGCAAAGGCCGCAGCGGCAAACGACCGTAGCCACAAACGAAGACAGCAAAGGCCGCAGCGGCAAACCAAGACAGCAAAGGCCGCAGCGGCAAACGACTGTAGCCGCAAACCAAGACAGCAAAGGCCGCAGCGGCAAACCAAGACAGCAAAGGCCGCAGCGGCAAACCAAGACAGCAAAGGCCGCAGCGGCAAACGGCCGCAGCCGCAAACCAAGACAGCAAAGGCTGCAGCGGCAAACCGGGCGTCTTGCTCACCCCCGCCTCGTGGTGTTCCAAGACCTAATCCCACAAGCTAAATAAAAATGTTTCAATATCTTTGATTAGGCACCCGTTATTACTCATGCAACAGTACGCATTATAGCATCATTAACGATTTACCTTATATAATAGGTATATAACTATCACAATTAACAGTATTGTCTGTCACAAGTGGACGTGGTGGGAGCCCAACCTATCCGGTCTGGGAATCAAAGGTAGAAAGTCATAACGCAACACCGATCTGATGTTTACAAGTTTAGTTTACTAACTATAAAATAACATAAAAGTAGAAAAAAAAATCACAGCACAAAGAACAAACGCAGATTTCATCAGGCATTGCTTCAGATGATCGAAGGTAGTATAAACCATAACGAGCGTAGTTATGATGGCCGGTTGCAAAGAAATACGGGATTATGAGACTTACTGCATGCAGGTGTAATGGCCAATCTGCTTCCTTTTCAGCTCTACAGAATAGCATCATGAGGAAGACTGGTTTGATGAGTCCATCTACCCAGAGCTTTGCGGTTCTGCTGTTCTTCGCACGAGACTCCAGACTTGTCATCAGATCATCCTCATCACGGGCTTCCGGGATGATCTCATGTATAACTGTTTCTACAAGAAGTCTCAGTGCACGTAAATTCCGAGGATACTTCTTTCCTGCCAGCATATGTTCAACTCCACCAAACGCACAGGCCAGGATATCTGCCAGACCACTTTCTGGCATCAACGATCCGACAGAGCCTATAAAGCTGATGAGGAAGTGCATGCCCCCAAGACCTAATACCTAATACCATGTTGGTGAATCTGTCGGGTTGTGCCCAGGAAATATTGACGGCTACCTTATACAGCTGTTGGTCACAAGTAAACACTACGATATCCTGCCCCACCTGTTTTGTTAGTCTCTCCGCTTCTACCATAGCAGTCAGCATGGTATCAGGATCCGATGGCGTCATGTCGATAAGTGGTGTATGGACACTTAAGGATGGAGGGCTCATTGAATGACCTTCTTCTCTGGCCATTCGACTGTTGAAGCCATTCCACTCTGGACCCGGGTTCTCGCCTCTAACTTCTTCAAAGAAGGCGAAGTCCTTTGGTCTAGCTCTTCTTTCGGCCAAGACTTGTGTCACCAAGATCTTCAGCGCTAAAACCGACCTCCTTGCTCTCTCCTGGGGCATATCTGGTTTCTTTGGTCCCGTAAATCTGAGGACCTTTACATAGTGTTCTACTTGCTTGACCATTTCTTCCTTCTTTATGCGGCATATGGTCTCGGCATGTGGAACACTATAATCTTTGTTTCCCGGCTGTGTGAGCAGCATAGCAAGGGTATGTGTTGACTGCAAACCATTCTGACTGGATATGTTCGCGTCAAAATTGTCTGCAATCACTTGAACCATTCCTGCGTCTGGTCTCGCAGTGGGAGTTAACCCTCCGTTGGTCAGTCGTTTCGATGCATGAGCAGCCGATCTACGAAATCTTAGAACCTCATCATAGGTACATACCACTCCAAATCGGTTTAATTCCAGGATTAGTTCCTTCTCATTGATAAGAGTGCCAAGGGCAACCTTCAGCGGCGTTGGGAATTTCGTATACAGGCCAGTGATCATGTTGCATGCACAGCATGAGAAGCAGTAGTTTTCTGTCTTTTAGGCCTGGCAGCAGTGTGCTGAAGAAGTCAAGCAGTGTGTCGCTTACATATTCTTCGGCTATGTCCGCATTCATCCTGCACTGATAGCTATCCTTGTTTAAGGGAAGTGATTTAAGTTCTTGTTGTACATGCTTTGCAAGCCTACCGATAGAAGGTTCAATATCACCCTCACCCTCACTAGCTACCACTTTGAAGACTTCTTGAGCTCTACTACGAAACGCTAAAATACTTGCACAGCCTGCTGCTCTGAGAACAAGAAGCCCGTCGCCGAAGTGGTTTGACAAGTCAGAGATCAGCGTCCTTCTGGAAAGAACTTTCCCCCCAAAATGTTTGTATAGTTCGCAAGTATCGATGGAATTTCTGATTTGCGTTTTGTCCTCATTTATGGCTTTTACAACCTTATAGAATGCTTCGTCATTGCTGTCGGATTCCTGGGCTTCACTTCTACTTGAAGTGGCAAATTGGGCGGCCCTTGGAGCCATAAATGTTGTTCTGCAATCAAAATGGAAACGTCCATCGGCTGCATGCAAGTCACTAACAGCTCCCTCTACTCGCAAACGGACCTCATCAGCTAACCTGTCTCCGCATGAATCACAGGTATCTAAGATAATGTCTTTGACGTTTTTTGTGCACCGCGTTCTGCTGTTCGACACAGCACAACACGTCTCCAGCGAGAGGGATTTTTATTGTCCTTTTCAAGTTCACAAACTTTACCGCAAAAGATACAATGGCGGAGAAAGTCAAACGGAAGAAGTTCAGATCGCCTCAGCCTTTTTGCGTCATGACTGGACGAGTGTGCAGAAACAGCCCTCTTAGGCAATCTCTCGAGGTGATGTTTTGATGTATATGTTGATACACAGTCTCTATGGAACTTCACGCTGAAGTTCGGATCTGTAGCCAGTTCTCCTTCCAGGTGACAATGCAGTCCATCATCCCTGATCCTACTAGCATCGACGATAGAAGCAATTCTCCGGGGTGTCGCATCAGACAATGGCTTCGTCGGATTTCCGCAAGAATTCACCTTGGAAAAGACACATTCCTCCAAGATTCACATCTGAAAAGAAAAGAGAGACAGAGCGTTAGACATATGCCAATATCATAATTTATGGCATTAACAATATATGTGTTACGATCGCGGGGGTGGGGGTGGCACTTTAGTTTGACCTTGGATTTTCGCAATGACCTTGACCTTGAAACATCAAGGTCATGACCCCAATCGATAGACCATCCTCTCAAATATATTGTTGCGGATATGAGGATTGTATTTTTTTTATTGTATTGTATTGTATTGGAAATTGTTATGTAACATTGGTTGATTCTGGCCCCTCCTGCCTCCAGTGTTGTGTAAAGGTTAAAAGGGCGTCCCGGTAGTTAATTCCATAAAGCACACATTGAAGGACACGATAAAACCCTTGTTCAGTAGCTTCTATCTTTATTATGTGTTTTAGATTAAGGCTTTGTCGTCCATTAACATGACACTCCATTGCACCAAGTGAAAAAGATAGATTCCCTTCATTCCCATTCCCAAAAACCTCCATTTCCCCTTTCAACAATTGCCATTCGCATTGCCAACCAACAATTGCCGCCATTGACCACGAGGCAGGGTTGGGGAAGAAAGGCGGGTCCCCACCTCGTCATAGAGGGGAGGAGTGAGTCAGCCCCACTCAACCAACCACGAACAAGGGGTTGGACTTGGAGAGGGTGTGGAGAGAAACATCAAGGAGGTTCGCGAAGGTTGAGGGGCGGGGCCTATATAACCCGCCGCGGGACGTTCCCCAATGAGATGAGCTATGACAAGAGCTGAGTTGTGAGGTCCAAGGCTGAGCTGCGTGGTGAGATGAGCTATGACAAGAGCTGAGTTGTGAGGTCCAAGGCTGAGCTGCGTGGTGAGGTACAAAAGAGAGAGCTGGGTTGTGAGGTCCAAGAGAGAGAAAGGAGATCATCCAGGGAAGCACAAGGCCTGCTATTCGTCGCCTTGCTCGCCAGCAGCAGCATCCACAGCAGCAGCAGCAGCGTCCACAGCAGCAGCAGCAGCAGCAGCGTCCACAGCAGCAACAACACCCAACGAGCCGATCGTGCTGCAGGACCAGTTGGACCTCCCTATCCCGCCAAACATCCACCTGCCATTCCTATTATCATTCCCCGTGTGAGTCGTCTTCGTTTGTTCTGTCCTGGGTATTAATTAAGTCTGTTTAGATAAGCTAGCGATTTTCACTGTGTCTCTAAAAAGCTTCTGTATATTATTTTCTTATCTTTCCTTCTCCTTGGTTATTTTGAGCCTGTAAATAGTAATAAATAGTAATCGTATTTTCAACCTTTTTTTCGTCTTCTTATTCCTTTTCTTCACATCCGTCATCTTTGTCTTTTCCATATTGAATAGCTGTGGCGCGATACGGCCAACGTCTGGGTGAATCGGGTGAATCGGGGAAACTGTTAGGTCGCGGTGCCTCCGCTCGGCAAACCAACATCCTTAACCGCGGACCGTAACAATATGTTTAGACACCAAAACTTGTGAAAAGTTTGTGTGTTTGTGAGTTTTTGTATTTTTCGATTTTAGTAATGGTTGCCATGGAAACGGGCCATTTTCTCAAAATGCTCAATGATGCCAGCTTGGCGTCACTCGGAATCTTGATATGGAGGGTCCATAGATGCATAATCTGAAAAAACATTTTGTAGGTACTCCAGTGCAAGGTTCACCCCCCGGGCTGCCGGACTATATGTATATATTTTACAAAGCATATGAAATGCTTGTAAATCAAATGTCGAAGAGCTAAGGAATAAGGGAACAAACTCTAGGAGTACACACCTGGTTACAAGGTTAAGGTAGATATATTTGGAAGAGTGGTAGTTAAAATATTTCAAGATCTGTTTATGAAATGAATTTGTTGACTCTTTGAAGTTAATTGTTCGAAGTTTTGTTTAAACTTACATTTTGAGTTAAATCGATGATTGTTATTGGAAATAGTTTGGTGGAGGCTTGTTAAAAAAATAAAAAACAACCCTTGGTTACAGTGTGTTGGAACAAGTTAATAAATGATGTGACGCTGATGAGAGTAGAAACAAATATGGAACCGAAATAGAAAGACTTTTATGATGACATGAAGAACGAGATAAAAAGATTGAACCAAGTAATGCTACAAATGAATACAGTAGAGTTAAGATAACGACATAATAAAAAAGTTATGGACTGTGCTAGTTTTACAAGATCAGTGAACTCATATCACCACAAGTTACAAATCATGAAAATTAAAGGTGATGTAAGACACCATTTGAAGATCACATACTAGTTAGTAGTAGACACTTGAACTGATTCCTCATGTAAAAAAAAAAAAAAAAAAAAAAAAAAGTGGGGAGAATCTATGATAATGAATACATTATGCATAGTTTGATTGCTTGCCACCATTCATTCATACTAGTTAGTAGTAGACACTATTGAACTGATTCCTCATGTTAAAAAAAAAGAAAAAAAAAAAGTGGGGAGAATCTATGATAATGAATACATTATGCATAGTTTGATTGTTTGCCACCATTCATTCATTCATTCATTCATACTAGTTAGTAGTAGACACTATTGAACTGATTCCTCATGTAAAAAAAAAAAAAAAAAAAAAAGTGGGAGAATCTATGATAATGAATACATTATGCATAGTTTGATTGTTTGCCACCATTCATTCATTCATTCATACTAGTTAGTAGTAGACACTATTGAACTGATTCCTCATGTTAAAAAAAAAGAAAAAAAAAAAAGTGGGGGAATCTATGATAATTAATACATTATGCATAGTTTGATTGTTTGCCACCATTCATTCATTCATTCATACTAGTTAGTAGTAGACACTATTGAACTGATTCCTCATGTTAAAAAAAAGAAAAAAAAAAAGTGGGAGAATCTATGATAATGAATACATTATGCATAGTTTGATTGTTTGCCACCATTCATTCATTCATTCATACTAGTTAGTAGTAGACACTATTGAACTGATTCCTCATGTTAAAAAAAAAAAAAAGTGGGAGAATCTATGATAATTAATACATTATGCATAGTTTGATTGTTTGCCACCATTCATTCATTCATTCATACTAGTTAGTAGTAGACACTATTGAACTGATTCCTCATGTAAAAAAAAAAAAAAAAAAAAGTGGGGAGAATCTATGATAATGAATACATTATGCATAGTTTGATTGTTTGCCACCATTCATTCATTCATTCATACTAGTTAGTCGTAGACACTATTGAACTGATTCCTCATGTAAAAAAAAAAAAAAAAAAAAAAGTGGGGAGAATCTATGATAATGAATACATTATGCATAGTTGGATTGTTTGCCACCATTCATTCATTCATTCATACTAGTTAGTAGTAGACACTATTGAACTGATTCCTCATGTTAAAAAAAAAAAAAAAAAAAAAAAAGTGGGGAGAATCTATGATAATTAATACATTATGCATAGTTTTATTGTTTGCCACCATTCATTCATTCATTCATACTAGTTAGTAGTAGACACTATTAAACTGATTCCTCATGTTAAAAAAAAGAAGAAAAAAAAAAAGTGGGGAGAATCTATGATAATGAATACATTATGCATAGTTTGATTGTTTGCCACCATTCATTCATTCATTCATACTAGTTAGTAGTAGACACTATTGACATGATTCCTCATGTTAAAAAAAAAAAAAAGTGGGAGAATCTATGATAATTAATACATTATGCATAGTTTGATTGTTTGCCACCATTCATTCATTCATTCATACTAGTTAGTAGTAGACACTATTGAACTGATTCCTCATGTAAAAAAAAAAAAAAAAAAAAGTGGGGAGAATCTATGATAATGAATACATTATGCATAGTTTGATTGTTTGCCACCATTCATTCATTCATTCATACTAGTTAGTAGTAGACACTATTGAACTGATTCCTCATGTAAAAAAAAAAAAAAAAAAAAAAAAAGTGGGGAGAAGCTATGATTAATTAATACATTATGCATAGTTTGATTGTTTGCCACCATTCATTCATTCATTCATACTAGTTAGTAGTAGACACTATTGAACTGATTCCTCATGTTAAAGAAAAAAAAAAAAAAAAGTGGGGAGAATCTATGATAATTAATACATTATGCATAGTTTGATTGTTTGCCACCATTCATTCATTCATTCATACTAGTTAGTAGTAGACACTATTGAACTGATTCCTCATGTTAAAAAAAAAAAAAAAAAAAAAAAGGGGAGAATCTATGATAATTAATACATTATGCATAGTTTGATTGTTTGCCACCATTCATTCATTCATTCATACTAGTTAGTAGTAGACACTATTGAACTGATTCCTCATGTTAAAAAAAAAGAAAAAAAAAAGTGGGGAGAATCTATGATAATTAATACATTATGCATAGTTTGATTGTTTGCCACCATTCATTCCTTCATTCATACTAGTTAGTAGTAGACACTATTGAACTGATTCCTCATGTTAAAAAAAAAGAAAAAAAAAAGTGGGGAGAATCTATGATAATTAATACATTATGCATAGTTTGATTGTTTGCCACCATTCATTCCTTCATTCATACTAGTTAGTAGTAGACACTATTGAACTGATTCCTCATGTAAAAAAAAAGAAAAAAAAAAAGTGGGGAGAACTATGATAATGAATACATTATGCATAGTTTGATTGTTTGCCACCATTCATTCCTTCATTCATACGAGTTAGTAGTAGACACTATTGAACTGATTCCTCATGTAAAAAAAAAAAAAAAAAAAAAAAAGTGGGGAGAAGCTATGATAATTAATACATTATGCATAGTTTGATTGTTTGCCACCATTCATTCATTCATTCATACTAGTTAGTAGTAGACACTATTGAACTGATTCCTCATGTTAAAGAAAAAAAAAAAAAAAAAAGTGGGGAGAATCTATGATAATTAATACATTATGCATAGTTTGATTGTTTGCCACCATTCATTCATTCATTCATACTAGTTAGTAGTAGACACTATTGAACTGATTCCTCATGTTAAAAAAAAAAAAAAAAAAAAAAAGTGGGGAGAATCTATGATAATTAATACATTATGCATAGTTTGATTGTTTGCCACCATTCATTCATTCATTCATACTAGTTAGTAGTAGACACTATTGAACTGATTCCTCATGTTAAAAAAAAAGAAAAAAGAAAAAAAGGGGAGAATCTATGATAATTAATACATTATGCATAGTTTGATTGTTTGCCACCATTCATTCATTCATTCATACTAGTTAGTAGTAGACACTATTGAACTGATTCCTCATGTTAAAAAAAAAGAAAAAAAAAAGTGGGGAGAATCTATGATAATTAATACATTATGCATAGTTTGATTGTTTGCCACCATTCATTCCTTCATTCATACTAGTTAGTAGTAGACACTATTGAACTGATTCCTCATGTAAAAAAAAAGAAAAAAAAAAAGTGGGGAGAACTATGATAATGAATACATTATGCATAGTTTGATTGTTTGCCACCATTCATTCCTTCATTCATACGAGTTAGTAGTAGACACTATTGAACTGATTCCTCATGTAAAAAAAAAAAAAAAAAAAGTGGGGAGAATCTATGATAAATTAATACATTATGCATAGTTTGATTGTTTGCCACCATTCATTCATTCATTCATACTAGTTAGTAGTAGACACTATTGAACTGATTCCTCATGTTAAAAAAAAAGAAAAAAAAAAGTGGGGAGAATCTATGATAATTAATACATTATGCATAGTTTGATTGTTTGCCACCATTCATTCCTTCATTCATACTAGTTAGTAGTAGACACTATTGAACTGATTCCTCATGTAAAAAAAAAGAAAAAAAAAAAAGTGGGGAGAACTATGATAATGAATACATTATGCATAGTTTGATTGTTTGCCACCATTCATTCCTTCATTCATACGAGTTAGTAGTAGACACTATTGAACTGATTCCTCATGTAAAAAAAAAGAAAAAAAAAAGTGGGGAGAACTATGATAATTAATACATTATGCATAGTTTGATTGTTTGCCACCATTCATTCCTTCATTCATACTAGTTAGTAGTAGACACTATTGAACTGATTCCTCATGTAAAAAAAAAGAAAAAAAAAAAAGTGGGGAGAACTATGATAATTAATACATTATGCATAGTTTGATTGTTTGCCACCATTCATTCCTTCATTCATACGAGTTAGTAGTAGACACTATTGAACTGATTCCTCATGTAAAAAAAAAGAAAAAAAAAAAGTGGGGAGAACTATGATAATGAATACATTATGCATAGTTTGATTGTTTGCCACCATTCATTCATTCATTCATACTAGTTAGTAGTAGACACTATTGAACTGATTCCTCATGTTAAAAAAAAAGAAAAAAAAAAAAGGGGAGAATCTATGATAATTAATACATTATGCATAGTTTGATTGTTTGCCACCATTCATTCATTCATTCATACTAGTTAGTAGTAGACACTATTGAACTGATTCCTCATGTTAAAGAAAAAAAAAAAAAAAGTGGGGAGAATCTATGATAATTAATACATTATGCATAGTTTGATTGTTTGCCACCATTCATTCCTTCATTCATACTAGTTAGTAGTAGACACTATTGAACTGATTCCTCATGTAAAAAAAAAGAAAAAAAAAAAGTGGGGAGAACTATGATAATGAATACATTATGCATAGTTTGATTGTTTGCCACCATTCATTCATTCATTCATACTAGTTAGTAGTAGACACTATTGAACTGATTCCTCATGTAAAAAAAAAGAAAAAAAAGAAAAAAAAAAAAAGTGGGAGAATCTATGATAATTAATACATTATGCATAGTTTGATTGTTTGCCACCATTCATTCATTCATTCATACTAGTTAGTAGTAGACACTATTGAACTGATTCCTCATGTAAAAAAAAAAAAAAAAAAAAGTGGGGAGAATCTATGATAATGAATACATTATGCATAGTTTGATTGTTTGCCACCATTCATTCATTCATTCATACTAGTTAGTAGTAGACACTATTGAACTGATTCCTCATGTAAAAAAAAAAAAAAAAAAAAAAAAGTGGGGAGAAGCTATGATTAATTAATACATTATGCATAGTTTGATTGTTTGCCACCATTCATTCATTCATTCATACTAGTTAGTAGTAGACACTATTGAACTGATTCCTCATGTTAAAGAAAAAAAAAAAAAAAAGTGGGGAGAATCTATGATAATTAATACATTATGCATAGTTTGATTGTTTGCCACCATTCATTCATTCATTCATACTAGTTAGTAGTAGACACTATTGAACTGATTCCTCATGTTAAAAAAAAAAAAAAAAAAAAAAAGGGGAGAATCTATGATAATTAATACATTATGCATAGTTTGATTGTTTGCCACCATTCATTCATTCATTCATACTAGTTAGTAGTAGACACTATTGAACTGATTCCTCATGTTAAAAAAAAAGAAAAAAAAAAGTGGGGAGAATCTATGATAATTAATACATTATGCATAGTTTGATTGTTTGCCACCATTCATTCCTTCATTCATACTAGTTAGTAGTAGACACTATTGAACTGATTCCTCATGTTAAAAAAAAAGAAAAAAAAAAGTGGGGAGAATCTATGATAATTAATACATTATGCATAGTTTGATTGTTTGCCACCATTCATTCCTTCATTCATACTAGTTAGTAGTAGACACTATTGAACTGATTCCTCATGTAAAAAAAAAGAAAAAAAAAAAGTGGGGAGAACTATGATAATGAATACATTATGCATAGTTTGATTGTTTGCCACCATTCATTCCTTCATTCATACGAGTTAGTAGTAGACACTATTGAACTGATTCCTCATGTAAAAAAAAAAAAAAAAAAAAAAAAGTGGGGAGAAGCTATGATAATTAATACATTATGCATAGTTTGATTGTTTGCCACCATTCATTCATTCATTCATACTAGTTAGTAGTAGACACTATTGAACTGATTCCTCATGTTAAAGAAAAAAAAAAAAAAAAAAGTGGGGAGAATCTATGATAATTAATACATTATGCATAGTTTGATTGTTTGCCACCATTCATTCATTCATTCATACTAGTTAGTAGTAGACACTATTGAACTGATTCCTCATGTTAAAAAAAAAAAAAAAAAAAAAAGTGGGGAGAATCTATGATAATTAATACATTATGCATAGTTTGATTGTTTGCCACCATTCATTCATTCATTCATACTAGTTAGTAGTAGACACTATTGAACTGATTCCTCATGTTAAAAAAAAAGAAAAAAGAAAAAAAGGGGAGAATCTATGATAATTAATACATTATGCATAGTTTGATTGTTTGCCACCATTCATTCATTCATTCATACTAGTTAGTAGTAGACACTATTGAACTGATTCCTCATGTTAAAAAAAAAGAAAAAAAAAAGTGGGGAGAATCTATGATAATTAATACATTATGCATAGTTTGATTGTTTGCCACCATTCATTCCTTCATTCATACTAGTTAGTAGTAGACACTATTGAACTGATTCCTCATGTAAAAAAAAAGAAAAAAAAAAAGTGGGGAGAACTATGATAATGAATACATTATGCATAGTTTGATTGTTTGCCACCATTCATTCCTTCATTCATACGAGTTAGTAGTAGACACTATTGAACTGATTCCTCATGTAAAAAAAAAAAAAAAAAAAGTGGGGAGAATCTATGATAAATTAATACATTATGCATAGTTTGATTGTTTGCCACCATTCATTCATTCATTCATACTAGTTAGTAGTAGACACTATTGAACTGATTCCTCATGTTAAAAAAAAAGAAAAAAAAAAGTGGGGAGAATCTATGATAATTAATACATTATGCATAGTTTGATTGTTTGCCACCATTCATTCCTTCATTCATACTAGTTAGTAGTAGACACTATTGAACTGATTCCTCATGTAAAAAAAAAGAAAAAAAAAAAAGTGGGGAGAACTATGATAATGAATACATTATGCATAGTTTGATTGTTTGCCACCATTCATTCCTTCATTCATACGAGTTAGTAGTAGACACTATTGAACTGATTCCTCATGTAAAAAAAAAGAAAAAAAAAAAAGTGGGGAGAACTATGATAATTAATACATTATGCATAGTTTGATTGTTTGCCACCATTCATTCCTTCATTCATACTAGTTAGTAGTAGACACTATTGAACTGATTCCTCATGTAAAAAAAAAGAAAAAAAAAAAAGTGGGGAGAACTATGATAATTAATACATTATGCATAGTTTGATTGTTTGCCACCATTCATTCCTTCATTCATACGAGTTAGTAGTAGACACTATTGAACTGATTCCTCATGTAAAAAAAAAGAAAAAAAAAAAGTGGGGAGAACTATGATAATGAATACATTATGCATAGTTTGATTGTTTGCCACCATTCATTCATTCATTCATACTAGTTAGTAGTAGACACTATTGAACTGATTCCTCATGTTAAAAAAAAAGAAAAAAAAAAAAGGGGAGAATCTATGATAATTAATACATTATGCATAGTTTGATTGTTTGCCACCATTCATTCATTCATTCATACTAGTTAGTAGTAGACACTATTGAACTGATTCCTCATGTTAAAGAAAAAAAAAAAAAAAGTGGGGAGAATCTATGATAATTAATACATTATGCATAGTTTGATTGTTTGCCACCATTCATTCCTTCATTCATACTAGTTAGTAGTAGACACTATTGAACTGATTCCTCATGTAAAAAAAAAGAAAAAAAAAAGTGGGGAGAACTATGATAATGAATACATTATGCATAGTTTGATTGTTTGCCACCATTCATTCATTCATTCATACTAGTTAGTAGTAGACACTATTGAACTGATTCCTCATGTAAAAAAAAAGAAAAAAAAGAAAAAAAAAAAAGTGGGGAGAATCTATGATAATTATTAATACATTATGCATAGTTTGATTGTTTGCCACCATTCATTCCTTCATTCATACTAGTTAGTAGTAGACACTATTGAACTGATTCCTCATGTTAAAGAAAAAAAAAAAAAAAAAAGTGGGGAGAATCTATGATAATTAATACATTATGCATAGTTTGATTGTTTGCCACCATTCATTCATTCATTCATACTAGTTAGTAGTAGACACTATTGAACTGATTCCTCATGTTAAAGAAAAAAGAAAAAAAAAGTGGGGGAATCTATGATAATTAATACATTATGCATAGTTTGATTGTTTGCCACCATTCATTCATTCATTCATACTAGTTAGTAGTAGACACTATTGAACTGATTCCTCATGTTAAAAAAAAAGAAAAAAAAAAGTGGGGAGAATCTATGATAATTAATACATTATGCATCGTTTGATTGTTTGCCACCATTCATTCCTTCATTCATACTAGTTAGTAGTAGACACTATTGAACTGATTCCTCATGTAAAAAAAAAGAAAGAAAAAAAAGTGGGGAGAACTATGATAATGAATACATTATGCATAGTTTGATTGTTTGCCACCATTCATTCATTCATTCATACTAGTTAGTAGTAGACACTATTGAACTGATTCCTCATGTTAAAAAAAAAGAAAAAAAAAAGTGGGGAGAATCTATGATAATTAATACATTATGCATAGTTTGATTGTTTGCCACCATTCATTCCTTCATTCATACTAGTTAGTAGTAGACACTATTGAACTGATTCCTCATGTAAAAAAAAAGAAAAAAAAAAAAGTGGGGAGAACTATGATAAATTAATACATTATGCATAGTTTGATTGTTTGCCACCATTCATTCCTTCATTCATACTAGTTAGTAGTAGACACTATTGAACTGATTCCTCATGTTAAAGAAAAAAAAAAAAAAAAAAAGTGGGGAGAACTATGATAAATTAATACATTATGCATAGTTTGATTGTTTGCCACCATTCATTCCTTCATTCATACTAGTTAGTAGTAGACACTATTGAACTGATTCCTCATGTAAAAAAAAAGAAAAAAAAAAAAGTGGGGAGAACTATGATAATGAATACATTATGCATAGTTTGATTGTTTGCCACCATTCATTCCTTCATTCATACGAGTTAGTAGTAGACACTATTGAACTGATTCCTCATGTAAAAAAAAAGAAAAAAAAAAAGTGGGGAGAACTATGATAATTAATACATTATGCATAGTTTGATTGTTTGCCACCATTCATTCCTTCATTCATACTAGTTAGTAGTAGACACTATTGAACTGATTCCTCATGTAAAAAAAAAGAAAAAAAAAAAGTGGGGAGAACTATGATAATTAATACATTATGCATAGTTTGATTGTTTGCCACCATTCATTCCTTCATTCATACGAGTTAGTAGTAGACACTATTGAACTGATTCCTCATGTTAAAAAAAAAGAAAAAAAAAAAAAGGGGAGAATCTATGATAATTAATACATTATGCATAGTTTGATTGTTTGCCACCATTCATTCATTCATTCATACTAGTTAGTAGTAGACACTATTGAACTGATTCCTCATGTTAAAGAAAAAAAAAAAAAAAGTGGGGAGAATCTATGATAATTAATACATTATGCATAGTTTGATTGTTTGCCACCATTCATTCCTTCATTCATACTAGTTAGTAGTAGACACTATTGAACTGATTCCTCATGTAAAAAAAAAGAAAAAAAAAAAAGTGGGGAGAACTATGATAATGAATACATTATGCATAGTTTGATTGTTTGCCACCATTCATTCATTCATTCATACTAGTTAGTAGTAGACACTATTGAACTGATTCCTCATGTTAAAAAAAAAGAAAAAAAAGAAAAAAAACAAAAAAGTGGGGAGAATCTATGATAATTATTAATACATTATGCATAGTTTGATTGTTTGCCACCATTCATTCCTTCATTCATACTAGTTAGTAGTAGACACTATTGAACTGATTCCTCATGTTAAAGAAAAAAAAAAAAAAAAGTGGGGAGAATCTATGATAATTAATACATTATGCATAGTTTGATTGTTTGCCACCATTCATTCATTCATTCATACTAGTTAGTAGTAGACACTATTGAACTGATTCCTCATGTTAAAGAAAAAAGAAAAAAAAAGTGGGGGAATCTATGATAATTAATACATTATGCATAGTTTGATTGTTTGCCACCATTCATTCATTCATTCATACTAGTTAGTAGTAGACACTATTGAACTGATTCCTCATGTTAAAAAAAAAGGAAAAAAAAAAAGGGGAGAATCTATGATAATTAATACATTATGCATAGTTTGATTGTTTGCCACCATTCATTCATTCATTCATACTAGTTAGTAGTAGACACTATTGAACTGATTCCTCATGTTAAAAAAAAAGAAAAAAAAAAGTGGGGAGAATCTATGATAATTAATACATTATGCATCGTTTGATTGTTTGCCACCATTCATTCCTTCATTCATACTAGTTAGTAGTAGACACTATTGAACTGATTCCTCATGTAAAAAAAAAGAAAAAAAAAAAAGTGGGGAGAACTATGATAATGAATACATTATGCATAGTTTGATTGTTTGCCACCATTCATTCATTCATTCATACTAGTTAGTAGTAGACACTATTGAACTGATTCCTCATGTAAAAAAAAAAAAAAAAAAAGTGGGGAGAATCTATGATAATTAATACATTATGCATAGTTTGATTGTTTGCCACCATTCATTCATTCATTCATACTAGTTAGTAGTAGACACTATTGAACTGATTCCTCATGTTAAAAAAAAAGAAAAAAAAAAGTGGGGAGAATCTATGATAATTAATACATTATGCATAGTTTGATTGTTTGCCACCATTCATTCCTTCATTCATACTAGTTAGTAGTAGACACTATTGAACTGATTCCTCATGTAAAAAAGAAGAAAAAAAAAAAAGTGGGGAGAACTATGATAAATTAATACATTATGCATAGTTTGATTGTTTGCCACCATTCATTCCTTCATTCATACTAGTTAGTAGTAGACACTATTGAACTGATTCCTCATGTTAAAAAAAAGAAAAAAAAAAGTGGGAGAATCTATGATAATGAATACATTATGCATAGTTTGATTGTTTGCCACCATTCATTCATTCATTCATACTAGTTAGTAGTAGACACTATTGAACTGATTCCTCATGTTAACAAAAAAAAAAAAAAAAAAAAAAGTGGGAGAATCTATGATAATGAATACATTATGCATAGTTTGATTGTTTGCCACCATTCATTCATTCATTCATACTAGTTAGTAGTAGACACTATTGAACTGATTCCTCATGTTAAAAAAAAAAAAAAGTGGGAGAATCTATGATAATTAATACATTATGCATAGTTTGATTGTTTGCCACCATTCATTCATTCATTCATACTAGTTAGTAGTAGACACTATTGAACTGATTCCTCATGTAAAAAAAAGAAAAAAAAAAAAGTGGGAGAATCTATGATAATGAATACATTATGCATAGTTTGATTGTTTGCCACCATTCATTCATTCATTCATACTAGTTAGTAGTAGACACTATTGAACTGATTCCTCATGTTAAAGAAAAAAAAAAAAAAAAAAAAGTGGGGAGAACTATGATAAATTAATACATTATGCATAGTTTGATTGTTTGCCACCATTCATTCATTCATTCATACTAGTTAGTAGTAGACACTATTGAACTGATTCCTCATGTTAAAAAAAAAGAAAAAAAAAAGTGGGGAGAATCTATGATAATTAATACATTATGCATCGTTTGATTGTTTGCCACCATTCATTCCTTCATTCATACTAGTTAGTAGTAGACACTATTGAACTGATTCCTCATGTAAAAAAAAAGAAAAAAAAAAAAGTGGGGAGAACTATGATAATGAATACATTATGCATAGTTTGATTGTTTGCCACCATTCATTCATTCATTCATACTAGTTAGTAGTAGACACTATTGAACTGATTCCTCATGTTAAAAAAAAAGAAAAAAAAAAGTGGGGAGAATCTATGATAATTAATACATTATGCATAGTTTGATTGTTTGCCACCATTCATTCCTTCATTCATACTAGTTAGTAGTAGACACTATTGAACTGATTCCTCATGTAAAAAAAAAGAAAAAAAAAAAGTGGGGAGAACTATGATAAATTAATACATTATGCATAGTTTGATTGTTTGCCACCATTCATTCCTTCATTCATACTAGTTAGTAGTAGACACTATTGAACTGATTCCTCATGTTAAAGAAAAAAAAAAAAAAAAAAAAGTGGGGAGAACTATGATAAATTAATACATTATGCATAGTTTGATTGTTTGCCACCATTCATTCCTTCATTCATACTAGTTAGTAGTAGACACTATTGAACTGATTCCTCATGTAAAAAAAAAGAAAAAAAAAAAAGTGGGGAGAACTATGATAATGAATACATTATGCATAGTTTGATTGTTTGCCACCATTCATTCCTTCATTCATACGAGTTAGTAGTAGACACTATTGAACTGATTCCTCATGTAAAAAAAAAGAAAAAAAAAAAGTGGGGAGAACTATGATAATTAATACATTATGCATAGTTTGATTGTTTGCCACCATTCATTCCTTCATTCATACTAGTTAGTAGTAGACACTATTGAACTGATTCCTCATGTAAAAAAAAAGAAAAAAAAAAAGTGGGGAGAACTATGATAATTAATACATTATGCATAGTTTGATTGTTTGCCACCATTCATTCCTTCATTCATACGAGTTAGTAGTAGACACTATTGAACTGATTCCTCATGTTAAAAAAAAAGAAAAAAAAAAAAAAGGGGAGAATCTATGATAATTAATACATTATGCATAGTTTGATTGTTTGCCACCATTCATTCATTCATTCATACTAGTTAGTAGTAGACACTATTGAACTGATTCCTCATGTTAAAGAAAAAAAAAAAAAAAGTGGGGAGAATCTATGATAATTAATACATTATGCATAGTTTGATTGTTTGCCACCATTCATTCCTTCATTCATACTAGTTAGTAGTAGACACTATTGAACTGATTCCTCATGTAAAAAAAAAGAAAAAAAAAAAAGTGGGGAGAACTATGATAATGAATACATTATGCATAGTTTGATTGTTTGCCACCATTCATTCATTCATTCATACTAGTTAGTAGTAGACACTATTGAACTGATTCCTCATGTTAAAAAAAAAGAAAAAAAAGAAAAAAAACAAAAAAGTGGGGAGAATCTATGATAATTATTAATACATTATGCATAGTTTGATTGTTTGCCACCATTCATTCCTTCATTCATACTAGTTAGTAGTAGACACTATTGAACTGATTCCTCATGTTAAAGAAAAAAAAAAAAAAAAGTGGGGAGAATCTATGATAATTAATACATTATGCATAGTTTGATTGTTTGCCACCATTCATTCATTCATTCATACTAGTTAGTAGTAGACACTATTGAACTGATTCCTCATGTTAAAGAAAAAAGAAAAAAAAAGTGGGGGAATCTATGATAATTAATACATTATGCATAGTTTGATTGTTTGCCACCATTCATTCATTCATTCATACTAGTTAGTAGTAGACACTATTGAACTGATTCCTCATGTTAAAAAAAAAGAAAAAAAAAAAAGGGGAGAATCTATGATAATTAATACATTATGCATAGTTTGATTGTTTGCCACCATTCATTCATTCATTCATACTAGTTAGTAGTAGACACTATTGAACTGATTCCTCATGTTAAAAAAAAAGAAAAAAAAAGTGGGGAGAATCTATGATAATTAATACATTATGCATCGTTTGATTGTTTGCCACCATTCATTCCTTCATTCATACTAGTTAGTAGTAGACACTATTGAACTGATTCCTCATGTAAAAAAAAAGAAAAAAAAAAAGTGGGGAGAACTATGATAATGAATACATTATGCATAGTTTGATTGTTTGCCACCATTCATTCATTCATTCATACTAGTTAGTAGTAGACACTATTGAACTGATTCCTCATGTAAAAAAAAAAAAAAAAAAAGTGGGGAGAATCTATGATAATTAATACATTATGCATAGTTTGATTGTTTGCCACCATTCATTCATTCATTCATACTAGTTAGTAGTAGACACTATTGAACTGATTCCTCATGTTAAAAAAAAAGAAAAAAAAAAGTGGGGAGAATCTATGATAATTAATACATTATGCATAGTTTGATTGTTTGCCACCATTCATTCCTTCATTCATACTAGTTAGTAGTAGACACTATTGAACTGATTCCTCATGTAAAAAAAAAGAAAAAAAAAAAGTGGGGAGAACTATGATAAATTAATACATTATGCATAGTTTGATTGTTTGCCACCATTCATTCCTTCATTCATACTAGTTAGTAGTAGACACTATTGAACTGATTCCTCATGTTAAAAAAAAGAAAAAAAAAAGTGGGAGAATCTATGATAATGAATACATTATGCATAGTTTGATTGTTTGCCACCATTCATTCATTCATTCATACTAGTTAGTAGTAGACACTATTGAACTGATTCCTCATGTTAACAAAAAAAAAAAAAAAAAAAAAAGTGGGAGAATCTATGATAATGAATACATTATGCATAGTTTGATTGTTTGCCACCATTCATTCATTCATTCATACTAGTTAGTAGTAGACACTATTGAACTGATTCCTCATGTTAAAAAAAAAAAAAAGTGGGAGAATCTATGATAATTAATACATTATGCATAGTTTGATTGTTTGCCACCATTCATTCATTCATTCATACTAGTTAGTAGTAGACACTATTGAACTGATTCCTCATGTAAAAAAAAGAAAAAAAAAAAAGTGGGAGAATCTATGATAATGAATACATTATGCATAGTTTGATTGTTTGCCACCATTCATTCATTCATTCATACTAGTTAGTAGTAGACACTATTGAACTGATTCCTCATGTTAAAGAAAAAAAAAAAAAAAAAAAAGTGGGGAGAACTATGATAAATTAATACATTATGCATAGTTTGATTGTTTGCCACCATTCATTCCTTCATTCATACTAGTTAGTAGTAGACACTATTGAACTGATTCCTCATGTTAAAAAAAAGAAAAAAAAAAAAGTGGGGAGAACTATGATAATTAATACATTATGCATAGTTTGATTGTTTGCCACCATTCATTCCTTCATTCATACGAGTTAGTAGTAGACACTATTGAACTGATTCCTCATGTTAAAAAAAAAGAAAAAAAAAAAAAAGGGGAGAATCTATGATAATTAATACATTATGCATAGTTTGATTGTTTGCCACCATTCATTCATTCATTCATACTAGTTAGTAGTAGACACTATTGAACTGATTCCTCATGTAAAAAAAAAGAAAAAAAAAAAGTGGGGAGAACTATGATAATGAATACATTATGCATAGTTTGATTGTTTGCCACCATTCATTCATTCATTCATACTAGTTAGTAGTAGACACTATTGAACTGATTCCTCATGTAAAAAAAAAGAAAAAAAAAAAAGTGGGGAGAATCTATGATAATTAATACATTATGCATAGTTTGATTGTTTGCCACCATTCATTCATTCATTCATACTAGTTAGTAGTAGACACTATTGAACTGATTCCTCATGTTAAAAAAAAGAAAAAAAAGAAAAAAAAAGAAAAAAAAGTGGGAGAATCTATGATAATGAATACATTATGCATAGTTTGATTGTTTGCCACCATTCATTCATTCATTCATACTAGTTAGTAGTAGACACTATTGAACTGATTCCTCATGTTAAAAAAAAAGAAAAAAAAGAAAAAAAAGAAAAAAAAGTGGGAGAATCTATGATAATTAATACATTATGCATAGTTTGATTGTTTGCCACCATTCATTCATTCATTCATTCATACTAGTTAGTAGTAGACACTATTGAACTGATTCCTCATGTAAAAAAAAAAAAAAAAGTGGGGGAATCTATGATAATTAATACATTATGCATAGTTTGATTGTTTGCCACCATTCATTCATTCATTCATTCATACCAGTTAGTAGTAGACACTATTGAACTGATTCCTCATGTAAAAAAAAAAAAAAAAAAAGTGGGAGAATCTATGATAATTAATACATTATGCATAGTTTGATTGTTTGCAAAGTTTGTTCGGAATGAGATTCTTGTTTGTGATTTTAACCATTATATATTAATGAATGATTTTAAATACATGAGTGAAGCATTTGTGAGGAATATGAAGGACTCATTTTATTTCTGTTTGGTAATGATATAAAAGGTAAGATCGTGATTACATTCCCTATTTGTTTGTACTAGGGCATGCCCGTACTATATATATGCCCGTACTATATATCTATCTAAAATTATATCCCCCCCCTCTATTTACATGAAATGGTTTGGTTCATTCGCAACGCCAAAGCGAACGGCGAACGGCTTGCGAGTACAGTGACAATCCCCCCCCCTCTATTTACATGAATGGTTTGGTCCATTCGCAACGACCACAGAACCCCCCCCTCTATTTACATGCAATGGTTTGGTCCAAAGCGAACGGCTTCCGGAGTTTGGTAAAGCAATCGCCATCGCGTGCACAAACGCGCAGGAAAGCGAATGAATCGCAAATTCGTTTTTATTAGTTTTAAAACTTTATTAAAACATAGTTTAACGCCAACATAGTTTGCAAACGTGAAATAAATGAATACGCTCTCAAATGTGCCATCCGAGGCAGAGTGTGTCCGCCACGTTCGGCACACGCGATCGTTCGCTGCTCTCTGATTGGTTGAATCGTTTTTTGGACATAGCTCGGTAAGTAATTGTCCGATTAATATGAAACCTTGAAAAGGCACATCCTCGGGTCCCCAGCAATATACCTGGCAAGTTAAAAGTATATCGGACCCGTGGTTGTCGAGAAACAGCGGTCACAGACAGACAAACGTACAAACGTACAAACGTACAGAGATTACTGGAATTATAGATAGATTACAAGAACCACATCATTTTAAATTGTCAATTAATGAATCAGAAGGTTAGAGATACCTGGGTTGGTGGGGATGTCATAAATTAAACACATCCGATGTTGGACTTTATGTCTTTGCGATATATATGAAAATATCATCTTTGAATGTTTGAATGAAGCTGCAATAAGATAAACGTGATCAGTTAGAGCATGGTAACTTAATGTCAAGGTGTACTCACTCTATCCGATTCAGTGTGTGGGGAGCAGACTCAGATATGGCTGGGTGAAGAGACCAGGTGGCACTTAAAGAACCGAAGTGGTAACTGCTTTGGGACGAGCTACGAGCAGTAAATTTGGACAGAAGGGTTTAATTTGGCATACACCTCCCTCCAAAGCAAGGAAAAGGTACCATCCTCTGGAAGATTTGGACAAATGATGTTCACCATCACCACGGGGAACGCATGTGACCATTCGTCTGAACCACACTGTCATGCATGAGCTAAGAGCGGCCACCTGCTTCGGTTCGGTGCTTGGGAGACCCATTGAGGCAGCAGCCAAATGGGAATTAATGTCAACAGTCAAGGGCGTTTCTACTCCGATGGATGCTTGGGCTGGATGTCATTACTCCATCGACGACCAGGGAATGAAGTCCTGCCTGTGACTGTTGACCAGTGTGGAGTTGTAAGTGGATGGCCTTGCCTTTTCAACACTGGGCCTCCATGTCTCTGGCATGGGCTACGGACCACTTGGACACGATGATCCTAACGTCTCCATCGATACACCTTTCATCTCAGGCCCACACCTGGCATCGTTTGGATGATCAAGCAACATCTCATACATATATACATATACACATACATATATACGTACATACACATACATACACACACACATACATACATACATGCACACACTCACATATATACATACATACGTTTCCCTATGGGCTACGCCGTAGAAATGACCGCTCCAGTCGGACTCAAAACGATACCTCAACCTATAAAATGTAAGGAGACGTACCCGTGTCATGTATACTCATAAATATTATTATTATTATTATGATTATTTATTTTTTTTGTATACAAGATCGAGGCTCGTGAAAGAGCGAACATTAATCACACAGAAACACACACCGACACATAAAACAAATAACATCGGGAGCGGTAGACAAGATAGGGAGAGAGGGGGAAGGACACAAACACAACATTTGAGAGCAGAGACCGAGAGACATGGAGACATCGAGAGATCTGTGGGAGGGAGAGGGCTTTGGGGGGGAGGCATGGGAAGGGGGGGGGGGGGGTGGGAGAGGTATAAAACATATGGACACTGCCAGGACTTCCAGGAAAGAAGTTGGAAATTTCAAACAAGGTGGATCTGGGGTGAATTAGCGGGGGTAGAAAAGATCAAGGTTTTGCATGGGGGAAGATAAGAGATGGTGGTGAACAGCTGTATTAAAGACCTGGAGGGAGGAGTGGGATTGAAGGGAGTGTGGGAGTTTGTTCCAGAGGCGGGAGAAAAGGGGAATGAAAGAGTGAAGGTGAGCAGAGAGCCGAGATTTCGGCAGTTTAACCATCAGAGGGTTGCTGGCAGATCTTGTGCGACCTGTAGGAATATTTGGGGGACAGAGCACAGAGAGAGCTGGGGGAGCAAGGCCGGAGAGGAGTCGGTAGAAGACAGAAAGACCACCTACCTGCCTGCGGTGAGTGAGTGAAAGGCCCTCAGAGATAGCTTCATCGCGGGAGATTCCAATGATTCTGAAAGCTTTGGTTTCAACAGCGTGAAGGCGAGCTAGGTGTGAGGCAGGAGCACCAGCCCAGAGGGGAGAGCAGTATTCCATTGAGCTGCGGATGAAAGCCTTGTATGTGGTGAGGAGCTCAGGTGTGCCTAGGAAGGACTTCGCACGACGGAGGATGCCCAGTCGGCGACTGGCTTTGGAGGCCAGCTTGGAAATGTGGTTTTCCCAAGAAAGATCATGGCAGATAGTGAGACCCAAAAGCTTGAGCGACAGAACCTCTTGGAGAGGATTGTTGAGAAGGTAGACGGGAGGGTTGTCCAGTCGATCTTTTCGGAGAGACATACTAAGAGTGTGAGATTTGTCAGGATTGAAAGACATGTTCCACATGTTTGACCAGTCTGTGATTTTGTCCAGGTCTTCAGAGAGTGAGGAGGCTGCAGACTGCCGATCTGAGGGAAGAGGAATGGAGCGGCAGAGAGTGGAGTCATCAGCAAAGAGATACAGAGGATTTTCCAGAGAGTCGGAGAGATCATTGATAAAGACCAGAAAAAGCACAGGGCCCAGCACACTGCCTTGGGGAACTCCAGCCTGAACGGGAAGGGGAGATGAGAGAAATCCATTCAGGGCCACACGTTGACTACGACCAGAGAGGAAGTCCGCAAGCCATGCATGGAGATTTCCATGGATACCATAGGAGGAGAGTTTGGTGAGTAGAGCTGGGTGCCAGACCGTATCGAAGGCACGTGATATGTCAAGGGAGACAGCTCTGATTTCCTGTTTGGCATTGAGGACCTCCATCCATTGTTGAGACAGCAGAAGCAGCATGTCCAGAGTAGAGTGACCTGGTCTGAAACCAAATTGATGATCAGAGATCAAGCCATTGGAGAAGAGGAAAGATTTCATATCCGAAGCAATGATGGATTCCATGACTTTGCTGATAATTGGGAGCAGGCTGATTGGTCTGTCGTTGCAAGGATCTGTTTTTGCACCTTTTCTGTGTAAAGCGGTAATGTTTGCTGATTTCCAGGATGCTGGCAGATGACCTTGAGCAAAGGATAGGGTGAAAAGAACAGAGAGAGGGTGAGATAGAGCGGCAGAGCAGGATTTTAGGACCCGTGGGCTGATGCCATCTGGTCCAGTTGCAGAATCAGAGTCGAGGTTTGACAAAAACTCCTCCACCTTGTCAGGAGAGAAGGTCACAGAGTCCAGGAGCAGTTTGGTTCGACTGGGAAAGGTGGGAACAGAGAGAGATGGGTTTGGGACTAAGGATTTTGAGGCAAACACAGAGTTGAGGCATTCGGCTTTGTCACGTGCGATGTCAACTGTGTGGCCATTTGAGGTAAGGGAGGGGATGGAGGGGGAACAAACACCAGAAACGGATTTGACCAGACGCCACCAGGATTTGGAGGAAGGAGACAGGTTTGAGAGTTCATTCTTGAGTGAGGAGAGATAGTGCTTCCTGGCACTCCTGAGGGTAGACACACACTTGTTCCGAGCTTGGTGGAAGGAACTGAGATTTCCTTCAGTTGGATTAGCCTTCCAAGAGGCAAAGGCAAGTTGTTTCAGGGCAACTGCCTCACCACAAGATTCAGTGTACCATGGACGGGAGGAAGGGTAAGACAACTGAAGGCGAGATGGGATAAATCTGTGCATGAGAGAGATCAGTTTGCTTTGGAAGAATTCCCAGGAAGAATTGATGTCAGAGGCAGTGGAGATGGGAGACCAATCCAGACGATTGATGGCTGCTTGAAGACCGTCCCAGTCGGCCTGAGTGAAATGCCAGACTCGTCGACGCTGAGGAGGCTCTCTGAGAATGGCCAGAGAGATGTCCGCTTTGACAAGCACATGATCAGAAGAACCGATTGGAGCAGAAGAAGAGCAGCAGACATTTTTTTATTTTTTTTTATTTTTTTTGTATACAAGATCGAGGCTCGTGAAAGAGCGAACATTAATCACAGAGAAAGACAAACCGACACATAAAACATATAACATCGGGAGCGGTAGACAAGATGGGGAGAGAGGGGGAAGGACACAAACACAACATTTGAGAGCAGGGACCGAGAGACATGGAGACATCGAGAGATCTGAGAGAGGGCGAGGGCTTTGGGGGGGGGGGGGGCATGGGAAGGGGGCGGTGGGAGAGGTATAAAACATATGGACACTGCCAGGACTTCCAGGAAAGAAGTTGGAATTTCAAACAAGGTGGATCTGGGGTGAATTAGCGGGGGTAGAAAAGATCAAGGTTTTGGATGGGGGAAGATAAGAGATGGTGGTGAACAGCTGTTTTAAAGACCTGGAGGGAGGAGTGGGATTGAAGGGAGTGAGGGAGTTTGTTCCAGAGGCGGGAGAAAAGAGGAATGAAAGAGTGAAGGTGAGCAGAGAGCCGAGATTTCGGCAGTTTAACCATCAGAGGGTTGCTGGCAGATCTTGTGCGACCTGTAGGAATATTTGGGGGACAGAGCACAGAGAGAGCTGGGGGTGCAAGGCTGGAGAGGAGTCGGTAGAAGACAGAAAGACCACCTACCTGCCTGCGGTGAGTGAGTGAAACTATACCAGTGAAAAACTAGTGAAACTTCACTCAAACTATACATTATGCATAGTTTGATTGTTTGCCACCATTCATTCATTCATTCATACTAGTTAGTAGTAGACACTATTGAACTGATTCCTCATGTTAAAAAAAAAAAAAAAAAAAAAAAGTGGGGAGAACTATGATAATGAATACATTATGCATAGTTTGATTGTTTGCCACCATTCATTCATTCATTCATACTAGTTAGTAGTAGACACTATTGAACTGATTCCTCATGTTAAAAAAAAGAAAAAAAAGAAAAAAAAGAAAAAAAAAGTGGGAGAATCTATGATAATTAATACATTATGCATAGTTTGATTGTTTGCCACCATTCATTCATTCATTCATACTAGTTGGGAGTAGACACTATTGAACTGATTCCTCATGTAAAAAAAAAAAAAAAAAAAAAAAGTGGGGAGAATCTATGATAATTAATACATTATGCATAGTTTGATTGCTTGCCACCATTCATTCATACTAGTTGGGAGTAGACACTATTGAACTGATTCCTCATGTAAAAAAAAAAAAAAAAAAAAAAAGTGGGGAGAATCTATGATAATTAATACATTATGCATAGTTTGATTGTTTGCCACCATTCATTCATTCATTCATACTAGTTAGTAGTAGACACTATTAAACTGATTCCTCATGTTAAAAAAAAGAAGAAAAAAAAAAAGTGGGGAGAATCTATGATAATGAATACATTATGCATAGTTTGATTGTTTGCCACCATTCATTCATTCATTCATACTAGTTAGTAGTAGGCACTATTGAACTGATTCCTCATGTAAAAAAAAAGAAAAAAAAAAGTGGGGGAATCTATGATAATGAATACATTATGCATAGTTTGATTGTTTGCCACCATTCATTCATTCATTCATACTAGTTAGTAGTAGACACTATTGAACTGATTCCTCATGTTAAAGAAAAAAAAAAAAAAAAGTGGGAGAATCTATGATAATTAATACATTATGCATAGTTTGATTGTTTGCCACCATTCATTCATTCATTCATACTAGTTAGTAGTAGACACTATTAAACTGATTCCTCATGTTAAAAAAAAAAAAAAAAGTGGGAGAATCTATGATAATTAATACATTATGCATAGTTTGATTGTTTGCAAAGTTTGTTCGGAATGAGATTCTTGTTTGTGATTTTAACCATTATATATTAATGAATGATTTTAAATACATGAGTGAAGCCTTTGTGAGGAATATGAAGGACTCATTTTATTTCTGTTTGGTAATGATATAAAAGGTAAGATCGTGATTACATTCCCTATTTGTTTGTATTACAAGAACCACATCATTTTAAATTGTCAATTAATGAATCAGAAGGTTCGAGATACCTGGGTTGGTGGGGATGTCATAAATTAAACACATCCGATGTTGGACTTTATGTCTTTGCGATATATATGAAAATATCATCTTTGAAAGTTTGAATGAAGCTGCAATAAGATAAACGTGATCAGTTAGAGCATGGTAACTTAATGTCAAGGTGTACTCACTCTATCCGATTCAGTGTGTGGGGAGCAGACTCAGATATGGCTGGGTGAAGAGACCAGGTGGCACCTAAAGAACCGAAGTGGTAACTGCTTTGGGACGAGCTACGAGCAGTAAATTTGGACAGAAGGGTTTAATTTGGCATACACCTCCCTCCAAAGCAAGGAAAAGGTACCATCCTCTGGAAGATTTGGACAAATGATGTTCACCATCACCACGGGGAACGCATGTGACCATTCGTCTGAACCACACTGTCATGCATGAGCTAAGAGCGGCCACCTGCTTCGGTTCGGTGCTTGGGAGACCCATTGAGGCAGCAGCCAAATGGGAATTAATGTCAACAGTCAAGGGCGTTTCTACTCCGATTGGATGCTTGGGCTGGATGTCATTACTCCATCGACGACCAGGGAATGAAGTCCTGCCTGTGACTGTTGACCAGTGTGGAGTTGTAAGTGGATGGCCTTGCCTTTTCAACACTGGGCCTCCATGTCTCTGGCATGGGCTACGGACCACTTGGACACGATGATCCTAACGTCTCCATCGATACACCTTTCATCTCAGGCCCACACCTGGCATCGTTTGGATGATCAAGCAACATCTCATACATATATACATATACACATACATATATACGTACATACACATACATACACACTCACATATATACATACATGCACACACTCACATATATACATACATACGTTTCCCTATGGGCTACGCCGTAGAAATGTCCGCTCCAGTCGGACTCAAAACGATACCTCAACCTATAAAATGTAAGGAGACGTACCCGTGTCATGTATACTCATAAATATTATTATTATTATTATGATTATTATTTTTTTTTGTATACAAGATCGAGGCTCGTGAAAGAGCGAACATTAATCACACAGAAACACACACCGACACATAAAACAAATAACATCGGGAGCGGTAGACAAGATGGGGAGAGAGGGGGAAGGACACAAACACAACATTTGAGAGCAGAGACCGAGAGACATGGAGACATCGAGAGATCTGTGGGAGGGAGAGGGCTTTGGGGGGGAGGCATGGGAAGGGGGGGGGGGGGTGGGGTGGGAGAGGTATAAAACATATTGTTGCGAATATGGAATTTGGCCTCCATATCCGCTTGTAAATATTCCCCTATTTCCCCAATACTCCCCAACTATCCCCAATCCCCCATTCCCTAGTCCCATTGTCTGTAAACAACAATCAGTAGAGCCGACCTTCCCCTTTTTCCCCCCATTAAATGTCGTGCCCAGGTCCACCGCATCACACGTAGACAACTTTCGGACATCTTGCTAGTTATTCTTAGTCTATGTCAGTTAAGGACTCCTTTCCATTAATTCTGACTCTTCGTTGCACCAGAATGTGATTATATGGCACCAGTAGTGAGTTTAGGACCTTTCCCATACCTCCTTCCATCTTCTTCCCCAAACAACAACTACAACTACAACTACAACAACAATTACAACAACAACGACGCTGCGCGGGGGGAGTGTGCGTCATCACACCGGCTCGGTTAGCCGCCATTGACAATGCGCGCCGGACCATGCGCTCCACGGGGTTACCACGAAGGGGCTCCTTGTCAGTCCCCCGTCAAGGGCGGAGCCGGTAACCCCCCCCGCACGCACCCAATGAGAGGCGACGTGCCGATTCCATCTGGGGCGGAGCTAACGAGCCGAGGGCGTGTCACTCCCCGCCGGAGATACGAAGCGACTCACCGGATGTGAGGTCAGATGCGCCCCCAGCCTGGAGAGAGAAGTTGCCACGTACGAGCGCTGAATACCTCCCCGCATCTCTGGACCGGACCGAGTCGATTCTGACCTTTGAGCCCAGGTGCACCTGGAGCCATCGATCCTGCCTTTCCTAGCCATCAAACCCCGTGTGAGTCAGCCTTTTGTCCCGTTTATCTGTCGTCTGTTGGGAATAATATAAGAGTGTGTCTAAGTGCTTATCTTACTATGCTGTCCCTCTTGTAGTTGTAATCTAACCTTCCGTAACAATATAACCTCCTCCGGAGGTCTTGAGAACCGTATCCCTGGTGTCGCGTCATTTTAATCCCAGCCGTGTGTCTTTTCCTTCATTGATCTAGCGTAGCGCGATTAGTCAACGTTCGGGTATAATCGGGTAACTTGTGCAGACGTGGTCATGCCGGGCCGCTCGGTGGATGGCATCTGGGCCACGTCTGTAACAATTGGTGTCGAGGAGTGGAATTCGGACCCGGGACTAAATTTATTAGGCCCAAATTTGTAACAATTAGAATCGATTCGGAGCGCGTTTCCCGCGCGAAATTATAACGGCGAAATTTGATTTTGTTATACGAAAATAAAAACCCGAATTTTGAAAGTCGCACTATGGCGGATCAAGACAGCTGGGGTCCGGTAGGGGAGAGTGAGGCAGGGTCGGTCCAGGACCAAATTGAGGGACGCGAGGAGAGCGAAGCAGCGAGGGTAGCAAACGCACAAAATGGCGCCTCGCTGGTCACCGCGCCCGCGACCGTGGCAGCGCCCCCGGTGGATTGGAACTTGTTTTTCATACAAATGAAGGCCCTTATGGCCCAGAATAGCGAACGGTTAGAACAAAAGATGGGGTCCAATAGCGAGAAATTGAGGGAGGACATGGGGTCCAATAGCGAGAAATTGAGGGAGGACATGGGGTCCAATAGCGAGAAATTGAGGGAGGACATGGGGGCCCAGATCGGAGGGTTAGGGAGTAGAATAGAGGGATTAGACAATAGGTTAGGGGAAATACAGGAGGGGTTAACGGGGGTAGAAAACAGAATGGCCGCTCAAGAGAATCAGATAGAGGGAGTGAAACATGGGTTAACGGGGGTAGAAAACAGAATGGCCGCTCAAGAGAATCAAATGGAAGGGATGCAAAAAGGGTTAGAGGGGTTAGAAAACACCATGGAAGGCAAATTGAGGGACATGAGGGACCAAGCGGAAAGGGAAGTTAACCAAATGGGGCAGCAGATAGAGGGGGTCAGAATGGGGGTAGAAACCAAACTGGATGCTCACAGGGAGGAAATGGAGCAGATGAGGGTGGCATCTGGGCAGGAGATGCAAGTGATGGGAGAGGAGATCAGAAGAGGAGTGAGTGAGGAGGTCGGAGGAGTGCGCGAGGAGGTGAGGCACTGTAAGGAGCACATGGAGAAGGAGGTGAGAAAGGGGACTGTAAAATTGCAAGGGGGCATAGAGGTCCTGACGCAGGAGGTGGAGCAGCTGACGGTGGGACAGACGGAGTTAGTGGAGCAGGTTCAAAGGAACACTGCGGTATTAGGAGGTTTAAAAGCGACACAAAACGACATAAAAAACGACTTAATAGCGACAAAGAGGGAATGTCAGATGGTACGTGAGGGACTGACAACGAGGTTGGACGAGGTGGTAGAGGTAATGGAGACGAAGGACCGGCAGGTGAGGACGCACATGGAAACGGTCAAGGTAGCCTTGGAGGACGAGCTTGAGGAGACGTACCGGGGAATGAAGGAGGTGAAGCAGAAATTAGAAGAAGTGGAAGAAGGGGTGAGCGAAATTAAGAAGCGACGGAGAGAGGATAAGAAGGAGATAAAAGAGGAGATAAAAGAATTGGTCCAAAGTCTGTGTTTGGATCGTGATGATGTGCTCATTAACCGGATGAGGGATTCGCAGGTGATGGAGGAGAAGCGAAGAGAAAGAGGACCCGGTGTAAGTGGTGACCAATATGGTCGTGCGTATGATGCGCCAGGGGATTTAAGAAGCTTGGGGGTCGAGATAGACCCGGGTGTTCGTGAGAGGCCGTTGGTGAAGTGTGCGACAGGTCTGGTGTGCGAAAAAGGAGGTGTGCAAGAAAGTCCGACTCTAGGGTGCATGGGGAAAGAGTGCGCTGTCAAAGGCAAGGAAGAATGCACACCTGTGGTGAGTGTTACAGAGGGTGTAACGGGGGAGTGTGCGAGAGAAAGGTGTGTGACGGACAGGTGCATAAGGAAAGAGTGCGCTGTCAAGAGTAAGGGTGAGTGCGCTGTCAAGAATGGAGGTGAGAGTAGTGAGGGTGACAAGGAGAGTGAGTTGGTTGTGACAGGTGAGCGAGGATGTACACCTGGGATGGAAGGATGCACACCTGGAATGGTAGAGCGTGAGTGGGAATGCACGCTGGAGTTGGTGGTGAGGCACGTGGTTGGGTGTGCGAATGAGAGCACACCTGTGATTGTCACAGAGGAGGTGACCGAGGAAGGGGCGCGAAGAGGTGTATTGGTGAGGTGTGCGAGTGACGAATGTGTGCCAAGGTGTTCGGTGGTCAGGTGTGTGGCCAAGGCTGTGAGTAGAATGGGAGTACCTGGGTGTGTAAGGAAAGGTACGAGGAGCATGGAGACGGCTGCATGTATGAGCAAGAAAGGGGTAGCGTATGCTTGTCAGAATCCAGGTGAAGCATCGACGGTAACCAGGTTAGAGGTTAGGTCGACTTTTAGCCGAAGCGGGCCCTCGGTGCGTTCCGGGCCTCGCTTTGAACGGCCGCGTCCGTGCTCCACTAGGCGGAGCTGGCAGCCCGATAGAAAGGGTCGTCATGGCGACCACTTTTTGTTGAGGCATTCCGGCAGGTCGAGATCGGGACATTGGATGGCTCCACGCCGAGATGGTGCGTGGGATCTCGGCCCGGGTAAGCCCCCGTCCCTGCACCGAGTGCCGGACGCATCCAGCCGCTGGCACAGAACAACCCGCATTCATGGCTTGGCTTTACGAAGCCGGGCTTTGGACAGGGATTGGCGCACCGAGAGGTATTAGTGAGTAGACTGGGTGATGAGGTTAGTGTTTTGGACCCAAAATTAGAGAAAAACAAAATTTGATGATTGGCAAGGGATTGGCAGTAGTGATTGGCAGATGATGGGTAGTGATTGGCAAATTTTTGATTTGTTGAAATTTGATGTGCAAAATTGGTAGTGAGAGACCCCCGATGTGGTGGGGTGGCAAGTCCACCATCCTTCCCATGTGTGGGGGCAAAGGAGCAATAGTTTATGGGGTGTATGGCAGTGAAAACTAGCCCGGGTGGGTTAGGATATGGTGTGTAGGGATCTAGCGAAGATGACATTAGGTAACGTTAAGTTTAGTTAGTGACTGATACCTGTAGTGGGGACGCAGGTAGATTAGTGGATGATAATGACGTGGGAGCGCAATAGTTTAAAGGGACGACTGGGAAGCGCAAGTTTCAGAAGGGAGTAGTTAGCTGAGATGATGCCGTGTGTGTGAGAATTGAACAGGTGTGATTGCACAGGTGTGCAACTGGACAGGTGTGTGGAACAGTGTGTGAGTAATGAGTGTTGTGGATCAGCGCGAATGCGCTTGGGGAGAGAAGGGTGCAGGTGGCACCAGGTGTGAGAGCACAGGTGTGCAGGTACAGGTGTGTGGAGAGAGTTGGAGTAAGTGGTACAGAGTGGTGTGCATGGTGCGAAGGTGTGAATGGGGGAAGAGTGGACCCCTTTCACGAGTACCCGGGGCGGGTAGTGTAAGTGTTAGGTAGAGGGTACAGGTAAATTGTGGTTGGATATTGGCATCTGTGGTGCGGGTGACAGAATGGTATTGAGGATGGGTGCATTAGTGTTGTGGAAATGGCTGGGCGTGTAGCCTGTTAGTGTGTGTAGTTGGTTGGGCACTCCACCACTGTGAGGATGTCGGCCAGGTGAGGCCGCAGGTGGGCTCTGGGAGCCGGTAGTTGTGAGTGGGTGCCTGAGGATCCCGAGTGTGGATCGGGCAGCCCAGTGCCAGAGAGGGCACCGAGTGGGGAGAGCGCCAGAGGGCCTTCCCCAGGTAGTTAGGTTAGGGTAAGGAGCAGGTAAGCTCGGAGGCAACTGCAGTGGTGGAGGTGTGCAGGTGGGTAGACCCACTGGGAGAGGTACACGCCACAGCCCAGAAATTGTGCGAGGGCACCGGGAGATGAATCGGGGGAGTGAGACCCCAAATTGAAGAGCACCACAGTTTGGCCAATGGGAATTGGTTTTTAGAACCCATAGTGTAAGAGGGCCAATGGTTTGGCAGGAGAAAGACCCCGGGTAGTGTAAAGTTGTTAAAGTCATTTAGGAAATAGTTAGGATTGATGAACCTGTCGCACCATACGCAGCCACTTACCTGTGGTGATGATGATGACTCCACACCTGTGTTTTCTTTGTTTTGTTGCAGGAAATGAAATTGCTGTGTGGATTGTGAGACGCATCACGACGTGGATGAGACATTGGGGTGATTCCATCTCTCCCTCCCTAGGAGGGACTGATGATGAATTGGTAATGGCAAATTTGATTGGTTAGGAGGGAGAGAAGACGAATTTGGTTTATGGGAGGAACGGGGAAGACAGTAGAGATGTTTGTTGATTTGTAAAGTAAATGTTTATGGGTAGTGTTGTGTTGTGTGGATACAGTAAGGGGTAAGGGAGGGGCCATGTAGGTTACCTGGTGGGGGGGGGGGGGGGGGCGTACGATAGAAACGTACCTGTCTCACCTGGTTCCCATGTGCCCCCAGTGTGCATCATCTTACATTGCGTGCACTTTTGCGCCCTTACCACCTTACTCACTTGTCTTTTCTTTTGTCTCCCACCTCCGAGGATCTGGCTTTGGGGTAGAGAGAGAGGAGAGAGAGGTGCTGGCTACGCAGTTGTGGGCCTGCACTTTCGCTGCTTGCTGTTTGGATCGATACACCATATGGACCGCAATGTTTGTGGCCACCCACCATGGACCGCAGCTCTTTTGCGGCCAAGCACCACCCGTGGATGGGCCTATGGGTCAACGTGGCACCTATGCCATGCAGGTGAACCACTTTTAGTTGACACCACTGAAGGCCACAATATAGAAATGGACGCGGTTGGCGCCTTTCTTTATTTTTTGAAAGAGGCAAGAAGGCCAAGTGCACCACACGAAGGCAAGACCAGCGGCAGAACATCGGCCGGCTGCGACACCACCGGTGATTTATAGACACTTTATTGGTGCACCGGATGGTGCTCACTGTGTGATGGGGTGGTGCTTGATGCTTGGAAGGGGTGCTCTGCACATTATTAAAGGCCGTAGGCCACAGAGCACTCGTGGGTTGGTGTATCGATGCTAGCATGCGTGCTCTCTCTATGCATAACATCTGCATGTGTTCCTCCAAAAACAGGTCCTGGATCGTAGTGTAAATATCAGCGTAGTCTTGTGTAAATAATGCTTCCTACCGGCTGTATGTTTAGTTTGAGGATTCTTTCCGGATTCGGTTATCCTGTGGGTGTGTTTCTGTGAGGAGAAGGGTGCAACGTCGCAGGGGGACATATTTACTCATTTGTGAATATCTGTAAAACTGTCGCACTCAGGGTAGAGTTAATAGTAGAGGGAACTACATTGCGTGCCACACTAAAGTAGGTAAAAATTTATCGGGTCGGGACGCCCCGAGGGTAGAGAAGGGTGCAATGTTGCGAATATGGAATTTGGCCTCCATATCCGCTTGTAAATATTCCCCTATTTCCCCAATACTCCCCAACTATCCCCAATCCCCCATTCCCTAGTCCCATTGTCTGTAAACAACAATCAGTAGAGCCGACCTTCCCCTTTTCCCCCCCATTAAATGTCGTGCCCAGGTCCACCGCATCACACGTAGACAACTTTCGGACATCTTGCTAGTTATTCTTAGTCTATGTCAGTTAAGGACTCCTTTCCATTAATTCTGACTCTTCGTTGCACCAGAATGTGATTATATGGCACCAGTAGTGAGTTTAGGACCTTTCCCATACCTCCTTCCATCTTCTTCCCCAAACAACAACTACAACTACAACTACAACAACAATTACAACAACAACGACGCTGCGCGGGGGGAGTGTGCGTCATCACACCGGCTCGGTTAGCCGCCATTGACAATGCGCGCCGGACCATGCGCTCCACGGGGTTACCACGAAGGGGCTCCTTGTCAGTCCCCCGTCAAGGGCGGAGCCGGTAACCCCCCCCGCACGCACCCAATGAGAGGCGACGTGCCGATTCCATCTGGGGCGGAGCTAACGAGCCGAGGGCGTGTCACTCCCCGCCGGAGCTACGAAGCGACTCACCGGATGTGAGGTCAGATGCGCCCCCAGCCTGGAGAGAGAAGTTGCCACGTACGAGCGCTGAATACCTCCCCGCATCTCTGGACCGGACCGAGTCGATTCTGACCTTTGAGCCCAGGTGCACCTGGAGCCATCGATCCTGCCTTTCCTAGCCATCAAACCCCGTGTGAGTCAGCCTTTTGTCCCGTTTATCTGTCGTCTGTTGGGAATAATATAAGAGTGTGTCTAAGTGCTTATCTTACTATGCTGTCCCTCTTGTAGTTGTAATCTAACCTTCCGTAACAATATAACCTCCTCCGGAGGTCTTGAGAACCGTATCCCTGGTGTCGCGTCATTTTAATCCCAGCCGTGTGTCTTTTCCTTCATTGATCTAGCGTAGCGCGATTAGTCAACGTTCGGGTATAATCGGGTAACTTGTGCAGACGTGGTCATACCAAACCGCTCGGTAAATAACATCTAAGCCACGTCTGTAACAATATGAACACTGCCAGGACTTCCAGGAAAGAAGTTGGAAATTTCAAACAAGGTGGATCTGGGGTGAATTAGCGGGGGTAGAAAAGATCAAGGTTTTGCATGGGGGAAGATAAGAGATGGTGGTGAACAGCTGTATTAAAGACCTGGAGGGAGGAGTGGGATTGAAGGGAGTGTGGGAGTTTGTTCCAGAGGCGGGAGAAAAGAGGAATGAAAGAGTGAAGGTGAGCAGAGAGCCGAGATTTCGGCAGTTTAACCATCAGAGGGTGGCTGGCAGATCTTGTGCGACCTGTAGGAATATTTGGGGGACAGAGCACAGAGAGAGCTGGGGGAGCAAGGCCGGAGAGGAGTCGGTAGAAGACAGAAAGACCACCTACCTGTCTGCGGTGAGTGAGTGAAAGGCCCTCAGAGATAGCTTCATCGTGGGAGATTCCAATGATTCTGAAAGCTTTGGTTTCAACAGCGTGAAGCCGAGCTAGGTGTGAGGCAGGAGCACTGGCCCATAGGGGAGAACAGTATTCCATTGAGCTGCGGATGAAAGCCTTGTATGTGGTGAGGAGCTCAGGTGTGCCTAGGAAGGACTTCGCACGACGGAGGATACCAGTCGGCGACTGGCTTTGGAGGCCAGCTTGGAAATGTGGTTTTCCCAAGAAAGATCATGGCAGATTGTGAGACCCAAAAGCTTGCGCGACAGAACTTCTTGGAGAGGATTGTTGAGAAAGGAGATGGGAGGGTTGTCCAGTCGATCTTTTCGGAGAGACATAGTAAGAGTGTGAGATTTGTCAGGATTGAAAGACATGTTCCACTTGTTTGACCAGTCTGATTTTGTCCAGGTCTTCAGAGAGTGAGGAGGCTGCAGACTGCCGATCTGAGGGATGAGGAATGGAGCGGCAGAGAGTGGAGTCATCAGCAAAGAGATAGAGAGGATTTTCCAGAGAGTCGGAGAGATCATTGATAAAGACCAGAAAAAGCACAGGGCCCAGCACACTGCCTTGGGGAACTCCAGCCTGAACAGGAAGGGGAGATGAGAGAAATCCATTCAGGGCCACACGTTGACTACGACCAGAGAGGAAGTCCACAAGCCATGCATGGAGATTTCCATGGATACCATAGGAGGAGAGTTTGGTGAGCAGAGCTGGGTGCCAGACCGTATCGAAGGCATGTGATATGTCAACGGAGACAGCTCTGATTTCCTGTTTGGCATTGAGGACCTCCATCCATTGTTGAGACAGCAGAAGCAGCATGTCCAGAGTAGAGTGACCTGGTCTGAAACCAAACCATATTGTTGCGGATCTCAATGTCGGCCTTCCCCTTACCAAGGGGGGATGAATCCCCTTGTCTTTTATCTAGCCGATGCGATCCGGGGCTATGACGTTCCTTCCGGTCAGCGCTGAATAGGGTGGTAGGCCGAATTGTTCCTATTACCTAATTACCAGCGCCTCCCAGGAAGCAAGGAAATAACTCCGCCCGAACCACGGTTGTAGTGGAAACGCCGAGCGATAGTGAGCTGTGATTCGGGCCGTTAACAGGAACTAACCCGATTTGAGCGGTGCCGAATCGTGCCACGCTTACCCAATGGAAGAAATCATACACAGTGAAGCCTTAAAAACAGTCTTAACTTATCCCCTGGACAAACGGGCCCGCACACACACACACTCACATGGGGATGTAGAAGGTTGGGGTTGAAGGTCCAGGGATGATGTTCACAGCTCGTTCTCCGGCTCCCCGACTCGTACTGCGAAGAAGATGGTAGGACGGACGGCAGGCGCTCCCCGCGTGTCGTTGGAACGGATCGTACAATTATCGGGGAAAGGTGAGCTAGGCTGGGCGGTTATTTCACTGCTTAGCCGCGTACATAATAAACGAACCGGCTGGGCGGTTATACTGGCGGTCTCGGCCGCGTGCGCAATTGAAATACCGGCGCTTTATATGCGCTCCCAGCAAGCCCAAAGCCAAATCCTCAACGAGTCCTTGCAATCAGTCAGTATAACAGCACCTCTCCAGTCCTCAACAATGGCGCTTTCCCACACGAAGTCCTGGAGCCCTTGCACAATCAAAGTCCCCCCAGCGAGTCCTTTCACCAATGCCAAACGTGACAGTCCTTTTTGGTAAAGCGCATATACTCCTTCTGGCCAGTCCTTTTTCCACGCAGTCCTGTGGAAGGGCTTTGCGTGCGCGTTTATATAGCGCCGCCCAGCGAACCCTCTCGAATATGCCAGCCGCGCTCTGACCACGCCCCTCACGCCATTCCACCCGATCCCTGATTGGTCATTGGCTCTTACCGGCTCCACCCTTGACGTCTGCTTGACGTGGCCACACTCCGACCTCGTGCTCCTCCCCCTTTTCAGGCCTACCTCGTGGTATTTGGCTGGTTTGAGCATCCTAATGTGAGGGCAATAGCAACAATGGGGCGCAGACTGGATGCTGCCCAATGGGGAATGGGGCGCAGACTGGATGGTGCCCAACGAGGTCGATTGGAGGGTGGGCAGCAAAATGAATGGGACCTACTCTTATTTATTTCTTTTACACAACGCAGGTATCACTATTGGAAATGTCCTTATCTCACATATACTATGAAATAACTAACGTTCTAAGGTGGCCTACGTGTTGCATGTGGACTAACTATGGGGGAAAAGCCTTTAACCTTTATTCATCAATATGTACATTCTCAGAACCGCAACAATATTATTAAAACGTCCATTTAATATCTTATTTTTTACTATGCTGTCACCATAATTAAATATTGAAGATGTACAAACATGTAACCTCCCCCCAAAATGCACAATGGTCAGGGTCCTGGTTGGGTCCTGGTAGGGTCCTGGTTGGGTCATCGTAGGGTCCTGGTTGGGTCATCGTAGGGTCCTGGTAGGGTCCTAGTTGGGTTCTGGTAGGGTCCTGGTAGGGTCCTGGTAGGGTCCTGGTAGGGTCCTGGTTGGGTCCTGGTTGGGTCATCGTAGGGTCCTGGTTGGGTCATCGTAGGGTCCTGGTAGGGTCCTAGTTGGGTTCTGGTAGGGTCCTGGTAGGGTCCTGGTAGGGTCCTGGTTGGGTCCTGGTTGGGTCCTGGTTGGGTCCTGGTTGGGTCCTGGTTTGGTCCTGGTAGGGTCCTGGTTGGGTCCTGGTAGGGTCCTGGTTTGGTCCTGGTAGGGTCCTGGTTGGGTCCTGGTCGGGTCCTGGTTGGGTTCTGGTTGGGTCCTGGTAGGGTCCTGGTAGGGTCCTGGTTGGGTCCTGGTTGGGTACTGGTAGGGTCCTGGTTTGGTCTTGGTAGGGTCCTGGTTGGGTGCTGGTCGGGTCCTGGTTGGGTTCTGGTTGGGTCCTGGTAGGGTCCTGGTTGGGTACTGGTAGGGTCCTGGTTTGGTCTTGGTAGGGTGCTGGTCGGGTGCTGGTCGGGTCCTGGTTGGGTTCTGGTTGGGTCCTGGTAGGGTTTCCTCTTCTGAATCCAAATTTATTTATTTTTATTTCCCTCTTCCTCCTTCTCTCTGTAGCCGCTGCTAACACAATAAATTAATTTGGGATCCCGACACCATTTTCTCGTGTCCCACGATGTCATCGTTTTCATGGTGATCGCCATGTTGTTAATCAGTGCCGAGCGCTCCGTTCCGTTGGAGTGCTTGCTTGAGCGCTTTGAATCAATGAAGCTGCTTGAAGAGACCGAACAATCTCCTACAGTACAGGCTCAGATATTATGCTCGAAACTCACATTTACATAGGATATGGGGTCACCCGATGGGATGTAAGGTGGAAGATCGAACGGTGGAAGATCCCAGAAATTTAATACACATTCTCACACAATATCCTCGGTACGGCGAACCAAGATGGCGCCTTTTCGGCTCTGCCTAATAATTGGGGATCACATGGTTGAGTGTACCGGAAACACTTTACCGACTAAGCCGAAAGCACCTTCAACTACACAAATCAGTTAAAAAAACATTTTTTTTTGGAAAGGGACAAAATATAAAATGGCCATGCTTGTTTGCTCCAGGTAGTTTTAGGTGCGTGGCGCATATAGAACATCGCGGCTCGAAAAACGCCATTAATACCAAAACGCAAAAGAAGAAGAAGCCGACACCAGGTTCCTTCCCTGGATCACGATTCTCGTCCACTCCCCTTCTGTCCACCACGTCTTTCTCCTCTCCAGCCGCTTCCTCCTTACTGATAACCGCGGTCTACCTCTTCACCTCCCACCTTGTTCCCTTAACCAATCCGCTCTGTTCGCCATTCTCTCTTCCTCCATCCGCACCATCTCAGCTCAAGATCCAGAACCGAAAGTGCTGATTTGTTATGGCCGAGGTTGAGGGGTCGGGACGTGTCAAGGCCGGAGTGGTTGGTGAGAATGGTGAGCAACGGGGTTAGTGTGGGTGTGACATGTGTGAGATAAAGTAGCGATGAAACTATTGGTCAGCAGTAAGGATGTGTGAGGTGAATCATGAGAAACAGTAAGAATGGGTGAGGTGAGTCATGAGGGAGAAATAGTGAGGATGTGTGAGGTGAATCATGAGGGAGAAACAGTAAGGATGTGTGAGGCGAATCATGAGGGAGAAACAGTAAGGATGTGTGAGGCGAATCATGAGGGAGAAACAGTACGGATGTGTGAGGCAAATCATGAGGGAGAAACAGTACGGATGTGTGAGGCGAATCATGAGGGAGAAACAGTACGGATGTGTGAGGCGAATCATGAGGGAGAAACAGTAAGGATGTGTGAGGCGAATCATGAGTGAGAAACAGTACGGATGTGTGAGGCGAATCATGAGTGAGAAACAGTAAGGATGGGTGAGGCGAATCATGAGGGAGAAATAGTGAGGATGGGTGAGGTGAATCATGAGTGAGAAACAGTAAGGATGTGTGAGGCGAATCATGAGTGAGAAACAGTAAGGATGTGTGAGGTGAATCATGAGGGAGAAACAGTAAGGATGGGTGAGGTGAGTCATGAGGGAGAAATAGTGAGGATGGGTGAGGTGAAAAATCATGAGTGAGAAACAGTAAGGATGTGTGAGGCGAATCATGAGTGAGAAACAGTACGGATGTGTGAGGTGAATCATGAGTGAGAAACAGTAAGGATGGGTGAGGTGAATCATGAGTGAGAAACAGTAAGGATGTGTGAGGCGAATCATGAGAGAAACAGTACGGATGGGTGAGGAGAATCATGAGGGAGAAATAGTGAGGATGATGTGTGAGGTGAATCATGCGGGAGAAACAGTAACGATGGGTGAGGTGAATAAATGAGGAGAAACAGTAAGAATGGGTGAGGTGAATCATGAGAGTTGAGGTGGTGGTGCGAATGGAGTAAAGCAGTGTAGAAGTGGTGGTGGGATTGGAGTAGGGCAGTGTGGTGGTGGTGGTGGGATTGGAGTAGAGCAGTGTGGTGGTGGTGGTGGTAGGATTGGAGTAGGGCAGTGTGGAGGTGGTGGTGGGATTGGAGTAGAGCAGTGCGGAGGTGGTGGTGGTAGGATTGGAGTAGAGCAGTGTGGAGGTGGTGGTGGTGGTGGGATTGGAGTAGAGCAGTGTGGAGGTGGTGGTTGTGGGATTGGAGTAGAGCAGTGTGGAGGTGGTGGTGGTAGGATTGGAGTAGAGCAGTGTGGAGGTGGTGGTGGTGGGATTGGAGTAGAGCAGTGTGGAGGTGGTGGTGGTGGGATTGGAGTAGAGCAGTGTGGAGGTGGTGGTGGTGGGATTGGAGTAGAGCAGTGTGGAGGTGGTGGTGGTAGGATTGGAGTAGAGCAGTGTGGAGGTGGTGGTGGTGGTATTGGAGTAGTGCAGTGTGGAGGTGGTGGTGGGATTGGAGTGGAGCAGTGTGGAGGTGGTGGTGGGATTGGAGTACAGCAGTGTGGAGGTGGTGGTGGTGGGATTGGAGTAGAGCAGTGTGGAGGTGGTGGTGGTGGGATTGGAGTAGAGCAGTGTGGAGGTGGTGGGATTGGAGTAGAGCAGTGTGGAGGTGGTGGTGGTAGGATTGGAGTAGAGCAGTGTGGAGGTTGTGGTGGTGGAGTAGAGCAGTGTGGAGGTGGTGGTGAGATTGGAGTAGTGCAGTGTGGAGGTGGTGGTGGTGGAGTAGAGCAGTGTGGAGGTGGTGGTGGTGGGATTGGAGTAGAGCAGTGTGGAGGTGGTGGTGGGATTGGAGTAGAGCAGTGTGGAAGTGGTGGTGGTGGTGGGATTGGAGTAGTGCAGTGTGGAGGTGGAGTTGGTGGGATTGGAGTAGTGCAGTGTGGAGGAGGTGGTGGTGGGATTGGAGTAGTGCAGTGTGGAGGTGGTGGTGGGATTGGAGTAGTGCAGTGTGGAGGTGGTGGTGGTGGTGGGATTGGAGTAGTGCAGTGTGGAGGTGGAGGTGGGATTGGAGTAGTGCAATGTAGTGTGGAACACCGTAGTAACTGAAACAGTTGTAAGTATAATATTTATTTATTTATTGATTCATGATGTGATTTTGGAACTCCTTGTCATGAAATGTATAAACAAAACATTGCTTGGATTGAAACCTTCAAATGAAAAAGTATTTGCTTTGTAAATCCAAGTTGTAAATTATAATAAAATCTTAGATTCGATTTTCATTCAAGTTAAAGTTCAATCGATTGTTTTATATTCCTGAGAAAGAGCTGTCTTAGCGATCATTGATCATGCGATGATGTGATTGATTGATCATGGGATGATGTGATTGATCATGGGATGATGTGATTGATCATGGGATGATGTGATTGATCATGGGATGATGTGATTGATTGATCATGGGATGATGTGATTGATCATGGGATGATGTGATTGATTGATCATGGGATGATGTGATTGATCATGGGATGATGTGATTGATCATGGGATGATGTGATTGATCATGGGATGATGTGATTGATCATGGGATGATGCGATTGATTGATCATGGGATGATGTGATTAATTGATCATGGGATGATGTGATTAATTGATCATGGGATGATGTGATTGATTGATCATGGGATGATGTGATTAATTGATCATGGGATGATGTGATTAATTGATCATGGGATGATGTGATTGATTGATCATGGGATGATGTGATTAATTGATCATGGGATGATGCGATTGATCATGGGATGATGTGCTTGATTGATCATGGGATGATGCGATTGATTGATCATGGGATGATGTGATTGATCATGGGATGATGTGATTAATTGATCATGGGATGATGTGATTGATTGATCATGGGATGATTTGATTGATCATGGGATGATGTGATTGATTGATCATGGGATGATGTGATTGATCATGGGATGATTTGATTGATTGATCATGGGATGATGTGATTGATTGATCATGGGATGATGCGATTGATCATGGGATGATGTGATTGATTGATCATGGGATGATGCGATCGATTGATCATGGGATGATGTGATTGATTGATCATGGGATGATGTGATTGATTGATCATGGGATGATGTGAATGATCATGGGATGATGTGATTGATTACCTTCGCAAAAGCGGAAGGTTATGTTTTGATCGCTGTGTATTTATTTGTATGTCTGTGTGTGTGTGTGTGTGTGTATGTTATTCGCATAACTCAAAAAGTATTCAACCGAATTGCATGAAATTTGGTGGGATGATTGGTTATTATACGGGACACATTTGATTAGATTTTGGGAGCAATCGGGTCAAAGGTCAAGGTCAAGGTCACGAAAAGGTCAAAATCGTATTTTTACCATAGCGCGGTCAATTTTTATCCAATTGGCATGCAACTAATGCCAAAATGTTCAGAATTCAATGCCCGATCTTGTTTGTCATAACTCGGTCAATTCTTATCCGATTTGCATGAAATCAGCACCAAACTGTTCACTGTTCTGTTCCCTACACTCCCATGCCAAGTACAGAACAGTAGCTGCGGCGAAGGTATGCGCTCTACCGAGTGCCCGTTCTAGTTGATCATGGGATGATGTGATTGATTGATTGATCATGGGATGATGTGAATGATCATGGGATGATGTGATTGATCATGGGATGATGTGATTGATCATGGGATGATGTGATTGATTGATCATGGGATGATGTGATTGATTGATCATGGGATGATGTGATTGATCATGGGATGATGTGATTTATCATGGGCTGATGTGATTGATCATGGGCTGATGTGATTGATCATGGGATGATGTGATTGATCATGGGATCATGGTGTTTCTTGTGTCCAGACCGCGCCAAGGTGTTATGTGAACTCTTCTTCAAGTACGAGATAGCGCACAACCAGCGGGAAATGAAGAGAGGTGCTTATCTTTGCCCCTCGTCCATTTTCATCATTGCACGTTTTTATTTCCCCTCGTTATCTTTGCCGCTCCTCCATTTTCATTGTCCCACATTTTTGTTTATATTTGCCGCTCCTCCATTTTCATCATTCCACGTTTTGGTTTGTCCTCGTTATCTTTGCTGCTCCTCCATTTTCATTGTTCCACATTTTTGTTTATATTTGCCGCTCCTCCATTCTCATCATTCCACGTTTTGGTTTGTCCTCGTTATGTTTGCCGCTCCTCCATTTTCATCGTTCCACATTTTTGTTTGTCCTCGTTATCTTTGCCGCTCCTCCATTTTCATCGTTCCACGTTTTGGTTTGTCCTCGTTATCTTTGCCGCTCCTCCATTTTCATCGTTCCACATTTTTGTTTGTCCTCGTTGCCTTTGCCGCTCCTCCATTTTCATCATTCCACGTTTTGGTTTGTCCTCGTTATCTTTGCCGCTCCTCCATTTTCATCGTTGCACGTTTTGGTTTGTCCTCGTTATCTTTGCCGCTCCTCCATTTTCATCGTTCCACATTTTTGTTTATATTTGCCGCTCCTCCATTTTCATCATTCCACGTTTTGGTTTGTCCTCGTTATCTTTGCCGCTCCTCCATTTTCATCGTTGCACGTTTTGGTTTGTCCTCGTTATCTTTGCCGCTCCTCCATTTTCATCGTTCCACATTTTTGTTTATATTTGCCGCTCCTCCATTTTCATCATTACACGTTTTGGTTTGTCCTCGTTATCTTTGCCGCTCCTCCATTTTCATCGTTCCACATTTTTGTTTATATTTGCCGCTTCTCCATTTTCATCATTCCACGTTTTGGTTTGTCTTCGTTATCTTTGCCGCTCCTCCATTTTCATTGTTCCACATTTTTGTTTATATTTGCCGCTCCTCCATTTTCATCGTTCCACATTTTTGTTTATATTTGCCGCTCCTCCATTTTCATCATTCCACGTTTTGGTTTGTCCTCGTTATCTTTGCCGCTCCTCCATTTTCATCGTTCCACATTTTTGTTTCCCCCTAAATTATCTTTGCCGCTCCTCCATTTTCATCATTCCACGTTTTTGTTTGTCCTCGTCTTCGCCGCTGTTCCAGTTTCATCGTTCCACGTTTTTGTTTCCCCTCGTTATCTTTGCCACTGTTCGTTTCATCACTCCACATTTTTATTTGTCCTCGTTGTTTTTGCTCCCTCACCTCATTGGTCTTTACTCATTATAATCACAAATCCCTTTGTTCGATTTATTTTTCACCTTATTAAAACATTTATTCATAATAAAAACATTTTTTTTAACCGAGCCTCCACTCCTTCACCCTCCACCCTGCAGAGCAAGTTTGTTCTCAACTGCGCTCGCTTTCTCGACTCGCCGACTCTCTGTCCGAGGATGAATGGCGATTTCCCCCAGCCTCGCAACTCACTGGGTTCGACGATTAACCAAAACCCCGTGTTAGTTAAACATATTCTGCTCTCATTTGAGAGGGTGTACGTGTTATCCACATCTCCATCACAAGTTTGCTTGAAGTGAAGATGATAGTCATCAATGTCATTGGCAGGAAAGTCAAAATGTACTTTAAATCTTTTATTTATCGAGGCTATCGATTTCACAAATAAATGATTTGCACAATCATCTCATTTTAAAATTACTTTTGAGGAAAGGAAAAGAACAAAACCCAATATCGTATTCGTGAAACCTTCCGAACACAGAATCTAGTACAATTAGATGTTTAATCACTCACAAGCACAACTTGTGCTAGTCTAGCTAGGCCTTTTAAGAGCTGCTTTGTTGTGTAATGATCAGAGGACCAACGTTGTCTCCGCTCTCTTCGTTGTAAGTGTTGTGGGTGCCGTCACACATGGGGAACTAGGGACAAAGCAGAAAGCATGAAGGTTTGTATGTTCGCGTTTTAAATTTTGCCGATTCAAAAATAAAATAAAATAGGGAAACAAATTCTCAGGGACAATTCCTGTTTTCAGAGCAGCACAACACCGTTACCATCCAAAGGTAACAAACAAATGATAACAAACAGCATTATAAATTCTGTTTAAACACACAATCATGGAGTTTTCATAATCTGCTTGTTTGAGATCAATCTACTCAATGTTAACCACAAAACCTTGGGTATGTTGTCACAACAAATCGTTTTATTCAACATCTTCATCGAGATTCTTCTGATTGGTGCTCCTGCACACGTGGTCCAGCACCAAAGCACCCCTGTGTGCATCTTAGCTTTGTTTTGGACCATCTACACCTTCCAGGAAAACGTTTTTTCCAGTTGCATTTTATCAGTTCCCACAATCTTTTGCTGCTTCAGGAAGCATTGTCCACTTGGGAGACCATCGACCACCTTCTGTCTTTTCCTAGCCCTAATCAGAAGAACTGTGGTGTCTTCAATATACAGTGCATTCAGAAAGTATTCAGACCCTTTCACTTTTTCACATTTTATGTTGCAGCCTTATGCTGAAATCGTTTAAGTTCATTTTTCCCTCATCAATCTACACTCAATGCCCCATAATGACAAAGAGAAAACAGGATTTTAGAAAGTTTTACAAATTTATTAAAAAGAAAAAACTGAAATATCACATTCACATAAGTATTCATACCCTTTGCTATGACACTTGAAATTTAGCTCAGGTGCCTCCCATTTCTCTTGATCATCTTTGAGATGTTTCGACACCTTGATTGGAGTCCACCTGTGGTAAATTCAATTGATTGGATATGATCTGGAAAGGCACACACCTGTCTATATAAGGTCTCACAGCTGACAATGCATATCAGAGCAAAAACCAAGCCATGAGGTCGAAGGAACTGCTTGCAGAGCTCAGAGACAGGATTGTGTCGAGGCACAGATCTGGAGAAGCCCACAAAAAAATCTCTGCTGCATTGAAGGTTCCCAAGAGCGCAGTGGCCTCCATAATTCTTAAATGGAAGAAGTTTGGAACAACCAGGACTCTTCCCAGAGCTGGCCGCCCGGCCAAACTGAGCAATCGGGGGAGAAGGGCCTTGGTAAGAGAGGTGACCAAGAACCCGATGGTCACTCTGGCTGAGCACCAGAGATCCTGTGTGGAGATGGGAGAAACTTCCAGAAGGACAACCATCACTGCAACACTCCACCGATCTGGGCTTTATGGCAGAGTTGCCAGACGGAAGCCTCTCCTCAGTGAAAGACACATGAAAGCCCACAGAATCCTATTTCTCACAGTCTGAGTCCTTTAGGTGCTTTTTTGCAAACTCCAAGCGGGCTTTCATGTTTCTTTGTCTTTGTCCGTAGCTCTGCTTTCCCATACGGGCTGGCACCCCAGCATCATATCTGTCTCTTGTGGCATATGTGGGATCTAAATCTCAACATTAGTGGAATCTCATTAGGCCGAAGCACAAGGTCTGGTGCTTTCACATAGCAGGTGGGTCGTTCGTCTCCTCTGTTTATTTCCCCCCAAGTCTATTCTCCGATATTGCTCCCTCTGCGCTTAGGCGTCCAACCCTCCAGCAACTCCCAGGTGCGCACATTCTTGCAGTAACCCCTCCTGGTGAAACTTACAAATTCTCAGCTGATTGAACACTTCAACCCTTTTATTCCTCACGTCTCCCATCTATGAAACCACCATCCAGAGGCTGTTCTTTGCCACTCTTCTCTCCAGGCCATCAAGCAGACAGTGCACCGCCAACTGTCCTCCCCCATCCTGATCCATCATCTGTATTACCTCTGTTAATCCTCCCTAACCTAACCCACTTGCTGGGTTTAGGGTTTCCTCCCCTCCTCTCTTCCTGTTTACTATTCCCTTGCTGGTTGTGCTCAATTGTAACCTGGCTGGCTTCCCCATTGAACCTTTTCTTCCCTGAGCTTCGCTGTTGTATACAGAGAGAGAAAAGCAAACTTAATGATAAAGGTTGAACTCCTCCAACCCCAACTCGTCAAACACTCTTACCTTCCGCTCCCCCAACACTCTCACCTTCCGCTCCCCCAACACTCTCACCTTCCGCTCCCCCAACACTCACCTTCCGCTCCCCCAACACTCACCTTCCGCTCCCCCAACACTCACCTTCCGCTCCCCCAACACTCACCTTCCGCTCCCCCAACACTCACCTTCCGCTCCCCCAACACTCACCTTCCGCTCCCCCAACACTCACCTTCCGCTCCCCCAACACTCACCTTCTGCTCCCCCAACACTCACCTTCCGCTCCCCCAACACTCACCTTCCGCTCCCCCAACACTCACCTTCCGCTCCCCCAACACTCACCTTCCGCTCCCCCAACACTCACCTTCCGCTCCCCCAACACTCACCTTCCGCTCCCCCAACACTCACCTTCCGCTCCCCCAACAGTCTTACACTCCCTCCTCCTCCAAAAAAGAAAAAAGGACTCTCACTCTCTCTCTCAATCACCTCCCAACCCCCTCCCTCAACTAATCCTCGCCTTCACCCCTCACCCAACTCACTTCCCCACACTAACGCCCATTACTCCCACTCCACTTGCCAACCTCAGCCCCACTTGTATATATAATACGAAGATTATTCTTACAGCCAAACATCTGCAGAGTACCTTTTGCGAGCGCCAACACCGGCAGAAAGCGGTCTTTTTCCCGAGGTCCGTAGTATCCATACTGTGCACCACTTTATCACAATCTTTCTGTACCCCTGGGTTCACTCGGCAACATTTGGCCGAACCCCGGAGACAACGCATCGCGAGAAGCCCAAATGCCAAACTGCCAGCACCAAGCGCGGCCCCTAATAAGCCGGCCACCCACACCTCCCGTCCTGCACAAGTAGGAATAGACAGGGAGGGCAAGGTCATCAAGACAGGGCAGCATAGTGTGGGGTCAAAAGACAGGGCAGCATCGTGCATGGTTAAGGTCATCAAGACATCGTGCAGGGTCAGCATCGTGCAGGGTCATCAAGACAGCGCAGCATCGTGTGGGGTCATCAAGAGACAGGGCAGCATAGTGTGGGGTCATCAAGAGACAGGGCAGCATCGTGCGGGATCAAGGTCATCAAGAGACAGGGCAGCATAGTGCAGGGTTAAGGTCATCAAGACAGCGCAGCATTGTGTGGCATCAAGGTCATCAAGACAGCGCAACATTGTGTGGCGTCATCAAGGTCATCAAGAGACAGGGCAGCATAGTGCGGGGTCATCAAGGTCAGACAGCGCAGCATCGTGCAGGGTCATCAAGAGACAGGGCAGCATAGTGTGGGGTCATAAAGGTCATCAAGATGGCAGCATAGTGTGGGGTCAAGAGACAGGGCAACATAGTGAGGTCAAGGTCATCAAGACAGGGCAGCATAAGGAAAGGTCATCGAGACAGGGCAGCATAAGGAAAGGTCATCAAGAGACAGGGCAGCATAGTGTGGGGTCATCAAGAGACAGGGCAGCATAGGGCAAGGTCACTGAGACAGGTCAGCATAGGGCAAGGGCAGCATAGGGCAAGGTCATCAAGATAGGGCAAGGTCATCAAGAGACAGGGCAGCATAAGGAAAGGTCATCAAGGGACTGGGCAGCATAAGGAAAGGTCATCAAGATCAAGAGACAGGGCAGCATAGGGCAAGGTCACCAAGAGACAGGGCAGCATAGGGCAAGGTCACCAAGAGACAGGGCAGCATAGGGCCAGGTCACTGAGACAGGGCAGCATAGGGCAAGATCACCAAGAGACAGGGCAGCATAGGGCAAGGTCACCAAGAGACAGGGCAGCATAGGGCCAGGTCACCAAGAGATAGGGCAAGATCACCAAGAGACAGGGCAGCATAGGGCCAGGTCACTGAGACAGAGCAGCATAGGGCAAGATCATCAAGGTCATCAAGAGACAGGGCAGCATAAGGAAAGGTCATCAAGAGACAGGGCAGCATAAGGAAAGGTCATCGTCATCAAGAGACAGGGCAGCATAAGGAAAGGTCATCGTCATCAAGAGACAGGGCAGCATAATGAAAGGTCATCAAGGTCGTCAAGAGACAGGGCAGCATAAGGAAAGGTCATCAAGAGAAAGGGCAGCATAAGGAAAGGTCATCAAGAAACAGGGCAGCATAGGGCAAGGTCACTGAGACAGGACAGCATAGGGCAAGGTCATCAGTCATCAAGAGACAGGGCAGCATAGGGCAAGGTCATCAAGAGACAGGGCAGCATAGGGCAAGGTCATCAAGAGACAGGGCAGCATAGGGCAAGGTCATCAAGAGACAGGGCAGCATAGTGCTGGGTCATCAAGAGACAGGGCAGCATAGTGCGGGGTCATCAAGAGACACGGCAGCATAGTGCGGGGTCATCAAGAGACAGGGCAGCATAGTGCGTGGTCATCAAGAGACAGGGCAGCATAGTGCGGGGTCATCAAGAGACAGGGCAGCATAGTGCGGGGTCATCAAGAGACAGGGCAGCATAGTGCGTGGTCATCAAGAGACAGGGCAGCATAGTGCGGGGTCATCAAGAGACAGGGCAGCATAGTGCGGGGTCATCAAGAGACAGGGCAGCATAGTGCGTGGTCATCAAGAGACAGGGCAGCATAGTGCGGGGGAGACAGGGCAGCATAGTGCGTGGTCATCAAGAGACAGGGCAGAATAGTGCGTGGTCATCAAGAGACAGGGCAGCATAGTGCGGGGTCATCAAGAGACAGGGCAGCATAGTGCGGGGTCATCAAGAGACAGGGCAGCATAGTGCAGGGTCATCAAGAGACAGGGCAGCATAGTGCGTGGTCATCAAGAGACAGGGCAGCATAGTGCGTGGTCATCAAGAGACAGGGCAGCATAGTGCGGGGTCATCAAGAGACAGGGCAGCATAGTGCGGGGTCATCAAGAGACAGGGCAGCATAGTGCGGGGTCATCAAGAGACAGGGCAGCATAGTGCGTGGTCATCAAGAGACAGGGCAGCATAGTGCGTGGTCATCAAGAGACAGGCCAGCATAGTGCGGGGTCATCAAGAGACAGGGCAGCATAGTGCGGGGTCATCAAGAGACAGGGCAGCATAGTGCGTGGTCATCAAGAGACAGGGCAGCATAGTGCGGGGTCATCAAGAGACAGGGCAGCATAGTGCGGGGTCATCAAGAGACAGGGCAGCATAGTGCGGGGTCATCAAGAGACAGGGCAGCATAGTGCGGGGTCATCAAGAGACAGGGCAGCATAGTGCGTGGTCATCAAGAGACAGGGCAGCATAGTGCGGGGTCATCAAGAGACAGGGCAGCATAGTGCGGGGTCATCAAAAGACAGGGCAGCATAGTGCGGGGTCATCAAGAGACAGGGCAACATAGTGCGGGGTCATCAAGAGACAGGGCAGCATAGTGCGTGGTCATCAAGAGACACGGCAGCATAGTGCGTGGTCATCAAGAGACAGGGCAGCATAGTGCGGGGTCATCGAGACAGGGCAACATAGTGCGGGGTCATCAAGAGACAGGGCAGCATAGTGCGGGGTCATCAAGAGACACGGCAGCATAGTGCGGGGTCATCAAGAGACACGGCAGCATAGTGCGGGGTCATCAAGAGACACGGCAGCATAGTGCGGGGTCATCAAGAGACACGGCAGCATCGTGATCGTGCGGGGTCATCAACAGACAGGGCAGCATCGTGATCGTGCGGGGTCATCAACAGACAGGGCAGCATAGTGCGGGGTCGTCACGTGGAGCACCTGTTCTGTTTCCAAAATGGCACCACTCACCTGTTTCTTTGAGCACCATATCTGATATCTTCCACGGTCACGTTCGATGTTTTCCCTTGTTCGACAATAAATCTGTTTATAATCTCGCGAGAGGAGCTGCGAAGCAATTAATCTGTGGTTATAATCTCGCGAGAGGAGCTGCGAAGCAATTAATCTGTGGTTATAATCTCGCGAGAGGAGCTGCGAAGTCATGAATCTGTGGTTTCAATCTCGCGAGATGAACTGCGATCACATGAAAAAACAGTACTGTAATCATTAGAGTATTTTACAACAAAAACCCCACCGTATTCATTCACTCCTTTGTAGTGTGTTTCTGTTTTTGTAGCTACAAAATATTTCGATCAATCACTACAAAATAAATACGGACTTCAAAACGTGCTTCAAAAGCCGACTTTGGGAGAGACTAAGGTGTCTTGCCATCTCTACCGCCATGGCCGACAAATAGAGGTCAAACTTCAAGAATACCTCAGTGATCAGACAATAGTGGGATTTTTCTTTTTATTAAATTATTAAAATTAGTAAATATTACATTTACCTGCAGCGTTTACTTTATACCACCCAGAGATTCAACCTGAGCATCTCCTGCGTACGGTAGGCCTACGTATGCATTCGGGGAACAAGAGGCGAAGGCGAAGAACAAATGGGGGAAAGGAAGGACAACTAAAAAGTGGAATAGGATTTGATCAAGGTGATTCAATGGGCTTTCTTACCTGAAACAGGTATACTTTATTTGCCACGATGCAGCAGGTTAGTTACCCTCCGGATGGACGGGGTTTGTGTATTATTTACTGAATAAAGTATATTATATTGTGTACATATCTACCGTACTGTGGCGGACACGAAAGATCACTGGCGCGAGGGTGAAGCGCGGTGCTACGCGCGCGACTTGCTACCAAGGAGGAAGCGGACAACGCGGTTAAACAAAAGTGTCTTTATTGACAAGAGGTCACTGTAGCACTGGGCCCGGCGGGGATGGCGACCGTGCGGGGACTATCGCCGTCTCAATGACGCCACCACCCCCGACCGCTACCCCGTCCCCCATATTCAGGACCTTTCCGCCCGCTTGGCGAATATGTCCTTCTTCTCGAAGGTGGACCTCATACGCGGTTACCATCAGGTCCCCGTCAGGCCGGAGGACATCCCGAAGACGGCTGTCATCACGCCGTTCGGTCTTTTCGAATTTCTTCGGAAGCCCTTCGGTTTGAAGAATGCGGCTCAGGCGTTCCAGCGCCTCATGGACAGCGTCTTGCGCGACTTGGATTTCGTCTACGTCTATCTGGATGACATCCTCGTCGCCAGCGCGTCTGACGAAGAGCACCTACACCATCTCCGCACGCTCTTCGAACGTCTGGGCCAGCACGGCCTGATCGTGAACCCCGCCAAGTGCCGGTTCGGTGTCGCCGAAATCGACTTTTTGGGGCACCGCGTCACCAGGCACAGGGCCGTCCCCCTACCGGCCAAGGTGGAGGCGGTGAAGGGGTTTCCGCGCCCCCGCACGATCAGGGGGCTCCAGGAGTTCCTGGGCATGGTAAACTTTTACCACCGTTTCCTGCCCCGCATCGCCCAGCTCCTGCGCCCCTTGCACGAGGCCCTCCAAGGGACACCGGGCAAAGGTGACGTCACCTGGACCAAGCAGATGGACGCGGCGTTCGTGGGCGCAAAGCTCGCCTTGGCTAACGCCATCATGCTCGCGCACCCGGCACACCGATCGCCCTCACCACCGACGTCCAGGCCTTGCGGACCGCCGTTACGGGCCTCCGTGTCACCAAGGTGCCATTCAACGGCGCGGGCAGCGGGCACGGCCCTCTGGTGCGACGTCTCCCTCGGGCGGCCTCGCCCCATCGTGCCCGCGGGCTGGCAGCGCCGGATTTTTGACTCCATCCACGGCCTGTCCCACCCGGGCACGAGGGCCTCCCAGAGGTTGATCGCCGACAAGTTTGTCTGGCATGGCCTCCGGAAGGCCGTCCGCGGCTGGGCCAGGACGTGCCTCGCGTGCCAGCACGCAAAGGTGCACCGACACACCCAGGCCCCATTGGCCCCGTTTGCGGTGCCGGAACGTCGGTTTGACCACGTTCACGTGGACCTGGTGGGACCTCTGCCCCCCTCGTGGGGTTTCACCCACGTCCTGACCATGATGGACCGCACCACCCGGTGGCCGGAGGCCGTACCTTTGGCCTCAACGACGGCGGACGTCGCGCAGGCGTTCATCGCCACCTGGGTCGCCCGGTTCGGCGCCCCCTCGGACATCTCGTCCGACCGCGGCCCCCAGTTCACCTCGGAGCTCTGGGGGGCGGTCGCGCGGGGGCTCGGGGTCCAGCTGCAGCGCACCACGGCCTACCACCCCCAGGCTAATGGCCTGTGCGAGCGGTTCCACCGCTCGTTGAAGGCCGCGCTCCGGGCGACCCTCCGCGACGGCGGCTGGGTCGACAGGCTCCCCTGGGTGCTGCTGGGCCTCCGGATGGATGACCTGCGCGCATCCGCGGCGGAGTTGGTCTTCCCGCAACCGCTGCGGGTGCCGGGCAAATTCCTCCCTAACTCCACGGCACCATGGTCCGCGGCGCAGGAGCGCTCCGCGCTGCAGGAGACCGCCCAGAGGTTCGCCCCGGTGCCCACGGCGCACCCACCTACGCACGTCGCCCCGGAGCTTCGCACCACGGAGTACGTCTTCGTCCGGCACGACGCCCACCGGACAACACTGCGGCCCCCGTACGACGGGCCTTTCCGCGTGCTGGAGACCGGGGTGAAACATTTCACCTTGGACATCGGCGGCACTCCTGACCGGGTCTCCATAGACCGCCTCAAGCCGGCCCACCTCGACGTGGACCACCCACCGCCGGTGGCTCGGCCCCCGCGTCGGGGCCGCCCCACGGTGGGCGGACCCCCAGCACCGCCGGCACGCCCCCCCCCCCCCTGAGCCTGCGCCCATCCCGGGTGCAGCCGGAGGCATCCCAGCTGGCATCCCTGCACCCCGGACGCCAGAGGGCGCTTCGGCCGGGTCATCCGTTTGCCCCGCAAACTGGCCCTCCAGATGCGCGGGAATTCTGGGGGGGCACGTGTGGCGGACACGAAAGCTCACTGGCGCGAAGACATCATTCCGCGCACCAAGTGGGTGGCGGCCACGCCCGAGGGGTAGGCGTGGCCGCGGGATATACACCGGGCGCACAGCCCGGAACGCTCCAGTGTTACAGTGGAGCTCTGGAATAAAGGCTTACAACTTACCGCGTTGTCCGCTTCCTCCTTGCTTACAAGCAGCGCGCGTAACACCGCGCTTCAGTACCACATAAACACAATGTGTGTGTGTGTCTGTCTTCCTCCATAAGGTGGGTTTTAAACGCTTTGAGTAGTGCTTTAGGAGGGATTTGAGTGGGGCGGGGTCAATGGGCAGTCTTTGAACACGACTGTGTCCTCCCGGTTAAAATACCTAAAAGACTCCAAGGACCCAAAAGACCCCGAAGACCCAAAAAAGCAAAGTGTGTGGTTATCATCAAGAGACAGGGCAGCATAGTGTGGGGGTCACATGGTGTAGCATGTGGAACATGTCTTTCAATCCTGACAAATCCCACACTCTCACTTTGTCTCTCCGAAAAGACCGACTGGACAACCCTCCCATCCACTTTCTCAACAATCCTCTCCAAAACGTTCTGTCACTCAGGCTTTTGGGTCTCACTATCTGCCATGATCTTTCCTGGGGGAAAAACAAAATGAGAGCAATGCGACTGTGTCACCAATATGCCTCCGCAAAGTCCCACAATGGGTAGATGCCATCGTTCACGGTCCTAAAAATATACGTTTTATTTAAATCCTTTCAGCTGTTTTCAGGTATCACATTTTCACCTGCCATGACAGGTTTCATATTGATCGGTGAAGCGGTTTCAGAGAAGGGATTTTTTTTCACATTGGCTTTCAAACTAATACGGCTGCCATATCATATGACATATGTACACTCTGCATATGTATGGGTAGGCGATCATGTTTGTAAAGTTTCATGTTGATTGGATAAGGTTCATTCTTTTATCGATGATGGCTGCCAAACCACATGACCTATGACATCATTTTCAAACTATATACAGCAATGGTGCTGGTTGATATTTCTAAAATTTCGCATCGATAGGGTAAGCGGTTTCAGATATAATTATTTAATATTTCCCTTCCATCCAATATGGCTGCCACACCATGTGACCAATGCCGTTTTCGTGGTCATCTTTTAATTGCCATGCCGAGTCAATGACACAAAGTTTTGAGTCAATTTATTTGGTGGTTTGGGAGGTCTTTTTAGAGTTTTCGGTTAAACCCAATATGGCTGCCAAACCATGTGACCTATGATGTCAAATTTAATATTTCAATACAAATGGTTTTTGGCTGGTATCGCACTTCACCTATGATATTTTTACGGGTCGCGGACAAGATGTTACTTTGGGCCGAGCGGATGGTCAACCGCGACCGTTACAGGATCCCCGATTAGCCCGACAGATATTCAATTTGGAAACCTCTAAAGTGACCGAAAGAGAAGGAAGAGAGAAGACAGAGTACGGAGGAATAACAGGATTTATTATACACACAAGCAAAAAGAAGGAGCGATCAAAGTTATTTACAAGCAATGGATGGAAGAAGCAGTCACACAGTGAATCGTTAGCTTATCTATGCAGTTTACTTAACCCCAGGACAACGATTAAGACAGACGACGTTCACACTTACACGGGGGAAATTGCAGGCAGGAATGGCGGAGGTGGGTTGCTGGAGAGGGAGGCAGGGTCAGGTCCCTGCAACCGGCAGGGCTGGAGGTAGCAGCTCCCACTCTTCGCGTTTTTGGCGGGAAAACCCTTGGTCGCGTCGACGCTGCTGATGCTGTGGACGTCACGCGCTGGCTCGGTCACACCTGCTCCTCTCCTTCTGGTGGAGCCGTCTCCCTCCTCTCAGCGCATCTTTCCAAAGCTTGTTTCATCTCCAAGTACCTCTCCTTTTTGGAGCGTCTCTCATCTCTCATCTCACCTCTTCTCTCATGTCATCTCTTCTCCTCTCATCTCCCGAAGCAGTCCCTTTCAGTCGCTTTTATTACTTGGGTCGGAATCAAGCCGCCGGCTGCGAGGGCACGCCTACCGGGTCGCTCACCGCGGTGCTGGTTGGCTGTTAGGGCTGTCCGATTCCCCCTTTGATCATGACGTGCCACGCCCGTGAGTTGGCGGCTCCTACCCCCCTCTTCTCCGAGATGAGCACATGGGCAATGGCGGCTTGCGGGATTGAACACCACTCGCACCGCTTTTGAAAGGAACTTTGGAGAGCGGAGATGATTGGGGAAATTGAAAGGGGCCTACGCTTATTTCGTTTGATACAATGCAGAGTCAATCTAGTGGGAAACACATATTTAGCCTACATAGAATAAGGAAATAAGCTATTTAAAAAGATATATCGTGGCCTGTGTGTAGGTTTCATGGAATTAACTAGGGGGACGTCCTTCGACCTTATTTACTCTACGAGGGCCAGTTAAAACACAACAAAACCATACTTTTCACATTCGTTACAATACCATTATCATGCTTTTCTTCCCCATTGGGAGTACTCGACAACGTGCCACGTTTCAAATTTTTCCATTCAGTGATTTCCGAGAAAGAATTTTTAAATTATTTGTACTTAATCCCCAAGATGGCTGCCATACCACGTGACCTGTGCCATCACAATTATCCTAAAAACATTCAGCATGGGCGTCACTCCGACCCTGAAAGTTTCGTCTCAATCCGACATGTGGTTGCTGAGAAAAACGAGGTTTAGCCCGCACAGACAACCCGAAAACGTAATGCCTCCGGGCACCTTCGGCATAAAACCACATTTCAAATCTGGCCTCCAAAGCCAGTCGCCGGCTGGGCATCCTCCGTCGTGCGGTCCTTCCTTGGCACACCTGAGCTCCTCACCACATACAAGGCTTTCATCCACAGCTCAATGGAATACTGCTCTCCCCTCTGGGCCGGTGCACCTGCTTCACACCTAGCTCGTCTTCACGCTGTTGCAACCAAAGGGTTCAGAATCATTGGAATCTCCTGCGATGAAGTTAACTCCAAGGGCCTTTCACTTACTCACCGCAGGCAGGTTGGTGGTCTTTCCGTCTTTCTACCGACTCCTCTCCGGCCTTGCCCCCTCAGCTCTCTCTGGGCTCTGTCCCCCAAATATTCCTACGGGTCGCACAAGATCTGCCTGCAACCCTCTTATGGTTAAATTGCCAAAATCTAGGCTCTCTGCTCACCTTCACTCCTCTTTTCTCCCGCCTCTGGAACAAACTCCCCCACTCTCTTCAATCCCACTCCTCCCTCCAGGTCTTTGAAACAGCCGTTCACCACCATCTCTTGTCTTCCCCCATCCAAAACCTTGATCTCTTCTACCTCAGTTATTGAACACCAAATTCACCTTTTTCAAATTCCGCTTTCTTTTCTAAAAACGCCTGTAGTGTCCATCTTGTTTACCATGTACCCCGCCGCAGCCCTCTCCCTACCAGATGTCCCCATGTCCGCTCTCTACTGTTGTTGTGCTTCCCTTTATTATGTTGTGTTCGCTTTCCACGAGCCTTGACCAGGTACACAATAAATAAATAAGCTTTTTGACATATGTTATATATCCTTTTTGGCGCATCACTCAATGGTGAAGAATCACTTTACAAATCCTGTGATCCGCATTCGAATCTTCACCAAAATGTAATCAATTCTTCCTCGTCACACACATACCCAACCAGTCCAATCCAAGTTTCATCCAAATCCGTCCATAAGATATATATATATATATATATATATATATATAGTGTTTCACCAAAATCCAATCATTTCCTCTTTTGAGAAAAACCAAATTTTGTTCCGTATTAATCGACAACTTTGACATTTCCTCTTCAAACAGGGATGACAACATAAGCTTCACCCACCTTCGGTGAAGGTAAGAATTAGATAATTAGTGAAATATTTTATTTGCAATTGGACTTGTTTCTGTAATTTACTACATTCTGTTTTTCTTTTTCTTCCTGTGGCAGATTCAGTTTGCCATTTCCAGTCCTTCCATGAATTATGTCCATTTCTACGTCAACACAGCAGTCAAACACCATTTCACACAAAGTCTCCCAACTACGTACCGACAACAATTGGGGATGCCTCTTCACGGTTGTTGTACCCCCAATGCAAGCCAAATCTTCGCCATCCTTCCCTGCTGCACAGGTTCATCACGACAGCGTGGTCACGGTCGGAGTGCCGATCGGTCCCCATGGACTGGTCCTTTCCGTCTCGTCTTTGTCTCTCTCTAACTCTGTCGTGGCCCTGACTTTGTGAAGCTGGGGTACACCATCCTGGATGTGGGGGTATCTGGGTCGCTCCTGCGAGATCGATCGGCTGTCCCCGTGCCCCGCGGGTTGTTCAAGAGAACTGTCCGAGGCTATACAATAACTACGTACTGAATTTGAGTAAACTGAAAATCTGCTGGTAAACTGGCATCCAACATGGCGGAACAATAACAAAATAGGGCAGAGTACCTCTGGGTGCTCACCTGCTATAACAACAGTATACTACACCGACTAAAGGTATTTTAAACCAATTTCAGCGGTTGTGAGGAGACAGGGCAGCATGTACAATCATATTAACGTAATCATAAGACAAACAAAAACACCTATTTTGGTGGGCTACGCCCCTTAAATCCCCATTTTGTTTTTTTAATGTTCTGATCAAGCGTTGGTACATGACGGGTCATGAATGGTACGATGTGGTAAAATTTCATCAAAATGGTGCGTCTAGTTCCAGCGGAAAAAGCAAATTCCTATTTGGGAGAGTCAAACCTGGATCCACTTTGACCCCCAGAATTACATTCCAGTTGAGATAAAAATCACGAGGCACCTGACAACACGTGCAAATCATATATTCACGTACAAACATGCAATGCTGCTCGTGGATTGGACCAGGAACACCCCACAGCTTAATTTGGTTACAAAACTTTTATTTCCCTCTTAAAGACCACAACCAAACGAGAGTCCAAATCGAATTTTAACCATTCATCTGAACAATAAAGAAAATCATCAAACGCCAAACCTGCCATTCCACAAATCCTAACAAATCACAGATATCGTTAACAAGAACAAGTGTGGTGGTGGATGAGTAAGGGCCCAAGGATGTCAGGAGGAGAGTGGGTAGCAATTGCAAGGATTGAAAAACAAACATCAAACATGAGGAAATGATAAAAATTATAACGTCAAGCTTTACGCAAAAGCCGAATCCCTGCTTCTTACATGCCCCATCCACCTCGGCCCATCTTGCTCATCACTTGACTGCCATTTCCATAGTACCCTTGATTTCCTGTAGGATTAGGGGAAGGGAGGAAGCAATGAAAGTAATGGTGAAAGATGAAGAGAAGCTTACGTGATGAGAAAAAGCACAATCTAACAAAACGGCTGAGATTACAAGGCAGCACGGACGAGTTATACAACACGACACACGACAAAGTGAAAACATAATGAGGTTGTACAATCTTACGATAATTCACCAAATGTCCGTCCGTCCGTTCGAAGGTACCGCAAAAACGGCTGAACCGATCGCAACGATATTTTGAGTGGGTAATTCTGGGACCCCCTGGAGTAAAATAGGCTATATTGTTTTTCCAATTTCAGCTTTGGCCTCCCACATAACATTTTCCCGGGTGCCACACAAACGGCTGCACAGCTGCACCCATCGGACTCGGTGACCTTGGACAAAGACCTTTTATAAGGACAGGGGTTGAATCCCTGCTTGAGAGAATGCCAACCCTCTCCCCACCATCACGGTCGTCTCTCCAACTCACAATCCCACAAGATATGCGGGAAGGACGACCCAAAACCAATTATCTTCTTTTTGATTCGTATATAAACATCATTAAAAGTAAATAATGACCTCGGCCAAAGTTCAAACGACAACTTTGAACGAGTTTAATCTTTACATGAGATAATTCCACATAGCTATTTGGGCGGTGTATAAGCCAACAGATCGCTGTCTACATCGATCTTGCTGAGGCCGTAACACCTATGGGCTTAAAATCCTTTTAACTGTTGCCATGGTAGTTTTTACAATGAAGGAAACATTAACCATGTTGTTAAAAGTTTATTTTGTGATTAATTTGTGATTGGAGTTATGTTGTTTGGAATGAAAAAAAGAGATATCGAGTTCAAGTGAATGACGACATGCCATGATGGTTTCTACTTTCTGAACGTGGACTCCGCGGATCGCCATATGCAGATTCGCCACAGACCCACGATTGATGTTTCCATACGAACGTACCCGTTTGTTTGCGAACGGGTACGTTTTTCATGGAAGTCCTTCACGAACTTGCTGTCCATGTCTGACGTGCGACTGAGGGTGCTACAGGAATGTGGAATTTATTGGTTTCATGCTTTAGCATTCGCTGTATCTGCATTGCCCGTTTGCTCCTGGCCTCCCACCCGTGCGTAGCAAGGGTATCACTAGTGCAAGAAACATAAAAAGGCAATAACTCGTGGAAAGATGAAGGTTAGGGGGTACGGTAGGGGAGGGGATATGGGAAAGCGGGATGAATCGAGACATGAAAAGCCCAGGAAAAACAGATCGACGAAGAGTTGTGTTGGAACAAAAGGAAGGGAGGGAGAATAGTAGAAGGTTAGAAATGAGAGGCATGGCACAGAAAGTAAACTTATTGCAGGAAGTGGGCAGTCAGTCTAACAAAGTGCAGCATCACAAAGTAAAATTGCGTAGCGAGTGTGACAGGAAAGAGAGAATATCACTTTTACCAATTTGTTTACAGCAAGTGAACGGAGCGTAAATTGCAACTTGCTTGTGGATTAATTTCCAGTACGAAGGGAAATGCTGGTATTGCCGTGCATGCACCGATGAGTTTAAATTGGAATTGGGAATGTGAAAGGGAATATAACTTGAAATGTCATGCTACATATCGTTTTTGGCCCCATCTCTCAATGGTGAAGAATCACATTACATTTCCAGGCCTGGATCCAGATCTTCATCAAATCAATTTTTGCTTGTCGCACACCAAACCTGTCCACAAAGTTTCGTCCAAATCCATCCATAACGTTTTGAGATATCAATCTATACAGCATTTTTGGTCCTATCTCTCAAAAATTATAGTATCCGGATCTTCACCACAATCTAATAATTTTGTCCTCGTCACACACCCAACCTCGCCACATTTTGTCCGAATCCGTCCACAACTTTTTGAGATATCCTATTCACAGACAGACAAACAGGCAGGGGTGAAAACATAACACCCGCCCACCTTCAGCGACGAAGGTAATTAAACAGCATTTTATATTCAAAGGCCCAAAGGGGGCAGCACAAGGAAACAAGTCTCTCCATTCCACCTTGGCTTACCAACACCAGCCTGACTGTAGCCGGCCGCCATGGTGCCCCCAGCCGAGAAGCTGTCGTCACGGTAAGTGTTGCCGTAGCTATCAGTGCCATAGCTAGCCCCCCCTCCCTGTCCTGCCCCATACACCGAGCTCGCCTCTCCTCCCTCCATATTCCCATACCCCCCCTGGAAGCCTGGGGAGAAGGACAGGTGGGAGCAATGGGTGGGAGGGAGAGGGGAGTGGGGTTGGGAAAAGACAACCAATTGATTGATTTTGTATTGAGGGGGCAGGCTGCGATTATTAAATAAAATACGAAATATTTGAATGAATGGACACACAGCCGACAAGTTTCTTTTTGGATAAATCAATAATAATCACCAAAATTAGACTTTGGGATACTGCAGGCACCATGGCAACACTTTACCGCGACGAAGCTGCGCTCAACCACCACAATGCCCATAACAAACCCACTTACTTACAAGCCATTACCTTGGTTTCAATATCCATGAGAACCAACCATCAAAAACAAATCAAAACATTAAAATGAAAGAGCTCAAGCCAACCTCCCGCCCCACCCACCCATGACGTTGCGGTAAGCAAGGTTGGGGTCTGTAGAATTGAGGAAAAGTTCAATGTAGCGATGTTCTGGGGTAGTGCGAGAGAGGGAAGGGAGAAAAATATTTAAAATAATAATAATAAATAAGAATTCTATGCAAAAGTCTGGTGAAGAACGTGCGTGCAAAGAAGTGTCATCTCATTACGCATGTGGGCCTTGTCCTTGGTCATAGAAGCAACTGCATCGTCATGAGAGGAGAACTCAACATCTGCTTCGCCGGTGGGTCGCCCCGACGGATCGTACTCGATTTGAACACGCAAAGGCGTCAGTGGGGCAAAGAACTATGGTTGGTGATGAGGGGCAAAAAAGGGGAAAAGGGAGAAGGAGGGGATGGGAGGGACAAAATTAGTTAAACTAGTGCATGGATAAAACAAGGACCTGCAACTAAAGTTTACAACAGGAAAAAGTTTTATTAATCACAAAAAGTACTTTTGTAGAAACAACTTTTCAACGATAATAGCAAACATTCACAAGCGAATGCAATATGTCCCACTGAACTTATGTACAAATCTGTCCCAGCACCTTAACATCTCATTCTTGTGCCGACAGGTTTTGACCTTTACCCAATGTAAAAGAAAAAGCCCCGAAAAAGCCCCGAGTGGGCCGACGGTCATCTGTTGAGGTTGTAGTTCAGACCCTCTGCTGATTTTTGCCTCCCTGGGAACCCCCATGATCCGAAATTGAAATATCCAAGACCGAGCAATCCTGCACACCATCGAGTAGAAGGGCCGTGTCGGGCTTCAGAGCAATCAGTTGGTAAATAAGGAACGAGTAGGGATCCAAAGTTTCAGGAAGTAACCCCCCTGGGAGTCCCCATGATCCAAAATCGAAACCCAAGTGATTGTTCGGGACACTGTCTTGTTTACATGTGTCAAGTTTCAGAACAATCGGCCAGGTGACGAGAGGAGTATCAAAAATAGCAAAAACTTAATGGCCGAACAGACACCCGGCCAAGACGACCCATTTTATAAGTTCATCCCTGAGAATCGAGATGACCTAAAAATGCCTTCTTGAAAATCTTAAATCAGAACTGAAAAATGGAGAATTTTTTTTTAAAAATGGTCAATGCAAAGTAATACATGCAAAGGTAATGTTAAACAGGTGGCCAAACAATCAGGCTGACTGAAAATTGCAAACTATTGCTCCATGCAAACATGAATGCCAGGGAATTAGGCCACAACCTTAGTTTACTAATCAGGCCATAAATAGGTCATTGCAATGGGGGTTTAAGGACATCTCAACATGCATCATCCTGCATGTGAACACAAACATTTGCCCAAGCAAGACACCAGAACAATGTCTACCTGCTTTAGCGTGCAGGGGCTATGCTAAAAAAAATTGTGTACTGGTCAACGTATACATTTCTGGAAGGCCAGAAATTTTTTAAGTTTGAACTTTGCCCCCCCACCCCCCCTTGCATAATCCTGAAAACAATACCCAAAGTTTCTCTCCACATCCTAACAGTGGCACGTCGAATCAAGTTTCATCTCCATAAACTAAAGTAGAAAGGAATGTGTTTTTTAGTGTTTTACTTTTGAACTCCTCAAAAAAAAAAAAAAGGGGGGGGGGGGGGCGACAATGAAACCAACAGCTCAGTTAGCGACCACGTATTCGAGTTCCCAAAACACAACTGTTTCTAACCCTAACCCCTCTCTTATCAAGGATATATGAATAAACAGATATTATGAATGATTCTTTTTTTTTCAGCCAGCACTCAGTATGCCATACATTGTTGATGTCCAACTCCGTGGCACGAAAAGGCAGGCCTCGCATATGAACAAAATGGCCACCTCTGTATGTGCCATCCCCTACATTCAACCCTCGACCATCTGCAGAACAATAAATAGGATAAAGAAGCAATGGAATCAAAGTATAGAATTGTGAAAAGGCAATTAAAAAAGGCAAAAAGAACAATGGTCACTAGTCAGAGGTGGGGAGGAAGAAAAAAAAGACCATTACTTCATTAAAACAGATTACCAGACCACCAAAACCGAGCAGCATCTGAGTGCTGCGGGTACGAGGTACAGCCTTTTGGTAACACCCTCACCACAGCGTTTGATTCCAATGGTTGCTTGGGGTGTAAATTTTAATACCTTGATACAGTGACCACCCGTCCAACATTGGTTCACAACATAGGCTTCCCGACCCCAAACATTCTTTTGCTGAGACTGAGATTTGAAAAAGGAACAGTAACTCAAACTAAGAAGAAACCTTTGTTACGGACACCAGTTCTTCTCACCATATGTGTAACCCTCTCCTCCATAGTTGTAACCTTCTTCATACGTTCCTCCATAACCTGTGCAATTGGAAAGGAAAAAGAAAGGCGTAAACAAACACACATTCAGTCTGCGGGACAAAGCTCCCCCTCAACTGAAGTTCGGATCAATGGGACACTTGCCAAAATGTATACATTAGTTGCCTTGAGGAATCTTTTCCCAATTTGGCCTGAAAAGGTTTACCGAAATTAAAGCTATTTCAGCAAAGCACCAAAATACAAAAGATCGTCATAAAAAGATATATAGTTTTTGCATTTCAAAAGTTTTTGTCCTTGCCCGCAGGGTTTTCTGGGGGGGAGAGGAATGGAGTGCGACAACGCAAATACTCGATGCAACTGGCCACCGTGTAGTGCTTCCTCAAGGTGAGGGGGTATGACACGTTCCCCCACCATTTACAGTATTCCTGTCCCCACGTTTTCCAGTGCAGTGAGGCGTTTTGAATTATAAGCAGTAGGCATGTTTTTGCTTCATGCACGCATGCCGGGTTTTTTTTATTTTAAGGGAGCCGTCAGTGAGTTGGTTGCCTATACACCGTAAAAGCAGCCGTGCATGCATCCGAGTTCCACCCATCGGTTGGAAAGTTTGCCCGACTCCACCCACAATTTCATATGCCAAGTCAAAGACATCTCCGGAGCCATCATATTCACAATCACCATGCCCTCCATACAAGTTTTCCCTTCAGTGAAAAACGTCCAAAGAGACCGTTAAAAGGACGAGACGTTAAGGCATTACAGGCCTAGGCCTCAGCGATCTCGGCAGCGGTCTGTTTATACACAACTCAAATAACTACAAGGCATTGTGCAAAGAAGACTTTTATCAGAGGGTACACACGTCCTTGCTATTATTTCCGACTTTTTTTCTCTTAACTCGACCAAAAACCCATGTCGTTATAAATGTCTTTTTCCAAGGACCTCCGGGAATTTCACGACAATGAAAGAAAACATCGATCATTATTTCCTTTTAATGGTGAGTAAATATGCATCAGGGACAAGATAATTGATTTCAGGTTTCATGGCCACTTGAGAATTGCAATTCCACAGGTTTCCGCATATGTACCAGGAAGGTGAATCGGAAAGGCGGTCATGACATGACATGCCAGGCCATGACATGCAAGAGCTGTTTTGATTGCAGTCTCTGCAAATGTAAAGTCTGTGATAGAGGGGAAAGCGTTGAATATTCCACAGTTTCGATGTGCGAATACCCGTTGGCGTTGAGTGGGGAGGGGAAGCAGGGAGCAGGTGGACAGAGGATGGAGGGTTTCCTAACAGGACCTTTGACCATTTACATCATTATGCATGCTTGTACCAAGTTCGACTTGGATCCCTTCAGGCGTTCTTGAGTTATAGTGGTCACGAAAACCCATCACAGATGGACGCACGGATAGACAAGCTGAAAAGATGACGCCTTTGGCGAATCCGTCGGAAGAGGCAAAAAAATTAAGATAAAGCACTTCGATCCAGAATTTAATGTAATGCCAGATCGAGTTAAGTTGACTCCATATGTATTGTTTCTGTCCCTTTGAGATCACGTGGTTATTCATAAATGTGTGGAGGTGGAGGGGGGCGCGGATATAATGAGAGGGTGGGGTTTTTTAAAATTAAAATTCAAGTGAATACTTGAGCACTGGTCAGGGTATCGTGTTCTATCAACTCTCTAGTTGTGCAAAAGCGTTCCCTCCACCTCAAGTTATTGCTGGATTAAACAAAATGAACAAACATGTTAATAATCAAAAATGCAAAACAAAACATAAACCAATAGGTTTGGATGTGCGAAAACTGGTACTTGATGTCAAAACGCCACACAAACACCATTAGCTGTATTTTACCTCTCGGTACGTGAACCCTGTTAAAAAGTCTGTCCCAATTAGTGTTTTAGGGAGATGCCCCGGCACCTAAACATACCTCCACCGTAGCCACCTCGGCGCATCCGGTCAAAGCCACGCAGTCCCCCCATTCCACCTCGACCCATTCCAGGGCGGTCGTACGGTCCCGGCCGTGCGCCGACGTTCCCAATCCCAAGCATAAGACGCTTGGGGGGATCGTAGTATGCTCTAACCTCACTGCGGTTGCTCTTAAATACCTCAATGTACCTGAGATTGCAATGGAAGCGAGGCAAAAAGGGAAGGTGAGGGGGGAATGGAGCAAGGAAGTGCGGAGAACAAAGGAGAGAGATGGGGAGAGGGGAAGAGGGAGAGAGGGAAAGGGGGAGAGAGAGGGAGAGAGAAAGAGAAAAAGAGGAAGAGAAGGGGGAAAAGAGGAAGTGGGAGAGGAAGAGGAAGAGAGAATGATAGAGGGGGGGAGTGGGGTGATAATGAGAGAGGGGGGAGAGAATGAGAAGAGAGGGAGAGAAAGAATGAGAGGGAGAGTGAGAAAGAATGAGAGAGAGAGAGAGAGAGAGAGAGGAGAGAGAATGAGAGGGAGAGTGAGAGAGAATGAGAGAATGAGAGAATGAGGGAGAGTGAGAGAGAATGAGAGAATGAGAGGGAGAGAGAGAGGAGAGAGAATGAGAGGGAGAGTGAGAGAGAATGAGAGAATGAGAGAGAGAGGGAGAGAAAGAATGAGAAAGAGATAAGAGAAGAGGAAGATTTAAAAAAAGACAAATGGGATAATTAAAAGGGTTGCATATGGAAATGACAGTGGAGGAAAAAGCAAACAGGGGTTAAAAGAGGGGGGGTGGGGGGGGAGATGTATATATTTTAGTACAAGCCAAGTCATGGAAATATGGTTAAAATGTCTACACCATTTAAATGACAATAACAAAACAGCAAATTATTATGTACTTTAGTATAGGGCTTCATTTTTGTGCCAACCTTGCCGGCGCACACATCTCCCAAGCAATCTTCGCAATCAGTGTTCGACGCCCTCCATCCCCAACCGCCCATGCACACACTACATTCATTCTTTCTCCAGATGCAGTGGTAAGTAATTAAATTGACATTCAACATGAAGATTGAAGACATTTAAAATTGGATGCAGAATACATTATCATTGACATGTCTGCTTTGGTACACGTATCCAAATTAAGAATCCATTTCCTGCTTTGCATTGTAACCTCTGTCACTCCAATTTTGCAGACATTCATTTTACATATACCCCCCCCCCCCCCCCCCCCCCACGTAAGTGGGGATGTCACCCCACCTAGGCTAACCCCTGCCCGAGCGGGGAAAATGGCCTTAAAACGATCATTCATTCATTCATTCCCCCACCATTAATGGCAGTTCTCAGTTTGATTTCCAGAGCATTGGTTCTGCCGAAGCAGTTTGCGAGACTCTAAACCACCCACTGGATAAGTCGCCATTTTGTCGCAGGGCACCACAGATTATGCAGGAATTTGGAATCGGCACAAAGTACCGACACACGACCTCTCGTCATACACGTTGTGGATCCGACATACATGGGAATAACGGCGGGGACACCTGGCTCAACGTCCCTCCGAAGGACGGCATACCGACACAGGTCCTGCCCGCAAAGCACCACGACGACAGTTTAGAGCCGGTCGGGAATCAAAGCCATCTTAAAGGTACACGACTTCCGAGCCATCATGTCTGCACAGTTGTGCACATGAAAAATAAATGTTAAACTCAAAAGCAACTTGTTCGATCAGCAGCAAATTCCATGAACAAATCAATTATAATTCACAGCAAATAATTTGCACAAATAATTGTACTCCCGATTGGCCTTCGTCTACAGTGTACACCGATATGTATTCATGAAAAACAAATATTTTAGTGAGTTACTCTTCTTTTTTTTTAACACAACATCGAGACTCACAAAAGATCGAGATGTTACATAGCAGAGCATTTTGGGGAGGAGGGAGAGCTTTAAGTGCATGGCTATTTAACACACCAGGTATCCTGTGATAGCACATCGTATGTGGAAACCAATAAAGGAGAATTTTAAAAGCAGATTTTAATCCAAACACAAATATCTGAAAAACTATCCAGATAATGAACCAATGAAACAATTTTATAAACTTGCATCCGTGACCTGTGCCGTTTGCTCACTCACCACTGTTACAGCCCCTCGTCCCAGAGCCCCACCTTTCGTCGCCCCCACCTGCCCCCTGATGCCCCAGGGGTGATCCCAGGGTCCCACCCTGGGGGGTCCCAGCCCAAGGCCTCTGCAGACCCCCTGGCTGTTGTCCCCCAGCGGTCCCCCCATCATCCTCCCCGCCGCCGTCTCCCCTGCTTTCAAGCCTGTTCCCCAACCCAACCCAACCCTCCCACCCACCCCTCCACCCAACAACCACCCACACCCTGAAACCACCCAGATCGTCCCAATCATCTCCCACTCGGTTCTTTCACATCATACGGTCTTCACGCAACACAACACGGCCTTACCACAACACCATCTACAAAGACCTGCGGCACAAAAACATACCCGCCTCTTGACATCGGAACCGATTACAGATACAAAACGAGAACGGCAATCGGTCGAGCGCACACCTGCACACTTTCTTCCTGAACAAGAATGGAGAACTTCTGGACTAAAAAACGTGAGGATGAACCGATTCAGCTACGGCAGAAAAAAAATCTGCTTTGTTCGAGTTTACGCCCAAAGGTTATTCCAATGCCATTTCTAAAAATAAGGCCCCAAGTGAAAAAAATGGTCCGTCTTCCGCCACCGATAACCGGCCATAAATGGTCAAAAAGCCCTCGGTGTTTATGGCGCAGAAGCCGCTGCTGGATCCAAAGCTTCCCCTTATTACTCCGTCGGCATCACATCTGCCCGAGTAGCAAAACCACCAAAATGGCGAGACAACTCTTGCGAGCCATCTTGTTCTCTCGTATGCTACTGTACTTTTGACGCACGCTACAGGGACCGATCGTTGCTCGCCTTCCGGGTTTTCACGGCGCACGCTTCGCCCGGACCATCAGCATCACTTGGTGTGTCCTGGTGCGTCGCAGACAGGCGTCGACTTTTCAGATTCCCAATGATAATCCCATGAATGTCAAGTTGTGTCACAAATCCGTTGGTGTGGCCTCGGCATTACACATACTCGCACAATAGATGTTTGGATGAACATAGGGATTTTTTTGATAAATTAGCATCAATAAATGAATGAATAATTTTATTTGCAATCGTAAAAATTAGTTTCCGACGATTCGTTGAAAGAGTAAAACAAAATTCTATATACACACAAACCAAACACCTCAGATAAAGGTTTAAAGTGATGCCAAAGCAAAATCTCCAATCGGTTCACAATCGAACGGCTCCAAGATCACAAGTCTCTCCCTAACCTGTGGCCTATCTTGTCTTTATGTTTTCCCATAGCCTGCTCGGCTGCCTCCGTACTCGAAAATTGGACAAACGCCTCGCCAGTGCTTCGACCTTGGTAATCCACAGGTAAAGTAATTCCATTCGGAATTATTTCCATTCCTATAATAATAAAACGCCCAGCATAATATTTCACAGACCATATTAAAATCACATACAATAAAACATGACGACACACATCCACACCCAACACAACCACACCAAACACACACACCGAACACAACCACACACACACCAAACCAAACACAACCACACCGAACACAACCACACACACACACCGAACAAAACCACACACACACACCGAACAAAACCACACACACACACCGAACACAACCACACACACACACCGAACACAACCACACACACACACCGAACACAACCACACACACAAACCGAACACAACCACACACACCGAACACAACCACACCGAACACAACCACACACACACACACCGAACACAACCACACACACCGAACACAACCACACACACACACCGAACACAACCACATACACACACACACACACACCGAACACAGCCACACACACCGAAGACAACCACACACACCGAAGACAACCACACACACCGAACACAACCACATACACACACACACACCGAACACAGCCACACACACCGAAGACAACCACACACACCGAACACAACCACATACACACACACACACACCGAACACAGCCACACACCGAAGACAACCACACACACCGAACACAACCACACACACCGAACACAGCCACACACACCGAAGACAACCACACACACCGAACACAACCACATACACACACACACACCGAACACAACCACATACACACACACACACCGAACACAACCACATACACACACACACACACCGAACACAGCCACACACACCGAAGACAACCACACACACCGAACACAACCACACACACCGAACACAACCACACACACCGAACACAACCACACACACCGAACACAACCACACACACCGAACACAACCACAACCGCACACACACACACACACACACACACACACACACACACACACACACACACACACACACACACACACACACACACACACACCCGACCCACCCCCACCCAACCCACCCCCAGTGAGAGACAGAGGGAAGAAAGAAGAGAGGAAGAGAAAAGAGTGGGAGAGAGAGATGAGAGACAGGAGAAAGTGAGAGAGAGAGATTGAGAAAAGGACAAAACAAAAAAAAAATGGGAATCCTGTTAGCTCGCCCTCTGCACAACCAACTGAACATACTGTGATAATGGTAAAAGGGGATGGTTGGTGATATACTTGCGCCATACAAAAGGAAGAAGGGAAGGAGGGGTCGATATTTACCAGAAGACAAGCAGCATTTTCAGATTATTTGGATGTCTCAAAACAAAGGAACAAAATTTCTAACTTGCCCTGCTCTTCCGCTTTTTTGCTTTGCAGATAGTAACTCACATGTTACACCTGGGGCTGACTGGTACACCTACACCCACCAAATGTCCAGTATATTCCTGTGCAAGGTGCATAGCACAAGTCCAATCATGCAACCCCAGCAACCATGTGCAAAGTTCATAAATATAAACTTTTGGCAACGTCCGCAATAGATTCAATCTTCAAAATGAGACCGTTTTTGGTTCACGAGTTATCAGAGTGACCACTACATGCGTCATGGGTGTGTGTCTGCGTGTCTGTCTGTCCGCAGCATAACTACCTGATGATATCATCCGATCTTGATGAAACTTGGGTGGGAGGTCGATAACATGATCTAGTTGTGTCCTGCCTAGAATGGGCGTATTGCGCGCCCGAAAAAGATATCTTTTTAGGGGGTAATCGAGTTCAAGCTACATCTTCTCCGAGGTTGTTGGTGGAATCTGACAGGGTTTCGGTATTTGGTTAGGCCAATGTCATGTGTCTAGCCCCACGGAGGTCGATTTTTCATTTTCGCCTCAAGGTCAAGGTCACAAGGTCACAAAATTTAGAAAAGTCGATTTTTGATTGTTTTATTACATTGTTCGCTTCCTGATAGGGTGACATGTCGTACATGATCTTATATTATCACATACATCATGAAATACAAGCTTTCCAACAAATTTCAGAATCTTCGACCTTTGAAGGTCACAAAGGTCAAATTTTCAAAGTTGTCGGAATCGAACCGAATTTTCGGTATTGTGTAGCTAACTAACCTCATAACTGATTATGGTCCCGATTTGATGCATCAATCGTCGATGATCGTGACGATCGACTTGTTAGTCCGTCCTTTGTCATTGAATACCACTCACTCGTGAACCATCGTCGTCTCCTGACTTGTAATGTTAATCCACAATGTTCTGTGAGCATTTATCCAACGTGCGTTTTGTAACATGAATGAGAAACATTCATTTCACAACTGGAGTCTTCGCTCTTCCATGAAAATACAGTTTCTTTATAACCCTCGCCAGATAAGAGGGTATTGTATTTGGGTCTGTTTGTCCGCACAGATAGAGTATGCTTTTCTCTGCAACCGTTGGTCCGATTGATAGGAAATTTTCACCTAGGAGCGCCTCCTCCTGTATAATTTTTACAAGGATAGTCATGGCGTCATAGGTCACGTGGTATCAGCGCCATCTTGGAAAAACCGAAAAACTTTACACTTCTACATCTCCGAAACCGCTCCATGGAAAACAAGCATTCTGAGTATTGCGCTGCAATACATGTCCCCTACCGGCAGTCTGTCGTCCGGAAAACTGTTGGGGAAATTACCAAAGTTCAAAGTGCCATAACTTTGTCAAAAATGATCGAAACGTCGTGAAGTTCGAACTTGATCTGTAACTTATCATGAGGAAACCATGTACCAAGTTTGAAATCATTAGCATTAAGAGTTTAGAAAAAAAGTCCGGAAAACTGTTCTTTGCGTGACGGATGGACAGACTGACAGACTGAGGGACGGAGTGCAAACCTCTAGTCCCCTCCGGTGTACACCGGTAGGGGACTAAAAATTGAAACGTGGCGCATTGTCAAGCACGCCCTATGGGGAACAACATGTATTCATGCCATCAGTCCCTTCATTGTGACGTCATAATTAGGCAAGTAGACTGCTTGATCCGATCAGTTTAAAATTTCTTCAGGGTGATCGACAAACATTATTTGGGAGAATTAAATTGACAGTCGTGGATCACGTGGTTCGGCAGCCATATTGGAATGAACACAAGTCAGCGTCATCGATGAACAACGCAAACAAGTCCTGGTGAGGGTCTGCAATCTCTGATTGCTCTCGTTTTATAATGAGAAACAAGGTTTTCATCAAGTTTCTTGCAACACAAAAGCACGTCGATACCAAGACATCTCCAATCTTCTGGGACAAATGTTCGATTGGTTCAGTCCGATTTAAATGCCACAGAGGCATTAACAGGTTCCACTGTGACCTTTTGGGAAAGGTCACATGTCACCTGCATTTCAATGGCAATGCAATTCTTCAATCAGACAATACAACACCATCTACAGGCCGAATTGCAAACCAAGACTTGGTGGAAAGGATGTTGTGACTTCCAGGTGTTTGGCAAATCGTTTCAGGGCACTGGTCACAGCGTAGCCATAGAAATGCGTTTAAAACATGCGCCTGAAAAATTTTCATCACCTAATAAGTTGGACTTATGCTATGCACCTAATAACACCTTTTACCTCGACAGTGTCCAAACCTTTCATATCACTACCATGCCTCAACACATGTATTATAAACATTTCACACATTGCTAACTTCAACAACTCTAGCTAGGCCTGTTCATCTGCTTCTGCACCCCCCCCCCCCCCCCACCAAACCTGTTCATCTGTTTCTAACCTCCCCCCCCCCCCTCATCCCTCCCACCTCCCCCCATGCCTGTTCATCTACTGTTTTTAAATCAGCTGTTGTACTGGCATGTCTCTTCCTATAACCTTACCTGCAAAGAATTGTGCTATCTCCTCCTTACTGCAGCTGAAAGGTAGGCCACGCAATCGGACACATCCATCACCTCCAGAATCAGGTACTGAAAACCCAGCCTGGCTCATAGCCCAGTGCAGTTCTGATTCCTTAGCCTGAAACACTGGCATGGTTGCCACAAAATGAACAAATAAATAAGCATATAATGAGAGCCTCAAATCAACACCACCATTTTGGGGCAGTCTATCTTGTGCACAAAATGGTACACATTCCACAACCCAGCACAATATAAAATATAGATTAGAACTCTCCACGACTTAATAACACAGCAATATATATATATATATATAAATCATCTCATCCGATCTCTGTTACTGTCATCGGTCTAACAACCTCCCCCAACTACTCTACCTCCACCCAATGAGTTGAGAATTAAATATTTCCATCTTAATAAAAGCTACAACATAAAATTAGCTTCTTATTTTGTATATAAGGCCAATGCTCATGTACAAGCTAGAACAGAACGGATCAGGGAGAAACAGAACAAAAGGAAGAGTAGGGGGCACACCAACAGCAGGGTCGAAAGATAAATAGACAAAAGACTTCAACAAATAAGGGGCATGGAAAGGAATGAGTGAAATAATAGCATTTATATCATATTACCTTCAATGTAGCGATGTCCCATGGTTTTGTGGTCCTTTTCCATAGCACGCTGAACATCTTCCTCAGATTCAAGCTCGACGAACGCCTCTCCCGTAGGGCGGCCATCCCGTGTGGTAAATGACACACTACCAGCTCCTTTCGACACACTGCAACCTGCACAATCATCCAGTACAAATTGCATCCAAATATGCAAGTACCCCAAAGTGGAAAAGTCCAGATTAAAAATAAAAGAGGAGGAGGGGGGGGGGGGGGGGGGGAAGTGAGAGCAACTGAAGATGATTGCACACACCATAAGTTTACATATAGCGGAACCCCTCACTCTCCTAACACTACAGCTATCCTCAAACAAAAGCAACCTCCTCAAATCAAGGGACAAGGATGCAACGCAAGCAAAATTATTTGAAGACTGCAATGCGAGGATGAGGACACCAAATTCAGCAACTATACTGCGAGATCCTCACACGCACCGAGTCTGGTGTAACGTACGCTGCGCTGAATAGTTTTATATTGGTTAATAAATAAAAAATAAACCTAAAAAGGATTTTTCGTTGAGGGTTTATCCGGTATCCAAGCACATTCTAAAAAGATTCCGCACCCATGACAATGTTTATCCTCCAGAATGTGGGAGCTTCGTATTTCACTTCTTTGAGCACAGGTGATCAATACACAAAGCTTTCTAAATTTTTAGTAGATATATCTATCAATTTTGGGTGATATATCTACACTACCGGTCAAAAGTTTTAGAACATATCAATTTTTCCAGTTTTTATTGAAATTTACGCAGTTTAATGTCTCAATGAATGAATATGAATGAATGAATGATCGTTTTAAGGCCATTTTCCACACTAGAGCGGGGGTTAGCCTTGCGGGCGCCATGACAATCATGGTTCCCTGTTTGAGGCAATGTTTTTATGGCCGGATGCCCTTCCTGACGCCAATGTCTCAATGTACTCTGAAATTAAGCATATGTTACGTGGTCCTCCCGGTGACTACCTGGTCTCGGTGACCCCCGGACCGTGAGAGGAACTCCGCCAGAAAGATCTATTATTTATGCTCTTTCGTAACGCATAAATCTGAATTCCAACCAATAAGAAACCCCACACCAAGGATCCGGAATAATCAATGATATATTCCCCGAGCAATCAACAACCATCCACAATCAGCAATCAATAGTACAAAGATGTAAACTCATCTATAATAACTCTAAGATGGCCATCTTATACATTCCTCACGTGAGCCCCACTCCCGACTCCCTCCATGGTCAATGTCTCTCTCAATGTCTCCGTACTCCGGTAGTTCGATCTCCGCACGTGGGCGGTTGAACGGACCGGACCCTTCCTGACGTGCTTTCACCGGGCACGTCCCGTACCAGGAACAACGGCTGCAGGCGCACCTCCTGGCCAAGCAAAGCGGGTACAGCAAAGCAGGCAAAGCAACACGCGGCTTGCCCAGCGCGCGCGGCCCAAGGTGCGACCCGTACGCGGCCTTGTAGACGGTGAGGCGAACTGTGCCAGCTGCTTGGTTCCGTGCACGAACCCACGGCGACTTGACGTGTCAAAGGGTAGTTACACGTCCCGGTAACTCCTCTCGCCAGACGGGCTTTTAAACGCCGATTCTGTTACATTGCTCAATCGATACCGCTCGCGTCCGAGCTCGGCCAGTAAGAAGAAGAATCCTTGCTTCTCCAGGACCTCGTGTCTTTTCTTCTTCCGTTTCCGGTCTCCTTTTTCCCAGAAGGGCTCCTGACCCTTTAATCACAACAACCTTTAATCGAGTCCACATTGATAAGCAAAGACCTGAATAGTAATTCACATATTCACATAAATATGTAACACTCCCCCCCTTCAAGAAAGAAAGTTTGAACCCAGCGAAAACTTTCTTTGCCGGCCAACTTGGATAAACAAACCAGATAACTAACCCCCCCCCCCCCCAAACTCATCAGTTCCCCCCGGGCACAGTCATCACTTAAAAATAAAGCAACAAAATTTCACACAATCCCCTAGATTAATTCCCTCTGGACCAAGCGTCAACCACTTCTAGTTTCTCTTGAATGACGGTTAAGAGGTGGTGACCCAAAGCCCCCAAATTTAATCCTCTCTATAGCACTTTTTCGGGAGGCCCAGCGGAGTATTCCTACATGGACGCCTTAAGGAATGTAGAGTTCACGGTTAGTCCGGGGAGGAAAGTTCACTACCTGGACGCCTTTAAGAACGTGGCGTTCACGGTTAGTCCGTGTAGGAGCCTCGGCTCGGCGGCTCCCCCGTATATAGTGCTTCAACTTCTCCAGATTCCTAACAGTTACGGTGGGACCCCTTGTCCCAGCCGTTACCTGACTGGCGGTCTCCTTCTCGGCCAGTGCTCTGACATTCATTCTTTCGGGAGGTGCCGTAACTCTGGGAGCCTCCATAGTAATATCGGCTGCTGCCAACCCCAAAACTCCTGCCAAGTGGTCCTCTTCTGTAGACCTCTCGACGCCTACGAAATGCCTTCCCTACTGTTATGGTCCGACCCTCCAAATCCTTACCATTCCAATTCTTCTCTGCCTCTCTGGCGTCTCTTGTGCTTGCAAACGTGACAAAGCCGAACCCTCTTGACCGTTGCGTTCCCCTGTCTTTTACCACCCGCACTTCCACCAGCGGCCCATATCTGTTGAAGACAGAGGTCAGAACTTCTTCCTCTGTGTTGAAGTTCAGTCCCCCTACAAATAACTTGGAACTTTTGTCGCCATCCCGAGCTGGTGGGGTGTTATTTTCCCTGCTGTGCTCTTTACCAACCCTCGGGTTACCATAAATTTGCCCCCCGGCCAAATCATTTCCGATAATCACAGATACTCCCTCTACAGGAAGCGTGGCTTGTAAACTGATGGTGACCGGTCCTGACACCAAATCGGATTCCAAATGGATGACATGAAGTGGGGCACTAACACAGCCACCGATCCCTTGTAACCGAACACTATCACCAGTTGCGGTACTCTTTCACAATGGCAAAATGCCTTCAAGCATTAAGGATTGATGGGCTCCTGTGTCCCTCAAAACCCTAACCGGTCTTGGGTTAGTCAAGTCTCCCTTGAGTGAGACCAACCCCTCATAAATAAATGGTTGGTAACTCCTCTGTGGGCGATTTCTTACGTTTGCCATCGCATTCGGAGTTGTACTAGTCGGACTCCGCTCTGGGTCTTCCCTTTTCATGAGGTAACAACTGGACATCAAGTGTCCAGGTTTCTTGCAAAAAGCGCAAGTAGGCCCGGAGGAAAAACTCGTGGTCTGCCTCGGGCCCCCCGAAAAATAAGTTTGTCTTGGGCCCGCAGCCCTCCGATTTCGAACAGGTGGGGTATCCACGTTGTCCCCATAATCCTCTCGAGGCCGCCGCCATATATTGTCGTTCTCCGCACCTGCTGTTCCCCACCTCCCCTGCGGAGATCTAGGCGAGGAGTTAGGTTCGTGGACCCCTATCCGGTGTGTTAAGGCATAATCATCTGCCAGGGTGGCTGCGTCCCACAACTTCGGTACTTTCTTTTCCTGCAGGTACACTTTGATGTCCTCGTCGACACACTGTTGAAATTCCTCCACCAGCATCAGGTCACGCAATGCTTCGAAGTCGTTCCCGACTCCTTTTGACTCACACCACCGATCAAACATATTTTCTTTCACTCTGGCAAACTCCACATGGGTCTCACTCTCCCTCTTCCTGGCATTCCTGAATTTTTGCCGGTAAGCTTCCGGAACCAACTCATAGGCTTTGAGGATGTGCTTCTTCAATACCGCATAATCTGCACATTGGTCCATTGGTAGCGCCGAATAAATCTCTTGAGCTTTTCCCACCAGCTCACTTTGCACTAGTATGGTCCAGGCCTCCTCCGGACAGTTCTGTCGAGCCACTTTCTCAAAGTGTGGAAAAAATTTAGCGACTTCCTTTTCACTGAAGGGTGGAACCAGCCTCACATGTCTGCCCACATCCCAGGTGTTCTGGCTAGGTGTCGACCCCGTCAGCAAGGGTGGTCCCTCTCCCCGTTCTCTCCTTAACTCCAGCTCCTTGAATTTAATTTCTTGCTGAAGCTCCATGTCACGTTCCTTTAATTCCCTTTCCGCTTTTCTCTCCTCTGCTTCGAGGTCCCTTGCAGCTCTCCTCTCCTCTGCTTTTCTTCCTTCTAACCTTTCCTGGAGTTCTCGTTCCACTCTCCTTTCCTCTGCTTGTTTCTCTTCTCTCCTCTCTTCTGCTCTTTCCTTTCTTCTTCTGCTCTTTCCTTTTCTGCTTTCCTTTCTTCTTCTGCTCTTTCCTTTTCTGCTTTCCTTTCTTCTTCTGCTAACCTTTCCTGGAGTTCTCGTTCCACTCTCCTTTCCTCTGCTTGTTTCTCTTCTCTCCTCTCTTCTGCTTTCCTTTCCTCTTCTTTTAACCTTTCCTGGAGTTCTCGTTCCACTCTCCTTTCCTCTGCTTGTTTCTCTTCTCTCCTCTCTTCTGCTTTCCTTTCTTCTTCTTTGATCCGTTCCTGGCTCCATAATTGCAACTCCAGTTTCCGGAGCTCAACGTCTTCTGGTTCTTCGGGTAGCCACTGCCAGGCTAACTCGTCCCATGTTCCTAATCCCACCATAGACTGTATCACCGTGGTCTGCAACTCTGCCTTCCTCAAATTAGTTCGGACCTCCAAGTTAAAATGTTTGGCCAATTTCAAGAGGCCCGACTTTAGTAATGCTCGGAACTGTGCCTCACTCGGGGTTACCGCAAAGTTCTGTGCCACAAACGCCATGGTGCCTATCGTTAACACCTGTTAACCTTCACTCAAGACTTTACCCCAATTTCCCCAAAAATTTACCAATTAATACTTAATTAATAAATTTTAATTAATAAAAATATTATTTTATTATTTTATACAATGTTAGATCCCGGATGTAGACCCAATTGCGAATCCGCAAATCGTAATTTGGACGAGCCCCCAATTCTGTTACGTGGTCCTCCCGGTGACTACCTGGTCTCGGTGACCCCCGGACCGTGAGAGGAACTCCGCCAGAAAGATCTATTATTTATGCTCTTTCGTAACGCATAAATCTGAATTCCAACCAATAAGAAACCCCACACCAAGGATCCGGAATAATCAATGATATATTCCCCGAGCAATCAACAACCATCCACAATCAGCAATCAATAGTACAAAGATGTAAACTCATCTATAATAACTCTAAGATGGCCATCTTATACATTCCTCACGTGAGCCCCACTCCCGACTCCCTCCATGGTCAATGTCTCCGTACTCCGGTAGTTCGATCTCCGCACGTGGGCGGTTGAACGGACCCTTCCTGACGTGCTTTCACCGGGCACGTCCCGTACCGGGAACAACGGCTGCAGCACGCACCTCCTGGCCAAGCAAAGCGGGTACAGCAAAGCAGGCAAAGCAACACGCGGCTTGCCCAGCGCGCGCGGCCCAAGGTGCGACCCGTACGCGGCCTTGTAGACGGTGAGGCGAACTGTGCCAGCTGCTTGGTTCCGTGCACGAACCCACGGCGACTTGACGTGTCAAAGGGTAGTTACACGTCCCGGTAACTCCTCTCGCCAGACGGGCTTTTAAACGCCGATTCTGTTACGTTGCTCAATCGATACCGCTCGCGTCCGAGCTCGGCCAGGAAGAAGAAGAATCCTCGCTTCTCCAGGACCTCATGTCTTTTCTTCTTCCGTTTCCGGTCTCCTTTTTCCCAGAAGGGCTCCTGACCCTTTAATCACAACAACCTTTAATCGAGTCCACATTGATAAGCAAAGACCTGAATAGTAATTCACATACATTCACATAAATATGTAACATATAGAACAAATAAACAATTAGAGATAAAAAAAGAAATCATAGAATCATTTTGTTTAACAAAATTTAATTTAAAATTCTGACCCAGCAAAGTTGCCACCTTTTGGAGATATAACCGCCGAACACACTCGTGGCATTCTTTCTACAATGGAAATCAAATATTGTTCGGGAAGTTCTTCCCAACACTGTTGCAGAAGTTCCCACAAATGTGTTGCTCTTGTAGGTTGCTTTGCTTTCATCCTTCTGTCCAGTTCATCCCAAACCAGCTCGATGGGGTTTACAGCTGGAGACTGTGCTGGCCATTCCATGGTTTGAAGCCTACCGTCTTGTTCTTTTCCTCGAAGGTAGTTTTGACATAGCCTGGAGGTGTGTTTCGGGTCATTATCTTGCTGTAGGATGAACCCCTGCCCAACTAGGCGTATACCAGAGGGTATTGCATGGCACTGCAAAATGCTGTGGTAGCCCTTTTGGTTCAGGGTGCCAGTCACTCTGTGCAAGTCGCCGACTCTAGAGCCCCAGACCATCACACTTCCTCCTCCATGTTTGACAGTTGGTGTCACACACCGAGGAACCATCCTTTCGCCTACTCGACGGCGTACAAAAACCCTGCGTGATCAACCAAAGATTTCAAATTTTGATTCATCGGTCCATAAGACCTTCTTCCACTCTTCAGTAGTCCACTGGCGGTGCTTCATGGCCCAGGCCTCTTTTTCTTATTTTGCCATCTTAGCAATGGCTTTCTTACTGCCACTCGACCTGTCAAACCTGCAGCTCAAAGTCTTCTCTTCACAGTTGAAACTGAGACTTGCTTACTTCGACCAGTGTTAAGCTGTGCTTGAAGCTGTTGTCCTGTGAGCCGCCTATCACGCAAGCTGTTGACTCTCAGAAACTTGTCTTCTGATTCTGTTGTGGCTTTGGATCTGCCAGACCTCTTCCTGTCAGAGTTTCCTCCAGTTTCCAATATACTACTTCCTGCAGTGCAATATTGTCCAAATAATGCTTCAGAGGGTGTAATAACAGTCTGTTCCAATACTCCTATTATACAGACAGGGGGTTTGTAATCAAGTAATCGGCAGAGGTTGGGACACCTGTAGGAATTGTTTGCATCAACTATCAAGGCTTAATTTACTTACATTGCTGCAGAACAGCTGTAAGTTGTTAACCCATTACTTGTTCCCTGAAGAAGGCCTTTTTTTTTTTTTACAATATAACTGGAATTTATATTATTTCCCCGTTTTTGCTGACCTAAACTTTTTTTTTTATTTTTTATCTCAAGCAGTTTACTGCTTACCTTTGTACCATTTCAGGTTATTCACTGGACATTAAACTGCGTAAATTTCAATAAAAACTGGAAAAATTGAGGTGTTCTTAAACTTTTTACCGGTAGTGTATATCTATCAATTGTTTGTGGTGGTCATTCCTATACCGTGACCGAAGTAACAGAAGAGGTCAACTTTACTTTGTGTCATACTTCCATAAATTGGAATTTTTTGAGATTGCCTAAAAACAGATCCAAATATATAGTTTTATTGGAGAAGGAGGGGTTTATGAGCATGAGTCTGCTCCACAGCTCTAAAAGTTGGTCATAGTCCCATGTTTCCAAATAACCATAGTCCCACATCTCTGGACTCTGTTTCTCAGTGCAACTAGGTGGACGGACATGCGCACAGGTGTATTTGTGACAAGATGCAACAAAGCAGTCTAATTGTCCTGGATTTCCTGCATTACCCTATTAAGTTTGCAACACCTTTATCAATACTGACCCGCAAGAAACTTGACGACATCATCTGCAGAGCAGGACCAGGGCAGCCCGCGGAGCCGTACAAAGTGACCATCTCCAGACATGATTTGCTGTGAAATAACAAAACACAGGTTTTTGAAAGAAACGAAATGACAGCAGATCGTGGTAACTTATCAAGACCTACAAAGCGAAGAGATTCTCAAAAAAATAAAAACAGCTCAAGAGGCAGAGCAATAGCAGCCAATCAGAGCAGTCAGAGTTACCAATGAAGCAGAAGCAAAGTATTTATGTGCATTATGTATTTATGTACACTGTATTAAACCCCTAGAGCTCAGACAAATACAATTGCGTCACAAATTACTCGCTTTTAATCATCTTCTGGAAACCATTCACGTTTGAAAAACATTATTGACGCAAATGGGACAAAAGAAAAACACAAGCTTCGAGGCAATTTTAGAAATTCAAATTACCCTCTTATAATTGCGACGAAAATAGGAGAGGAAGCATATTTAACAGAGAGAAACAAGGAAATGAGATGCAGGAGGAAGTCATTCAGACCATCATGGCGGCTACAAACAAACATCAGATTAAATGATCTGTTAACACGATAAAGGAAAGCGTTGGGGGAATGACGGGAGGAGTAAAGTGTGCGGACAATGCCGGCGATAACTCGCCTCCCCCGTGCGGACAATGCCGGCGATAACTCGCCTCCCCTGTGTGGACAATGCCGGCGATAACTCGCCTCCCCTGTGCGGACAATGCCGGCGATAACTCGCCTCCCCTGTGCGGACAATGCCGGCGATAACTCGCCTCCCCTGTGTGGACAATGCCGGCGATAACTCGCCTCCCCTGTGCGGACAATGCCGGCGATAACTCGCCTCCCTTGTGCGGACAATGCCGGCGATAACTCGCCTCCCCTGTGTGGACAATGCCGGCGATAACTCACCTCCCCTGTGCGGACAATGCCGGCGATAACTCGCCTCCCCTGTGCGGACAATGCCGGCGATAACTCGCCTCCCCTGCGCGGACAATGCCGGCGATAACTCGCCTCCCTGGTGTGGACAATGCAGGCGATAACTCGCCTCCCTTGTGCGGACAATGCCGGCGATAACTCGCCTCCCCTGTGTGGACAATGCCGGTGATAACTCACCTCCCCTGTGCGGACAATGCCGGCGATAACTCGCCTCCCCTGTGCGGACACTGCCGGCGATAACTCGCCTCCCCTGTGCGGACACTGCCGGCGATAACTCGCCTCCCCTGTGCGGACAGCCAGCTTCACGTCCATCCGACGGATGTACATCGAGCGATGCCGATGCAAGTCAAAACACAAACTTTGAATTCCCTCCACCACACATTTCTCCATTTTCAGTGTAATGTTCCCGAAAATCTCAAGATAATTATCTTCTCGAGATTTTCTCAGGAAAATGCAACTATAGTTTAAGTACAAAGCATTACAATGTTTTGTACTTAAATTATAGTTGCATTTTCGCTTCTCTTTCATGGACCATGCAGCACGTGCAATAGAAACAAAATGGCGTCACGTCAGAGGAACAATCCGACCCAAGAACAATGAATCTGATTGGTCCAACCAAGGAACGACAGCGCATCAACTATGGCCTCGTGTATCAAATTCAGGAGGTAAACGTGATATAACTGGGGGTTTGGATTATTTTTGTGAGGTAGCAGGAAATTTTAAACAAGTACACAAAATCGGGCGAGCTGAGGTGAGGGAAAACCGCGCCATTTGAGCCTCTGTCGACATTTATGGGGGAAACGTTCCTGAGAGAAATTACATCACATGGTTATGATACCTTTAAAACAATTTAGTCAACAATCCGAAAGATTCAACCTCGTTGGCAAAATATATACTGTACTGTATTAAAATTATTAAATAAAACACGGAGAGCCGCCATTGTAGGAATGTGGGCTCACTCTCATTGACAATCGCAAGAACAAAAGGTACAGATTTTACCGACACCACAACAAATAGCAGGACGTGTTATCACTACAAGTTACAACACCGAAACATTTATTCACAGCTTTCGCTCAAGCAAAAACATTTACACCTCAGAGGCAACGTGACTTCGTGAGCGGGAAACTGCGCAAGAGACGCCATTTTATACGCCTCTGCTTTCTCTGAAGAAAATAACCTCAAAAAGGAAAACTGCAATCCAAAATGTTGATAGGCCCTACCTGTAATACCGATATGATAATTACAACACACCACGGACACCAATATACACCGAGTGTTGAATAATTCAGTACATTACCTGGGCGATTCGACGAACGAACAAGACGCGATACAAGGGAGAGGCTTTTGCACTGCTCGCGATATCTCAATGGGTTCTCACGAGATTATGGAGCACAGGCACAGCTCGGAAAAGGTTGTCCGATTGTTGTTGTTGTTTTTAGGATTAACAAAATCCGGCCAATAAAAAGATTGAATCTACATTTATTTTACTGTAGATCAGGAAAGAAATATAGAAACAAATAATCCAATTTTTGTTATTCGATGGCAAAAGATTGAGTTTATTTTTTTTAAGGCCGAAAAATAACGAAATGTTAATTTAATAAGCATACCGACTGGTATCTATCAGACTATCAGATGCACTCCGGTTTATATGATACAAGACCTTTTTGTGCAGAAATTGTAGCATTTAATGAACATTGAAATAACTGATCACAACCGTCCAGTATATCGTTATAACACAATCAAATGTGTCGATATTCGTGCAATGTGCCACTCTGTGTGAAGCGATGCCAAACTAATTAATATAATACAAACAAGCCGGTTCATTGCGGCTTTGCAGTCGGGTACTAGCATAATATGATATAAACAGTAATCTTGTGTGTGTTTTCGAAAGGCCCATCATCCCGATGTAATAAATGGCGGGTCTCGGTGCGACGCGACCCACAACGCCGCGCCTGTGAGGACTGAGGACTGAGGATTGCAGGAACTTCCGCCCCTTCCGGTGTCAGTGAGATTCTTCTTCCTCTATTTATGCGAGGCGCATGGCGAGGCCGGGACGCGTTCAGTCGGCGCTTTGTTTGACGAGGTAAGGTCGTTTTCCGAGTTCCTTCCTCCGTTACGGAACGTGTGTTCATGTCCAGTCCATTATGGGTTTGTTTGTACGACCCAAGAACCACCGGTGAAGACGAAGACCGGCACGTCGGTCATCCGGAGAACACCTCCATGTCATGTTCACCTTGAAATCATTATAAATACTAGTACCGACTGCAAAGCCGCAATGAGCCGGCGAAGCCAAAACCTCTTGCCACTATTTTACCCATCACCATGGCATCAGTACTACTGACAGTAGGTTAGGTAGTTGGTAGTAGGTAGGTAAGTAGTTGGTAGGTAGGTAGTTGGTAGTAGGTAGGTGTAGTAGGTACCGTACCTGGTAAGACTTGGTAAAAGAGAACAGCAGACAGTCCTCCCCAATACCTGCATACCTCTTGCCACTATTTTACCCATCACCATGGCATCAGTAGGTTAGGTAGTTGGTAGTAGGTAGGTAGGTAGTTGGTAGTAGGTAGGTGTAGTAGGTACCGTACCTGGTAAGACTTGGTAAAAGAGAACAGCAGACAGTCCTCCCCAATACCTGCATACCTCTTGCCACTATTTTACCCATCACCATGGCATCAGTAGGTTAGGTAGTTGGTAGTAGGTAGGTGTAGTAGGTACCGTACCTGGTAAGACTTGGTAAAAGAGAACAGCAGACAGTCCTCCCCAATACCTGCATACCTCTTGCCACTATTTTACCCATCACCATGGCATCAGTAGGTTAGGTAGTTTGTAGTAGGTAGGTAGTTGGTAGTAGGTAGGTGTAGTAGGTACCGTACCTGGTAAGACTTGGTAAAAGAGAAGAGCAGACAGTCCTCCCCGATGGCAATACCTGCATACAATACAATAAATGTCACAAGAAGCTTAAGGAAATAACGATACGATGTGCTAGCTTAAGGCCTATTTTTAACTGGGCTTAACATACGTTTTCACAGTAAGTGTGTAGTCTTCTAACTTCAGTCGCTGTCAGGCGCCAGGGCTGGTTCTCTGACTCTCCGGGCACGGCAGCTTCGTCCACCAGAAGACGTTAGCTTGCAGTGATTAATTCGGTGAATTCCATCTCAACTTCGGATATTTCCGGCCGTGAAACACTATCCGTATTTCTAAACTAAATATGTAAACCGCTTATACCATATTTCTGGCCGTGAAAAACTATCCCGTACGGCCGCGAGATTTCTAAAAAATAATTCTTCGTCAATTTTAGAATATTTGACGCCGTTTTCACCGTCCGAAACGCGTAATAATAATTGGTTCTGGTGTTTGATGACGATTTTCGTTGAAGATAATGAGGTTGGTCTTCATGTATTTTAATTACTAATGAGAGGTTTCATTAGATTAGGAATCAAAGAACGACGGGTGAAACAAGCTCCTATTGAACTTTTTCGCAATTGTTTTATGCAAACTTCCGCATCCGGTCGATGGCTGTCTCCAGCACTCCATGCAGTGAGTGATTTCATTTTAGACATATTTTTGCAAATGCTCGAATCTCATTGGGTCCGGTGTTTGGTGACGCGTTTTGTTGAAGATAACCAGGCCCGTGCGGGCCGATGTTGGTCTTAAATTATTTTATTAATACATCTGAGGTGCATAAGATTGTGAATCAAACGACGACGGGTGAAAGAAACTCCTAATGAACGTTTTAAATTTGTTATGCATACTTCCGCATCCGCAAGATGGCTGCGCCCACTGCGCTTCGGATTCTCGAGCCAAGGCATAATCAGGTTTTCAACATAATACGTACTCATTTATTGACAACACCGGCTTCGCCGGCTATAATTATTGTCTGTGTGGTTTACTATACTGTATATCATAGTTATAACATCGTTATTTGTACACAGCAGCATTTCCTGTTTGTTCCATCACAGGATGCTTCCACAACCCCCTTATTGTTGTTGCTAACAGGTGTTTAATCGGTTTCTCTTCCAATAGCCAGGAGCAGGGTACCTGCACCCTCCAGGTGAATGGAGATTGCACATTTATAGCTGCTGAAAGAGTCAATTCTGTGGATTATAAGACGACTCCACTTGTATGGATGTTTGTGTAGTGAGCGTCTAACGGGGTCGAACTGATGGTTAAGGGGTCCAAGGAATGGGTGCAAGGGTACACACAAGGAAACGAGACGCAGGAGAAGGCCATTTGGACCATCATACCTGTGCCACAACACCAGACCAATCCCATCCACCAAAACAACGCAATGTCATTGGGGGAATGAGGGGAGGAATGGGGATGACGTAATGTGGTACACCCATGGATATCCCAGGAATGGGGATGACGTAATGTGGTACACCCAGGGATATCCCAGGAATGGGGATGACGTAATGTGGTACACCCAGGGATATCCCAGGAATGGGGATGACGTAATGTGGTACACCCAGGGATATCCCAGGAATGGGGATGACAATGTGGTACACCCATGGATATCCCAGGAATGGGGATGACGTAATGTGGTACACCCATGGATATCCCAGGAATGGGGATGACGTAATGTGGTACACCCAGGGATATCCCAGGAATGGGGATGACGTAATGTGGTACACCCAGGGATATCCCAGGAATGGGGATGGCGTAATGTGGTACACCCATGGATATCCCAGGAATGGGGATGACGTAATGTGGTACACCCAGGCATATCCCAGGAATGGGTATGACATAATGTGGTACACCCAGGGATATCCCAGGAATGGGGATGGTGCAATGTGGTACACCCATGGATATCCCAGGAATGGGGATGATGTAATGTGGTACACCCATGGATATCCCAGGAATGGGGATGACGTAATGTGGTACACCCAGGGATATCCGAGGAATGGGGATGACGTAATGTGGTACACCCAGGGATATCCCAGGAATGGGTATGACGTAATGTGGTACACCCAGGGATATCCCAGGAATGGGGATGGCGTAATGTGGTACACCCATGGATATCCCAGGAATGGGGATGACGTAATGTGGTACACACAGGGATATCCCAGGAATGGAGATGACGTAATGTGGTACACCCAGGGATATCCCAAGAATGGGGATGACGTAATGTGGTACACCCAGGGATATCCCAGGAATGGGGATGGCGTAATGTGGTACACCCATGGATATCCCAGGAATGGGGATGACGTAATGTGGTACACCCAGGGATATCCCAGGAATGGAGATGACGTAATGTGGTACACCCAGGGATATCCCAGGAATGGAGATGACGTAATGTGGTACACCCAGGGATATCCCAGGAATGGAGATGACGTAATGTGGTACACCCAGGGATATCCCAGGAATGGGGATGACGTAATGTGGTACACCCATGGATATCCCAGGAATGGGGATGACGTAATGTGGTACACCCAGGGATATCCCAGGAATGGGGATGGTGTAATGTGGTACACCCAGCGATATCCCAGGAATGGGGATGACGTAATGTGGTACAGCCATGGATATCCCAGGAATGGGGATGATGTAATGTGGTACAACAACAACACACACAACAAACATTTTAAGGCCATTTTCCCTGCAAGAGCGGGGGTTAGCCTTGCGGTCCCCATGGCAATCTTCTCCATTTCGCCCTATTTTCTGCATCTCTCCTTGTTAACCCCCTTGCCCGCATTTCTTCTTCCACCATCTTTAGCCAAGTCTTTCTTGGTCTTCCCCGTCCTCCACTTCCTTCTACATTCATTTCCATCACTCTTCTCAACCAGTCACTTTCATCCTTCCTCAACACATGACCAAACCATCTCAACCTGTTCCTCTTCACGGCATCCATCACAGGTTCTATTCCCATCATCTTTCACAATTCATCATTTGTCTTACTCTCTCTCAACGATACTCCGCACATCCATCGAACCATTCGCGTTTCCACCCTTTCCAGCCTTCGTTGCTGCTCTACGTTCATTACCCATGTCTCGCTCCCATAAATCATAACACTTCTCACACATGCAGCATACACCTTTCCCTTCAGCTTCAACGACACTCGTCTCCTCATCAGCACGCCACTCAGTTCCCGAAACTTCTTCCATGCACATCTCACTCTAGCAACCGTTGCCGAGTCTGATCCACCTTCTCCATTCAGCATGTCTGCGAGGTAGCAAAATGTTTTCACACCTTCCAGCTTCACGCCGTCTCCAAGATCCAAATCAACATTTCCTCGAGCTGCAGCTCCCTCTGTGCACACCTTACATTTGAATGTAGCTGCCACACTGGTTAATGACCCTCTGAGACCACTAGATTTTTGATGAACCCACTCAGCGCACATTGTACATTGAATGGAGTTCACTCCGACACCCTTCCTACACACAGCACAGGGCCACTTCCCAGTTCTTTCCACCTCACCACATGCTTTACCACTTGTCATCACCTTCGTCTTTCCGATATTCACCTTCAGACCTTTTGTCTCCATACATTCCTTCCACTTGTTCATCTTTTCCTTCAGTCCATCCATACTTTCCGCAATCAACACCAGATCATCTGCATACAACAACTCCCACGGTAAACCCTCCTTTACGTTCTGAGCCAGCACCTCCATCACAGCTACAAATAGTAGTGGACTTAGTACCGACCCCTGATGCACTCCCACCTTCACCTCAAACTCACCACTGTTCCCGTCCTTCGTCCTTACAGCTGTGCGCGCTCTTTTGTACATTGCCATCACTACTCTGATCAACCATTCCTCCACTCATAACTTCCTCAATGCCCATGTCACTACTTCACGTGGAACCCTATCGAATGCTTTCTCCAGATCAACAAACTCAAGAAACAACTTCTTCCTCTTCTCCATGTACTTCTGCAACTGCCTCACAATGAAAAGCGTGTCTGTTGTTCCTCTTCCTGGCATAAATCCAAACTGCATTTCGTCGATCTTCACCTTCTTCCTTATCCTCCTCTCCAACACCCTTTCCAATACCTTCATTCCATCCTCCAATAACTTTATCGCTCGGTACGAGCCACACTCCAGAGGGTCACCTTTCCCCTTGTATAGAGGGACGAGGGTACTCAGTTCCCAATCCACTGGAATGCGGCCTTCTTTCACCACCAGATTGCAGATCTCTGTCATTCTCTTCGCACCCCAATTTCCTGCTGCCTTCAACATATCTCCCACAACTCCCGTCGGCCCTCACGCTTTTCTACCGTTCATTGCTTTTATCGCTTCCTCAACTTCCTCCTCAGTTATCTTCTCTGCCGGTCCTAAAACTGGGTTACTCTCTATGTTGCCATCCCATTCATTCTCTGTATTCAACAGCATTTCCATATATCTTTTCCATCTTCCTTTAATTCCATCTGGGTCCACAACGATTTGTCCCACTTCATCCTTCAAGCAACTCACCCCCATCACATCACACCTCTCTTTCGCTATCTGCTTTGCAATCCTGAATACCGCTCTCTGACCCTCTTCCAAATCCAAGCGTTCTCCGAACATTTTCCTAGAAATGCGTAATGTGGTACACCCAGGGATATCCCAGGAATGGGGATGACATGATGTGGTACACCCAGGGATATCCCAGGAATGGGGATGACGTAATGTGGTACACCCAGGGATTTCCCAGGAATGGGGATGGTGTAATGTGGTACACCCAAGGATATCCCAGGAATGGGGATGGTGTAATGTGGTACACCCAGGGATATCCCAGGAATGGGGATGGCGTAATGTGGTACACCCAGGGATATCCCAGGAATGGGGATGGCGTAATGTGGTACACCCAGGGATATCCCAGGAATGGGGATGACGTAATGTGGTACACCCAGGGATATCCCAGGAATGGGGATGACATGATGTGGTTCACCCAGGGATATCCCAGGAATGGGGATGACGTAATGTGGTACACCCAGGGATATCCCAGGAATGGGGATGACATGATGTGGTACACCCAGGGATATCCCAGGAATGGGGATGGCGTAATGTGGTACACCCAGGGATATCCCAGGAATGGGGATGACGTAATGTGGTACACCCAGGGATATCCCAGGAATGGGGATGATGTAATGTGGTACACCCAGGGATATCCCAGGAATGGGGATGACATGATGTGGTACACCCAGGGATATCCAACGGTGCAAAAAAAAAAAGGGGGTGAATGAATCTTTGAAAGTTTAACGAAGATCTGTTTGGCCGTCTCTCAGAATAATGGTGCCGTTTAACAGTACTTTCTCTCCAAATTCATCCCGATCGCGCATGCGCACAGAGGAGTGAGATAAAAGAAGGTTTTACTCTTCCCTTTGGTTTAGCAGAGCTTGGACATGTTAAATAAGGAGGTGGATAACGATGATGTACAAGACTGCTTCAATAGCGCTAAACTACAGGAGTTTTGTAACGATCTTTAAAATCGTTATTTTGTTTAAATTTAACTGCACACATGTATGTACTTGAACACTGCACGGGGCTGTGTTCCATGAACTCTATAGTTTTGATTGTTTATTATCCTCGTCTGAGGACTGGGTATTGCATGTGAGTTTGTTTATCCACACAGAATAAATGATTTTCCCTGCAACCGTTGGTCCGATTGTTGTTGTTGTTGTTGTTGTTGTTGTTGTTGTTGTTGTTGTTGTTGTTGTAAGGAAATTTTCACCATAGTGCACCTCCACCTGTAGAATTTTTTTAATGATAATTATGACGTCATAGGTCACGTAGTATGGGCGCCATCTTAGGACATGCAAACTTTGCACCTCTATATCCGATAGCGCTGCATAGAAAAAATTGAGACATTGCTCATTGTAAAGAACTCTCCATGTGGAATAACATATGTTAATGATGATGTCATAGCTGAATCGCTGAATTAACGCCAGGGGGGTTGACTCAGCCTGTCATCCTTCCGAGGTCGGCAAATTGAGTACCAGTTCACTGGTAATTCCCTGCTTGTCGTTAAAGGCGGCAAAAAGGGTTGGCGTCAGGAAGGGCATCCGGCCGTAAAACATTGCTTCAAAAAGGGGACCGAAAAACAACAACAACCACAGTTCCCGAAAAAGGCCAACCCCCGCTTGCGGGGAAAATGGCCTCTAAAGGTGTTTTTTTTTTTTTTTAAATGATGATGTCATAGGTGCCTCCATGATTGTCATAATTGGACAAGTATAAAACTTCATTCAATCAAGATGAAATTTCTTGAGCATAATCTAGGGATAAATTGGTAGAGAAAAAAATAATAATGATGACGCCATCGATGGGAGCATTGGGTACCGGGTGGGCCAGCAGCGTGGCGTTGGCGAGGGCCCGTTTCGCGCCGGTGAAAGCAGTGTCCATGTCCGTGGACCAGACGACGTTGCGCTTTGCCGGCTGGCCGCGGAGGGCGGTGTACAAGGGCCGCATGAGTTGCGCAGCTCGGGGCACGAAGCGGTGATAAAAGTTCACCATCCCAAGGAACTCCTGCAGCGCCTTGACGGAGCGGGGCGCGGGAAAGCGGCGATGGCCTCGACTTTGGCCGCTAGCGGCACGGCGCCGTTCCGGGTGATGCGGTGGCCCAAAAAGTCGATCGTCGCCGCACCAAAGTGACATTTGGCCGGGTTGACGATCAAGCCGTGCTCGCTGAGGCGGCTGAACAGCGTCCGGAGGTGGAGGAGGTGCTCGGCTCTGGGCGTGCTGGCGACGAGGATGTCGTCCAGGAAGGTAAAGAGGAACGGCAAGTGCGTAGCACGCCGTCCATCAGGCGCTGGAATGCCTGTGCCGCGTTTTTGAGGCCGAAGGGCATCCGGAGGAATTCGAAGAGGCCGAAGGGTGTAATAACGGCCGTCTTCGGGATGTCGGCCGGGCGGACGGGCACCTGGTGGTACCCCCGAATCAGGTCCACTTTTGAAAAAATGGTCCGCCCCACCAACCGGGCGGAAAAATCCTGGATGTGCGGGACGGGGTACCTGTCGGGGGTAGTGGCGTCGTTGAGGCGGCGGTAGTCCCCGCATGGCCGCCATCCGCCCCCCGGCTTCGGGACGATGTGCAGCGGCGAGGCCCAGGCGCTGTCGGAGCGCCGCACGATGCCGAGGCGCTCCAGCGCGGCGAACTCGGCCTTGGCGACGGCGAGTTTGGCTGGGTCGAGACGGCGAGCTCGGGCGTACACCAGCGGGCCCGTAGTGGGAATATGATGCTCGATGCCGTGACGCACCGCAACGGCCGAAAACGTCGGTCGCGTGAGGGCCGGGAACTCCGCGAGGAGACGCGCGAAGTCGTCTGCCAACGGGAGGACACAGGAAAGCTCGGTGGGCGCGGAACGGCTCAAGGCTCACGCCAGCGAGCTGAAAGTTTCGGCGTTGACGAGACGCCGGCGTTTAACGTCGACCAGCAGCCCATGGGCGCAAAGGAAATCGGCACCGAGCAAAGCCATGGGGACGTCCGCCGTCACGAACTCCCAGCGAAAGAGCTGGCTGCCGAAGCGGAGGGCGACGGTGCGTGGGCCGAAGGTGCGGATGGTGGAGCCGTTGGCCGCGATTAAGGAGGGGCCGCAAATGGCGGCCCGCCTGTCCTCCGCCGAAGCGGGAATGACGCTCAGCTGAGCGCCGGTGTCGCAGAGAAAACGCCGCCCTGACGCATACCTGGGCCGGGAGCTGGCGGAGAAAAAGCTCTCGGAAAAGGAAATCCGAGGGGTGCTCGCCGAGCAACGCGAGCATGTAGTCCATACGTTCGGACCGGCGCGTATTGCCGAGCTCAGGCACGTCGAGTAGGCGTCGTGCGTGTTCAGCCGGGGAGAGGGCGAAAGCGCCCAGAAGAAGTGCCTTGATGGCGTCGTACTTGCCGTCAGCGGGCAGGCTCTGGAGGAGGCTCAGGCAGCGGGCGGCGGTCACGGAGCCGAGCGCGGCGACCACGTAATGGTATTGTTATGAATTTGGTAATGCAACATCTAGAGCTAGGTAGATCTGAATAGGTAGGTATTCGGCTGTCGTGACAGGGACTCTACATGTAATAAGTTCTTGATGTTTAGGCGTTTGTCGGGGTAAGATGTATGATTGTGGATCTACCTGGAGGTCCGAGTGTTAAATAGTGAGGGATTAAAGGTAACGCCCCTGTGAGTATCACCTAGTAGTCAAACCTTTGTCCATTATGGCACTGCAAACCACATAAACATTAGTTAGGTCCTTAGCGCAACATTAAATAATCCCCTTTCCCTGACAAGGACTTCGTATTAAATTGACAGGAAACCAGGTCAAAAACACCACCACAATTGGCCGCCACCGTGTACACCTCCAAAAGGCCTACAAACCTGGCCGGCACGTGTTATGCCAGGACCGCAGGGTCGCGTAACGGGGGAGATGTCAGGAGTCGCGGGAGGCTTTGATTGGCTGAGGAGTGCGCAATGTGACGTCATCGGCCACCAATATAGGCGACGGTCGGACGCCATTTCAGGAGTTGAGTTGAGTTCGTGGCAGGCACTGCAGACGCAGGCAGGCACCAGAGAGTTGAGCGGTGGTGGAGAGTTGGAGAGGACACGCCATTCCAGTCGCAGTTCGAGTGCAGTTCGGGTTGTAGGGAGTCGCAGGAGACACACGAGAGCACACCCAGTTGGCACTGAGCAGTTCGTTGGCACTTGGCTGCCAGCACTCCCGCGTCGTCGAGTCGAGTGGAGTTGAAAGGAGTCCTTCCTGTCCCTGGTCAAGTGGAGCCGCTGGCCTGCGTCGGACGCGTGGTGCTTGGAGCGAGGGGCCTCGTGGTGTGCGATCGGGCCGGAAGGAGCGGTGCTGGACACCAACAATACAAGACGACAAAGACAGATAAGCCCGATCTCCGCGTATATTTTGAACGACGGGACGTGTTATTTTCGTGATTAATCTCCCTCGTTTGTGTTTGCTGTCAGTCGTGTGGGGACGTCCCGATTTAGGTTTATTAGAATTATTAGATTTACCGGCGGGCTTTTTCACTGGCTTTACTTTTCCTAATAAACCCTTATATTACTTTTTGTACATAATATCTGAACGCAGTTTTCCTGGGTGTTTGATTTTAATAGATAAGGTTGCGGAGCCTTCGCTGCGCCCCGCCATTCCGCGCGTTGGTGTTGAACTTGAGTCCGCCATTGAGTGTTCGCCTCGGGAGTTAAAGTCTCGCAAATCGGTCATCCGTAACTGTGGTGTTAACCACGGTTACGCGACAAGTGGTGTCAGGAGTGTAGGATTTGAACCCGTCGGACAAATTTTTTGTCCGCGGCGAGACATCGACACGGTCGGACAAATTTTTTTGTCCGCGGGGAGACATCGACACGGTCGGGCGTACATTGCGCCCGACGTTCGAACGCAAAATTTTTATAGTCGAGGCGGAGAAATTTAATAATCAATCGGACAAACGGAGCGCGATATCGCGTCTTCGTCAAATTTAAATTGTTTCAGGAATTATTAAAATAAATACGCGCGCGGGGAAGGACCTTCCGAAAAGCGGATGTCGGAGGTCGACGAGATGGAAGTACGCAGCGAGGCCTCCGTCAGCGTTGGGAGTGAGCCGGAAATAGGGGAAATAGATGCAGAGGTGAGCCTTGGAACCTCCCTCGTCCCGAGCACCAACTTATCCCCCTCCCCCACCGGGGAGTCGGGAGCAGTAGGAACGGCCCCGACAACCGACCAGATGTTGGGTCAATTGCTTCGAAAAATTGACGGGCTGGAAAATAAAATGAGTAAGGAATGTAGGGAAGGAATGAAGGGAATGAGTGAGCGATTGGAGGAACAAATGGGACAAATGAAAAGTGGGATGGAAAATAAAATGGAGTCCCAGGGGAAGGAATGGAGGGAAGGAATGAAGGGAATGAGTAAGGATATGGGAGAAATGAAAAGTGGGTTGGAAAATAAAATGGAATCGCAGGGGAAGGAATGGAGGAATGAAATAAAGGAAAGGAATGAACAATTGGAAGAAAAAATTGGGGAAATGGCACAGCAGCTGGGGGAACGAATTGATGGCATAGAAGGGAGAGTGCAAAACCAAATTACGGACAGACTGGGGAAATTTGAGGGTAAAGTAGAAACTCAAATGGGGGAGATGGAAAAAGCCATAGGGGTGGAAATTGAATTGAAACGGGAAGAATTAATGTCAAAAATAGAGGAGGGCGTGACGCAGGCTGTCCAAATGGGGGAAAAGTTGGAGGGTCAGATTGGTGCCACAAATGCTCGAATTGATAAAGCAAATGGGGACCTGGAAGGCTATCGGGGCCGGGTGGATGCCAGAATGCTACAGCAGAGTGAGGAATGGGGACTGCTCAACCGGCAGGGGGGCAAATTGGCCGAGGAGGTGAGGGGGTTGGAAACCCGCATAAAAGAGCAGGAGCAAGGGTTAATTGAGAAAGGCCTGTGGGGGCCACTAATGGATAATGAAAGGGTGAGTGATTTTATGCAGGAGCGACTGGAGATCTGGGACAATACCATCAAGAAGGAGGTTGGTCGGGTTCAAGAGAGCCTGAAGGAAGAGGTGAGTAGGTCGGTTAAACATCTTCAGGACCAGATTAAAGTGACCCAGGAGACCCTCACCACGAGCCACATTTGGACACCAGAGGCTCCGAAACGGAATACCCAGTTGGGGGGGTGTTTTGGCCCCGGACTGGATTTGGACAGAGAGGAATCGGGGAATAGAGTCTCTGGAAAAACAATCCCCCTCGTACATTTTGACGGATCAGGGAGCCTCGAGGCTTTCCTGACACAATTTGAGTGCGTGTCTCAGCTCAATGGTTGGGGAGAGCGGGAGCGAATGGGGAATCTGGTGGCGACACTGCGTGGGTCAGCCGCCGACGTGTTGAACGTAGTCCCAGAGGGAATATTGACCAGCAAGGCTATTTGTGAGGCCTTGAATAACAGGTACGGGACAGGCGCAAGGTGCGACCTGGTCAGGGCACAGCTGCTGCATCGCAGGCAAAAGCCTAATGAGACGTTGCAGGAGCTGGCCCAGGATATATACCAGTCTGTGAGGATAGCATACAGGGACCTACCAGCACAGGCGTGGGACAAGCTGGCGATAGAAAAATTTATGGCGGCTCTCCCTGATCCTGAGGTCCGGACGTTGGTGGAGTTACAGGACCCACCCACGGTGCACCGGGCAGCGGAATGCGCGGCGAGACTGACCTTTTTGAGAAGGTCGAACCGCGCATCGGAGAGGGCACCTGTGACGGTACGGCAGACCGAGGTGCGGGATCGGGAAAAGCCAGAGGATGACATCGGGCGAATGTTAAGGGGAATCAGCCGCCAGCTGACAAATTTGATGGGGGGACAAATTGCAGGGAGCGAGTCACGACAGGGTGGTCCAGGTTGGCCATCAGGACGGCCTGATTTTTATCGGGCTGGGCCGGGAGAAAGGGGGGCTCCACCTGGCTACCAGAGGGGTCCGTTCTTGGGGACTTGTTTTAGATGTGGGAGAAGAGGGCACAGTCAGAGGAATTGTCGGCAACCATATGGGCCCCCACCTCCTGACAGGCTTCGCAGTCCAGAAAGGAGGGGGCCCCCAGTAGGTCCACAGGTGCCAGACAGAGGACCATCACCTCCGCCTGGGCCAATAGCGGTGGAGTGTGCGGGAAACTAGAGCGAGCCGAGCATATGGGCCATGCTCGGCTGGCATGTGTATGGCAAAGCATCCTTCTTTGGTGAGGTTAGTAAAAGGTGACAAATGGTTGGCATGGGTAATCTGTGGGTTAGATGGAAATTTAAGGGTGGATTTTGAAATGCCATGGTGGACACTGTATAGTGACGCCATTATTGATCCAGGTGTGTAGACCAAAGTGTTGGAGGCTGTGATGAAATTAATAGGGTAGCAAGACACAGCTTTCAACTGGTTGCGGGGGCAACTGTGCTGATATTTGGGACGCGGGATGATGGGGATGTAGTTGTGTAGCCTGAGGGTCAACGTGGTGCTGTGCGTGTCCGAGGTGTGTGGACCATGTCTTCTGGGTGGGTCTCCTGGTGGAGCATGGCTGTTGACTGGACCTTGGTGTGGTCAAGTGTGGGTGAGCACTGGGGGGCTGCAGTTCTGTAGTCGGACTGGGGGATGATGGGGAGGTGCAGGGGACGTGGCTGTAGGGATGCCACGCACTGCGACCGTGCCCCCCAGGGCCGAGGTTGTGTGTGCGGTAGTGGGTGTTGTGGCAGCAAGTGCTCACCACATTGGCCAGCTGGGGCTGCTGCAGCTGTGTTCCTCGCAGGGGGGCCGAAGGATGGATGGTGGGTCGCATCCTTATGGACACTCATGGGCCATGTTGGCGTTTTGACTGCTCACCTTGTCCCGATGACCCTTGCACGGTAGAGGTGCAGAGCTGTCGTGGCCACAGGTAGTTGTGTAGTGATGATCACCGTTGGATGCGGATCCACATACCTGCCAGTGTAGTGGGGACAAAAGAGAAATTTGGAAGGATTTGGTAGGCCCAATGTGAAATTTTGGGAATTGTATGGGTGGATTGCACTTTGAACCTGACCAACCTGCAACTACCTGCACTTGAGGTGAGTGTTTTGAGGAGTACTGTCCCAGGCTTCAGGATTTGCTTTGGGAAATTGGGGACATGTAATTTGGAGTTGGGAGGTGAGAGCGAGTGATGACATGGCCGGTGAGGGGATGGAATGGGAGCCACAGTGTCTTGTGGGTGGCGTATGTTTTTGTATTGTGGTTACGTGTTTTGATGTGGTCGTGAGAGTGGAACCTGGAGAGTGAGTGATGATTATTGGAGATAATGAGGGGCGATAAATTGTGCTTTTTGGAAATGTGCTAATGGAAATGTGTAAGGATTCAATGATTCGAACTGTGAATGGGATTTCACATTGGCAGGCCATGGCAAGCCTTGTAACACCTTTTACACCATCTATGAATTGTACTGAATTGTGCTGAGTTGTGTGGAGAATTGAATGGCAGCGGGGGAGGAAGTGTGTTTTGGGGACCATGGGTGGGGAAGGTGTGTGTGTCCGCAGGTACAGAGCAAGCTCTGAGGAGCGATGCCTGCGGGCCCCCCTCTGCGGCAATTACCCCTGGCAGCCGGTGGTAACTGGAAATTGGAGCTCGTCGGTGGAGGGTCTGGTTGGGCGCCGCGGGGTGAGGAAGTCCCCCGGTGACCCGTGTTGCTGCGTGAAAGCAGGAGGCAAAGGAGCCTGGTGTGTGTGGAGACCCTCACCGGCGAGGTAACGGCGGAAAGGGGCTGTTGGGCTGTCATGGGGCCAAGAGGTAAAGGGGGGGGGGCAATGAACTTGTAAGTCGGTTGACTTGTTTTTGGGACTGCGGGCACCACAGCCTGATGCGCCCCCACCATCTTTTTGTGCGGTACCTCCCCGCTGCCTAGTTGAGGAATGCACACACACGTGAATGACATCAATGCCATGGTCCTGCAGGGGGTGTATTGGGAATAAGTGCTTTGTTGATTTTTGCAATGCCTTGATGACCTATGGAATGAGAATGAGTGGTTAAGGGGTCTGTGTAGCATGAATGTGGGCGAAATCCACCGAGCCGTGTCACTCACCTGTAACATCTGGACAGGGCCCGAGGAAATTTAGGGGGATGCATTGGGGATGGCCCCGCAGGTAAGGTTGAGTCTTGTGGCATCCACCGGGGGACGCGGTCTGTAGACCGGGGTATGTACAAAGGTTAGAGTTTTGAGTTTTGGAAAGATGGTTAAGTTTTGTGGTTAAGTTAGTGTTGTGTGTTGTTGTTTCCTCCCTCCACAGGAACAACGAAGAAGATGTACATACTTGCATGATGGTTAAGGGGTTCAGCATGTTAAGGAAGTGTAGGTAGGTAGTCCGACTCACTTCCCACAGCCCTTCCTGATTTATTTCATAGGTTAATTAAGTGTGTGACAGTAAGTGTTAAGGCTGGAATGGTAGCCCTGCGGTGAACCTTGCAGGAGCTACGGTTCCAGGGGGGGGGGCTGTGTTATGAATTTGGTAATGCAACATCTAGAGCTAGGTAGATCTGAATAGGTAGGTATTCGGCTGTCGTGACAGGGACTCTACATGTAATAAGTTCTTGATGTTTAGGCGTTTGTCGGGGTAAGATGTATGATTGTGGATCTACCTGGAGGTCCGAGTGTTAAATAGTGAGGGATTAAAGGTAACGCCCCTGTGAGTATCACCTAGTAGTCAAACCTTTGTCCATTATGGCACTGCAAACCACATAAACATTAGTTAGGTCCTTAGCGCAACATTAAATAATCCCCTTTCCCTGACAAGGACTTCGTATTAAATTGACAGGAAACCAGGTCAAAAACACCACCACAATTGGCCGCCACCGTGTACACCTCCAAAAGGCCTACAAACCTGGCCGGCACGTGTTATGCCAGGACCGCAGGGTCGCGTAACGGGGGAGATGTCAGGAGTCGCGGGAGGCTTTGATTGGCTGAGGAGTGCGCAATGTGACGTCATCGGCCACCAATATAGGCGACGGTCGGACGCCATTTCAGGAGTTGAGTTGAGTTCGTGGCAGGCACTGCAGACGCAGGCAGGCACCAGAGAGTTGAGCGGTGGTGGAGAGTTGGAGAGGACACGCCATTCCAGTCGCAGTTCGAGTGCAGTTCGGGTTGTAGGGAGTCGCAGGAGACACACGAGAGCACACCCAGTTGGCACTGAGCAGTTCGTTGGCACTTGGCTGCCAGCACTCCCGCGTCGTCGAGTCGAGTGGAGTTGAAAGGAGTCCTTCCTGTCCCTGGTCAAGTGGAGCCGCTGGCCTGCGTCGGACGCGTGGTGCTTGGAGCGAGGGGCCTCGTGGTGTGCGATCGGGCCGGAAGGAGCGGTGCTGGACACCAACAATACAAGACGACAAAGACAGATAAGCCCGATCTCCGCGTATATTTTGAACGACGGGACGTGTTATTTTCGTGATTAATCTCCCTCGTTTGTGTTTGCTGTCAGTCGTGTGGGGACGTCCCGATTTAGGTTTATTAGAATTATTAGATTTACCGGCGGGCTTTTTCACTGGCTTTACTTTTCCTAATAAACCCTTATATTACTTTTTGTACATAATATCTGAACGCAGTTTTCCTGGGTGTTTGATTTTAATAGATAAGGTTGCGGAGCCTTCGCTGCGCCCCGCCATTCCGCGCGTTGGTGTTGAACTTGAGTCCGCCATTGAGTGTTCGCCTCGGGAGTTAAAGTCTCGCAAATCGGTCATCCGTAACTGTGGTGTTAACCACGGTTACGCGACAGTATTTAGTGATGTCCTCCGTAATGCCACGCAGGGCGAACTGGGAGTTCGCCTGAGCGAACCAGACGGCGGCATGTGCTTCCCAGAAAGTGGGCAATTTGAGGGACACTGCCGTGTCCATCGCATGTCGTAAACTCGGGGTCACCAGTGAAGGAGCAGTGCTCCTGCTTGAGACGGACAAGACACAAACTCGTCCGAGAAGATGTTTAATGTATAATCAACTCGGGAACTCTGAAAGCCCGTTTATCGGGTTCGCATACATATAATCCAAGCCAAAAAGCATACGTCAGAACCAAAGCCACGCCTCTTAGGCGAGGCACGCTTTGGTGGTCATGTGACCGACAGGTGCAAGCAATTATAACCTCGGTACCGCGGTTTGTCCGCCGGTTACGTCACCGGCTGGGGCAAGGAGATTATGTTGCTGGTCTCGAGCTTTGGGGGACCCATGGGTCGCTACAATGTCATAGGTGCCTCCATGATAGTCATAATTTGACAAGTATAAAACTTCATTCAATCAAGATGAAATTTCTTGAGCATAATCTAGGGATAAATTGGTAGAGAAAAAATAATAATGATGACGCCATCGGTCACGTGATTCGGCCGCCATATTTGTTTCAACATAAAAGCCTTAAATCCACTGAAAACACGTCTGATTGCTCTTTCAGGGTCTGCAATCTGATTGCTCTTTCTAGTTTTGATTTTGTCATTGGGGAAAATGATGATCTGCAAATTATTCCAAGTGCTGTCTCCACGAGCTCAAGTTTCCATCATACAGCTCCTCAACTCATGGGTGTAGTGCTGGCGTAGAAAAACTGGCAAGGACTATTCCAACGGACTACTATTATTATCTATCTATAATTCCAGTAATCTCTGTGTGTGTGTGTGTGTGTGTGTGTGTGTGTGTGTGTGTGTGTGTGTGTGTGTGTGTGTGTGTGTGTATGTGTGTATGTCTGTGTGTTTGTCTGTGACCGCTGTTTCTCGACAACCACGGGTCCGATATACTTTAAACTTGCCAGGTATATTGCTGGGGACCCGAGGATGTGCCTTTTCAAGGTTTCATATTAATCGGACAAGTAGTTAGCGAGCTATGTCCAAAAAACGATTCAACCAATCAGAGAGCAGCGAGCTATCACGTGTGCCGAACGTGGCGAACAGACTCTGCCTCGGACGGCACATTTGAGAGCGTATTCATTTATTTCACGTTGGCAAACTATGTTGGCGGTATGTTGGCGTTAAACTATGTTTTAAAACTAATTTGCGATTCTTTCGCTTTCCTGCGCGTTTGTGCACGCTATGGCGATTTCTTTACCAAACTCCGCAAGCCGTTCGCTTTGGACCAAACCATTTCATGTAAATAGAGGGGGGGGGATTGTCACCGTACTCGCAAGCCGTTCGCTTTGGACCAAACCATTTCATGTAAATAGAGGGGGGGGATTGTCACCGTACTCGCAAGCCGTTCGCTTTGGACCAAACCATTTCATGTAAATAGAGGGGGGGGGATATAATTTTAGATATATCTATCTATAATTCCAGTAATCTCTGTCTGTACGTTTGTACGTTTGTACGTTTGTCTGTGACCGCTGTTTCTCGACAACTACCGGTCCGATATACTTGAAACTTGCCAGGTATATTGCTGGGGACCCGAGGATGTGCCTTTTCAAGGTTTGAAATTAATCGGACAAGTACTTACCGAGCTATGGCGATTTAGCCGTTCGCCGTTCGCTTTGCCGTTGCGAATGGACCAAACCATTCATGTAAATAGAGGGGGGGGGGGGGGGGGGGGGTTCTGTGGTCGTTCGCTTTGGCTTTGCGAATGGACCAAACCATTCATGTAAATAGAGGGGGGGGTTCTGTGGTCGTTCGCTTTGGCTTTGCGAATGGACCAAACCATTCATGTAAATAGAGGGGGGGGTTCTGTGGTCGTTGCGAATGGACCAAACCATTCACATCGAATCATCGAATCACATCGAATGGACCAAACCGTTCGCTTTGGACCAAACCATTGCATGTAAATAGAGGGGGGGGGTTCTGTGGTCGTTGCGAATGGACCAAACCATTCATGTTTTTTTTTTTTTTTTTTTTGGCAAGGAACGGGCACCCACGTACGGGCACGTCCTAGCTTATATATAGTACGGGCATGCCCTAGTATATATAGTACGGGCATGCCCTAGTCTATCTATAATTCCAGTAATCTCTGTGTGTATGTCTGTGTGTCTGTGACCGCTGTTTCTCGACAACCACGGGTCCGATATACTTTAAACTTGCCAGGTATATTGCTGGGGACCCGAGGATGTGCCTTTTCAAGGTTTCATATTAATCGGAGAAGTAGTTACCGAGCTATGGCGATTTATTTACCAAACTCCGCAAGCCGTTCGCTTTGGACCAAACCATTTCATGTAAATAGAGGGGGGGGGGATTGTCACCGTACTCGCAAGCCGTTCGCTTTGGACCAAACCATTTCATGTAAATAGAGGGGGGGGGATATAATTTTCGATATATATATAGTACGGGCATGCCCTAGTTTATATTAATTGCACTCTTTCTGTATTCCCTCCTTCCCTGTACCCCCAGTGTGTTCAATGGCTGGACGAGGGAATAGTCAGGGTGACAAGATGGAGGGCCAAGGACAACGAACAACTTTGCTTCCAGGGCGTGTACCTCAAGTTTCTGGAGCCACAAGAGGTGGAATTGGCCGCTTGCCATCTATTCGATCACGTGATCTTACCCTTGGTGGAGTTAAAAAGGTGCTGAAAGTTAATTTTTCCCTCCATATACAGTTTTCGTTTTTAATCAGAACATGAAGCAGAAAACAAACCTGCAGTTGAGCAGTACTTTGGTTTTGAATTTGGCAAACGTTACGGAATCATGTTCCGATCACGCATGCTCAGAGGAAATATTGTCCGGATCGGGCATGCTCAGAGGGAATCTTGTCCCAAACTCGCATGCTCAGAGGGAATCTTGTCCCGATCACGCAGGCCCAGAGGGAATCTTGTCCCGATCACGCAGGCCCAGAGGGAAACTTGTCCCGATCGCGCATGCTCAGAGCGAATCTTGTCCCGATCGCAGAGGCTCAGAGGAAATATTGTCCGGATCGGGCATGCTCAGAGGGAATCTTGTCCCGTTCGCGCAGGCTGAGGGAATATTGTCCCGTTCGCACATGATCAGAGGGAATCTTGTCCCGTTCGCACAGGCTCAGAGGGAGTCTTGTCCCGATCACGCAGGCCCAGAGGGAATCTTGTCCCGATCACGCAGGCCCAGAGGGAATCTTGTCCCGATCGTGCATGTTCAGAGGGAATCTTGTCCCGATCACGCATGCTCAGAGGGAATCTTGTCCCGATCGCGCATGCTCAGAGGGAATCTTGTCCCGATCACGCATGCTCAGAGGGAATCTTGTCCCGATCGCGCATGCTCAGAGGGAATCCTGTCCCGATCACGCATGCTCAGAGCGAATCTTGTCCCGATCGTGCATGCTCAGAGGGAATCTTGTCCCGATCGTGCATGCTCAGAGGGAATCTTGTCCCGATCGCGCATGCACAGAGGGAATCTTGGCCCGATCGCGCATGCTCAGAGGAAATCTTGTCCCATTCGCGCAGGCTCAGAGGGAATCTTGTCCCGATCACGCAGGCCCAGAGGGAATATTTTCCCGATCACGCAGGCCCAGAGGGAATCTTGTCCCGATCACGCAGGCCCAGAGGGAATCTTGTCCCGATCACGCAGGCCCAGAGGGAATCTTGTCCCGATCACGCATGCTCAGAGGGAATCTTGTCCCAATCGCGCATGCTCAGAGGGAATCTTGTCCCCAACTCGCATGCTCAGAGGGAATCTTGTCCCGATCGTGCATGCTCAGAGGGAATCTTGTCCCGATCGCGCATGCTCAGAGGGAATCTTGTCCCGATAGCGCATGCTCAGAGGGAATCTTGTCCCGTTCGCACAGGCTCAGAGGAAATCTTCTCCCGATCACGCATGCTCAGAGGAAATCTTGTCCCGATCGCGCATGCTCAGAGGGAATCATGTCCCGATCACGCATGCTCAGAGGGAATCATGTCCCGATCACGCATGCTCAGAGGGAATCTTCTCCCGATCACGCATGCTCAGAGGAAATCTTGTCCCGATCGCGCATGCTCAGAGGGAATCTTGTCCCGATCACGCATGCTCAGAGGGAATCTTGTCCCGTTCGCACATGCTCAGAGGGAATCTTGTCCCGATCGCACATGCACAGAGGGAATCTTGTCCCGATCGCACATGCACAGAGGGAATCTTGTCCCGATCGCGCTTGCTCAGAGGGAATCTTGTCCCGATTGCGCATGCTCAGATGGAATCTTGTCCCGATCACGCATGCTCAGAGGAAATCTTCTTCCGATCACGCATGCACAGAGGGAATCTTGTCCCGATCACGCATGCACAGAGGGAATCTTGTCCCGATCGCGCATGCTCAGAAGGAATCTTGTCCCGATCGCGCATGCTCAGAGGGAATCTTGTCCCGATCGCGCATGCTCAGAGGGAATCTTGTCCCGATCGCGCATGCTCAGAGGGAATCTTGTCCCGATCGCGCATGCTCAGAGGGAATCTTGTCCCGATCGCGCATGCTCAGAGGGAATCTTGTCCCGATAGCGCATGCTCAGAGGGAATCTTGTCCCGTTCGCACAGGCTCAGAGGAAATCTTCTCCCGATCACGCATGCTCAGAGGAAATCTTGTCCCGATCGCGCATGCTCAGAGGGAATCATGTCCCGATCACGCATGCTCAGAGGGAATCATGTCCCGATCACGCATGCTCAGAGGGAATCTTCTCCCGATCACGCATGCTCAGAGGAAATCTTGTCCCGATCGCGCATGCTCAGAGGGAATCTTGTCCCGATCACGCATGCTCAGAGGGAATCTTGTCCCGTTCGCACATGCTCAGAGGGAATCTTGTCCCGATCGCACATGCACAGAGGGAATCTTGTCCCGATCGCACATGCACAGAGGGAATCTTGTCCCGATCGCGCTTGCTCAGAGGGAATCTTGTCCCGATTGCGCATGCTCAGATGGAATCTTGTCCCGATCACGCATGCTCAGAGGAAATCTTCTTCCGATCACGCATGCACAGAGGGAATCTTGTCCCGATCACGCATGCACAGAGGGAATCTTGTCCCGATCGCGCATGCTCAGAAGGAATCTTGTCCCGATCGCGCATGCTCAGAGGGAATCTTGTCCCGATCGCGCATGCTCAGAGGGAATCTTGGCCTGATCGCGCATGCTCAGAGGGAATCCTGTCCCGATCACGCATGCTCAGAGGAAATCTTGTCCTGATCACGCATGCTCAGAGGAGTGAAGTAATTTATTTACTCTACCTGTCTGGTCGTCAAACAAAATTGAAAATCGCGCATGCTCAGAGGGAATCTTGTGGAATAGTAAAAAATCCAATCTGATCTTCGATCTTCGAATGCCTCAACTCTGTGTTTGCCTCAAAATCTTGTGTCCCAAACCCGTCCCTCTCTGTAGCCACCGTACCCAGTCATACGCAGCTGCTCCTGGACTCTGTGTCCTCTCCTGACAAGGTGGAGAAGCTTCTGTCAAACCTCGATTCTGATTCTGCAACTGGACCAGACGGCATCAGCCCCCGGGTCCTAACATCTTGCTCTTCCGCTCTATCTCACCCTCTCTCTGTTCTTTTCACCCTCTCTTTTGCTCAAGGTCCTCTGCCAGCATCTTGGAAATCAGCAAACATTACCGCTTTACACAAAAAAGGTGCAAAAACAGATCCTTGCAACTACAGACCAATGAGCCTGCTCCCAATTAGTGTTCTGGGCCCTGTGCTTTTTCTGGTCTTCATCAATGATCTCTCCGATTCTCTTGAAAATCCTCTCTATCTCTATGCTGATGACACCACTCTCTGCCGCTCCATTCCTCTTCCCTCAGATCGGCAGTCTGCAGCCTCCTCACTCTCTGCAGACCTGGACAAAATCACAGACTGGTCAAACAAGTGGAACATGTCTTTCAATCCTGACAAATCTCACACTTTTACTCTGTCTCTCCTAAAAGACCGACTGTTAAACCCTCCCATCTACTTTCTCAACAATCCTCTCCAAGAAGTTCTGTCACTCAAGCTTTTGTGTCTCACAATCTGTCATGATCTTTCTTGGGAAAACCACATTTCCAAGCTGGCCTCCAAAGCCAGTCGCCGACTGGGCATCCTCCGTCGTGCGAAGTCCTTCCTTGGCACACATGAGCTCCTCACCACATACAAGGCTTTCATCTGCAGCTCAATGGAAGACTGCTCTCCCCTCTGGGCACCTGCCTCACACCCAGCTCGGCTTCATGCTGTTGAAACCAAAGCTTTCAGAATCATTGGAATCTCCCGCGATGAAGCTGATTCTGAGGGCCTTTCACTCACTCACCGCAGGCAGGTTGGTGGTCTTTCTGTCTTCTACCGACTCCTCTCCGGCCTTGTTCCCCCAGCTCTCTCTGTGCTCTGTCCCCCAAATATTCCTACAGGTCACACAAGATCTGCCAGCAACCCTCTTATGGTTAAACTGCCAAAATCTAGGCTCTGCTCACCTTCACTCTTTCATTCCCCTTTTCTCCCACCTCTGTAACAAACTCCCTCACTCCCTTCAATCCCACTCCTCCCTCCAGGTCTTTAAAACAGCTGTTCACCACCATCTCTTACCTTCCCCCATCCAAAACCTTGATCTTTTCTACCCCCGCTAATTCACCCCAGATCCACTTTTTCGAAATTCTAACTTCTTTCCTGGAAGTGCTTGCAGTGTCCATATGTTTTATACCTCTCCCACCTCCCCCCAAGCCCTCTCCCTCCCACGGTTCTCTCGATGTCCCTGCTTTCGGGTGTTGTTTGTGTCCTTCCCCCTCTCTCCACATCTTGTCTACCGCTCCCCATATTTTGTGTTTTGTGTGTCGGTTTGACTTTTTGTGTGATTAATGTTCGCTCTTTCACGAGCCTCGATCTTGTATACAAAAAAAAAATAAATCAGAAGTGGAATAGTCAAATTCAGCAGATGGTATATCGTGCTGCTCGACGACTCTTCGTTCTTTGTACTTTGAAGAAATTCCATGTGAGTGCCCCCAATCTTGTTGAAATATACAAAGTGTACATTCGCCTTTTGATGGAGTTTGGTGTGCCCGATTGGGGTTCTGGCATTACAAGAGCTCAGAGTGATGAGATTGAATGACTCCAGAAGCGTGCACTCCGTTTTATTGCGTTCCCATCTATTCGGTCCTATGCGCAACAACTTTGTCATTTTGGTATACAGTTGTTGAGCGAACGCAGGAATGAGCTTCTCTTACGTTTTTGGACTTTTTCTTCTGAAATGTGATCGTCACCGTGACATTCGTCCTCCGACCCGACAATCTGTGTCTCGATATGATATGCAACTCAGAAATGCTCAACATCCTGACCTACCTCGGTGTAAGACTCAAAGGTGCAAGAATTAAACAATTCCTTTTTTGATTAAAATGCTTAATTCTGATATGTAGATGCATAAAATCAATTACATGCATAATATCTGTTGGTTGTTCTTAAGTTTTCTGTTATTTTAGGTTATTTTGTTGTTTGAACTTGTTGTATTTTTATTGTTGTTTGATTATGTATATTTGTTTATTCCAGATACTTATTTTGATACATAATATGTATATTAATGTAATTTTATATGATTTTTTAAAATGCATTTGTAAGTTTTATGAAGCACTGTTTTATTATTGTAAACTTGACAAATTTCAGTCTTCGGACTGCCTTTTCCAGTGTTTAATGATTTCAATAAACCGAAATGAAGTAAAATCATTCCAAACAGGAAACTCAGTTTTTAGCGACGTCGTGAAGGACACAAACACCAAACACTATTTTATATATATATATATATATATATATATATATATATATATATATATATATATATATATATATATATACATATATATATATATATATATATGAGAGCGTACGCTGGATTAGCACGTCGCTGCGTCCTTGGACGACTCCTCAGCACCATCCCGACACACACCATAGTGTGTGCTACGGAATGAGGTGTTTTTACTGCGGCCGGAGTGCAAATCCTGCCACCAACCTGCTTGAGAGAGGACCGAGTACCCTGGTACTCATTTTGCCAACCTCGGAAGGATGGCAGGCTGAGTCAACCCCACCTGGTATTAATTCAACAGCTGAACGGGATTCAAACTCAGGACCCTAGGATCCCAAGCCCGCCACCCGAACCATTAGGCCAACACCAGGTATGAAACACAATTCATTTATATAATTTGTTTGTCCCAATGTGTTGTACCTTATTCTTTAATGAGCTTCGTTCCTCTAACTAAACTTAAAGAAAAGAAAACTATTTAATAAAAGTATAAATTGATACTCAATTTCCATCACTATTTAATTAATTATTTTAAACAATGACATTTCTAGTGTTGCTTGTGCAAAAGTCACATGGTAGACAAAGAAAGACGAGAAGACATCATTGTGCTTTAAATGCATTGTGCTGACATTCGTAAACAATGGACAAACATGTATGTTACCTGGGATTTCAACCTGGGTTCGTCGTATCTGAGTGTTCACATTTTTGCTGATACATTAATCATTTGATGTTTATTCAATGAGGTCACTTTGTTCATTGCAGCTTTATTGAAACCTTGTCGCCTCTTTTGCCTTTTCCTCCTCCTCATAGAAAACGTTTTGTCCAAATATCCCTGTTCGCAAGATAAAGCAAGAGTGAGTTTGTGTTTACAGAATTGAACCCGGTGCAGTTTGGGGTAGGATTGGGAAATATGATCAGTTTGCTGTAATTGTAATGGGAAGTGGAAATAATGAGCTAAGAACGGTGGAAAAGTAAACGGGGAGAATTTTAAATCTGTTTTCTTTTCTCACCTTACATCACCCCACTTCCTTGTTTTATATCTTTCTTGTAGCTCTTCCTACTTTTCTGACTCTGATTCTTTGTTTGAATTTTTTTTGCCTTTTCCCACATTTTGCTCTGTTTTAAATGGATTCCTTCTCCTCAATGCAGACACAAAGGAGAGTTTGTCTCACCCAAACGAGAACAGTCGAGAGAGAGGGGTGGGCGTAGAGGAGATCGTGGGGGGCGAGGAGGGAGGGGTGGAGGACCTGAAGTTATCCAATCACACTCCATCTTTGAACAAGGACCTGGAGGATCAAATCCCCGTACCAGAGGTGCAGGTGAGGCGATGGAGGTTTACTGGGATCGCTTGAGGCAGGAAGTGTGGTAATTCGAAATCAAATGGATGTGATTATACAGTCACGTGAAAAAGTAAGTACACCCCATGTAAAGTTTTGACTTTTTCAACATATTTCAACATATATCTATTTGATCTTCATTTCAACAATATTGAGAGATAAAGGTGATATAATATAACAAATATCATGAAACATTCACATTTTGTAGTCCATTGTATAATTTAAACAAGTGAATCCTCTTGGATTGCGCTGAGGTTCGGGCATGGAATTTCGAGCCTCGATCATGGTTCGAGCCTCGATCTTGTATACAAAAATAATAATAATAATAATAAGAACCTTGGGCCGAATCTCGCGCTTCACCAGTGCGCGTGCGCGAATTTACGTCACGCCGGCAGCGAGAAGGGGTTCCCCAACACGAACCAATCAGGAACTGCCACGTCACACTTATATGATCTCAGAATTCCTGTGACAGGAATTCGCGTTACACTGGCTGGAAGTCATTCGCTAGAGGCGCTTCCTCAGCGCTAATAAACATAAATGCAAATTTTGCATGTGGAAAAAGCAAGTACACCCTTGGCTCTAATAGGTGGTATTGCCCCCTTTGGCAGAAACACCCTCAAGTAGGCGTTTCTTATAACTGTGTACCAGTCTCTGACATCGACTGGGAGAAATCTTTGCCCACTCCTCCATGCAGAATTCTTTCAGCTGTGCGATGTTTGAGGGGTTTCTTGCATGCACAGCTCGTTTCAAATCCCCCCACAACATCTCGATGGGATTTAGATCCGGGCTTTGACTTGGCCATTCCAGAACCCTCCATTTCTTTCTTTTCAGCCATTCCTTGGTGGATTTACTGGTATGTTTAGGGTCATTGTCATGTTGCAAGGTCCACCTTCGGTTGAGCTTCAACTTTCCGACAGATGGCCTCACATTATCCTCAAGCACCCTCTGGTACAATGAAGAATTCATAGTGGATTCTATGATGTTGAGCTGCCCAGGCCCTGATGCAGCAAAGCTGCCCCAAACCATAATATTTCCACCACCATGCTTTCCAGTTGGTATCAGGTTCATGTGGTCAAATGCTGTCTTTGGTTTTCGCCAAACATGTCTTCTGGTACTGTGGCCAAATAGTTCTACCTTTGACTCCTGTCCAGATTACATTGTTCCAGAAGTGCTGGTCTTTGCCTAGGTGTTCATTGGCAAACTTTAGTCTTGCCCTGATGTTCTTTCTGGACAGCAAAGGTTTCCTCCTGGCACACCTCCCATGTAGATCAAATTTGTGCAGCCTCTTTCTAAAGGTAGACTCGTGCACTTTGACATCAACAGTGGCAAGTGCTACCTGTAGGTCCCGTGATGACATTCTGGGGTTCTTAGAGACTTTTCAGCATTTTGCGGTCTGCTCTCGGGCTGAACTTGCTGGGTCGGCCTGGCCTGAACAAGTGTGCAGTTGTTTGGAATCTTCTCCACTTGTAGATGATCTTCCGGACAGTCGAATGATTGATTTCAAATTGTTTGGAGATCTTTTTAAATCCCTTCCCAGACTCGTAGGCATCTATAACCTTCATTCTGAAGGCCTCAGAGAGCTCTTTTGATCTAGGCAAGGTGACGCCGCATACTTCAACAACAAAGAGCAAACCAAACTAAATGTCTGAGATTTAAATAAGACAGATTCCTCCAAGATCCTCTCTGATGATGTTCTAATCATTTGCACCTGAGCTGGTGCACCTGATTCTAATTTTAGGTATTTGAAGTGGTGATAAATGTAGGGGTGTACTTACTTTTTCCACATGTGAAATTTGCATTTATGTTTATTTAAATTAAACAAAGGACTACAAAATGTAAATGTTCATGATATTTGTTATATTATATCACCTTTATCTATCAATATTGTTGAAATGAAGATCAAATAGCTGTATGTTGAAATATGTTGAAAAAGTCAAAACTTTACATGGGGTGCACTTACTTTTTCACGTGACTATGTTGGATGATGGTAGGAGAGGGAAGGCTAAATATAGCAGTTCTTGAAGGTTCAGTTGCTGCAACACCTTACATTGTCGATCCTTGTGAATCTTGTGCATTGTAACCTGCACTTTGTTAATGGCATACCTACACATCGATCGGTGAAGCGGTTTCGGAGAAGAGGGTTTTCAAACTATCTGCTTTCAAGCTAATATGGCTGCCAAACCACGTGACATACGACATAAAAAATGTACACTCTGCAGATGTATCGGTTGGGGATTGATCATTGATTGTGGCCACGTATGTAGGATTGATTGATTGATCTGCATATCGATACATTACTAACATAATTGCCTTCGCCGATTTTGAGAATACTTTTGTGCATAAGGCAATTTTTCCAAAAATAAAAATCGCGTTTTTTGGATCGAAAATTACTTTGATCGTCATGATATTTTCTGGAGATGTGCATAGATAGGTAATAGTGAAGAAATTTTTTTTTGCAAAAAACGATCGAAGGCAATTATGTTCGTAACGTATCGATATGTGTGATCATGTTTGTGAAATTTCGTGTTGATGGGATGAGGTTCATTTTCTATCCAAGATGGCTGCCAAACCACGTGACCTATGACATCATCATTTTCAAACTATATGCAGCAATGGTGTTAGATGACATTTGTAAAGTTTCGCATCGATAGGGTAAGCGGTTTCTGAGATATAATTATTTGATATTTTCCTTCAATCCAATATGGCTGCCACACCATGTGACCGATGACGTTTTTGTGATCGACTTTTAATGGCCTTGCCTAGTCGATGACACATGTAATGTTTCAAGTCGATCGCTTTGGTGATTTGGGGGAAGATGGGTTTTTTAAAAAGGTTTTGGGTTCAATATAATATGGCTGCTAAAACCGTGACTTATGATGCCATAAATTTAATATTTCAATTTACAAATGGGTCATGGATCATCTGCATGCAATTTCAGATTTTTAGGAAAAGGCATGCGATTAAAATATTTATGACTGGTATATCACTTCACCGATGTCATCATTATCATGCGTTGTTCCCCATTGGGAGTACTTGACAATCAATGTGCCAAGTTTCAAATTTTTCCATTCAGCGATTTCCGAGTAATGCTTTTTTAATTATTTGTATTTAATAAATATGTTGCATAAATAAATATGTTGCGGGGAATAAATATGTTGCATAAATAAATATGTTGCGGGGAATAAATATGTTGCATAAATAAACATTTTGCGGGGAATAAATATGTTGCGGGGAATAAATATGTTGCGGGGAATAAATATGTTGCATAAATAAATATGTTGCATAAATAAATATGTTGCGGGGAATAAATATGTTGCATCTAATGAAAATCGAGGCTAACCAGTTGGTTCCATCAATACACCGAATGCTAACGGCTAATAAATGCACCAAAATTTTTCAACGTGGCCACAAATAGGAAGCTTTTATTTGTTTACTTTGTTTTGTGCAAAATTTGCTTTAATTTAATTTATTCATGAATATTTATTTACAAACATGTATAAATTTAGTTCAACATGTTTTATATTTGAGGTATTGATCATCGGACAAGAAAAATAAACTTTGGGGGGAAATATTTGTGTGCATGCTGTGAATAAGTTTTGTCTCCCACTCCCCCTCCTCCCCTCACCCCCGCCCCCTCCCCAACCCCAGCTAGGGAATCGTCCCACGTCGGCGTTGACCCATCATTAACCCCAATCATCAATATAAAGAAGGAGAAGAGAGAAACCCTAGAAGAGACAGAAGGATTGCTACAACAGCTGTGCAGAGATGATGTGAGATTGAAGCGGAAACCGTTAATCCTATTGATCGGAGTTCTGGTTGGGAAGAGCTGCAGTGGCTGTTTGGCTTTGGGTAGGTTAGAAGACTCGAGAAGGTCTTTGTTTTATGATGAAAATCGTGCTAGCTCTTTGCTTCCTTCTATTCAGTTATGCCTAGAAGACGACGTCACCTGAACGGGGCTGCGATCGCTGTGATTTAATCCCGGAATAACATCCAAATACTTAATGTGTTGGATGAAGTCGAGAAACGCCAGAGAATGAGGTTTCAGTTTCTTTTTTTGTGACTCCTGTGACTGAACAGCGTAGACCAAAAAAATGTTTTGAAGATTGTTTTTTGTTGTTGTTGTTGTTGCCTTTGCAATTGTGCTCTTGTTTATCTTCACAGTTTGTGTCTGACCTCAGCAACGATCCCTGCTTGCTTCCTGTAACCCTGCCCCTCGACCAATCTGGAAGCAGAATATTATCGGAAAATGTTTCTACAGGTACACCGTTTTGGAATTTTCCATACTCTCTGCAACTGAGTTGTTTAGGGGATAACATTTGGTAGTGATAGTGAATTTTGAGTGGAGTGGTGAAGTTATTGCCTCTAAACTATTGTGCATTCTGATGTAAACAATGGAGTTAGTGGAATAGTCATGGTGAGTTTGAATTCGCATTGAGGATTGCATACGAGGTGCACACCGAATGCCTGTACCTCTCACCGACTGGGTATGTGTGTACGATTGAGTTGAGAGCGTTCGGACCAGGGGCCCTAGCCTGAAAGTAAAGAAGAAGAGAATTAGCACGGTAGTAAGACAGGGGTCTTTCACTCAGAGTAGTTAATGCATGGAATGGTCTTCCTGGAAAGGACGTGTAAGCAGACACGGTAGATACGTTTAAATTGGAATTTGATAGGTACCTAGATGCATTGGAGAAGGTGGGCTCTGGGGATATTGGTAGGACTTGCGGGTGGGTCCCTTGTGTGTGGATCGGTGATGGCCAAGCATCGGCACATATGGCCTCCTCCTGCGCCAAAGTTTGTTCCTTGTATGTCATTGCAACTGTAAAGTTTGCTGCACTTTTTTTTTTTTTTTGTATACTGAATCGAGGCTCGTGAAAGAGCTAACATTTACTTCACAAACAAATCAACCAGACAAACAAAATACCCAAAAAGAGGGAGCGGAAGACAAGATGGGGAGAGAAGGGGAAGCAGAAACACAACATCCGAGAGCAGGTTTCTTTGTTCCTTTAAATTTGCTTTTGGGTGTGAATCTTTATCACAGTTTGTTTGTTAATTGTGAATTTCATTATTTTTTATGAAAAAATTGCATACACAAAAATATATCTTGATACACTTACAAATGCAGTTACCTCTTCTTGTGGATGTAGCTTCATTTGCTGAGGGGCACGACTGCCGCTGGTGCAGTGCCCCCTGAAGGTTAGAGCAGGAATTTGTCATTTGTACAGGGTGCTGCAATTGCTCGCATACTCTTCGCGAAGGATCCCGTAGGCTCGTTAACGTCCGCCGACTAACGGCGGCGGATGGGACGACCATTTTGCCGTACATCCAAGGGACGTCACACACATTGATGAATCGCCCTTCCTGCGAAACACCGGGACGACGGTTTATAGCCCGGTCGGGATTCAAATTCAGGATGCAGTCGCGAGAGGTGTGCATGCGAACTCTGTGTATGCACCATATTTGTTTATTCTCAAGGATATGATTACTTTATCATTCGCATCCCAACTCGTGGTTTGTGATGCTGGAATCCCCGGTTCAAATTCGGTACACCAAGCTGATTTGTCCATCGTCTACTAGTTCTTGTACTTCATATAAAAATACACGGATGTTCACACTGCATGTGATTTACGCCGAGGCTTCACCGTGACCCTTGGAATTGATGTTTTGGAAACAAATTCTGGTTAAAACTAGCACGGAATGTATTCATTTCTCAAAATGATGGCGTTTCATTTGAAAAGGACGACGGATGGTGTTTTTGTATGCTGCACCTGTTCTTACCCGACCTCTCACCCTGTTCTCCCTTACTTCTTCACAGCGATAAAGCCAGAGCCAGTTTGGGAGTGTGAAAAGCACGAGGGAAGTGGAAGTCCTCCCAGAAAACGGTCCACTCCCATTCTCCCTCAACCACAACCCGTCAACGTGCAATCCCACACTACTTTAACATCCATCTATGAATTGTTCTCCAGGCTGGGATTGCAGGGGGAAGAGAAGGAAATGTGGCAGGAACCCAAAAAGGACGAAGATGCTCAAAACGATATGGAGGAGAAATTTTTGTTCTTCCAGCTTCCTGATTCCCTTCCAGGTCAGGTTTTGACACCACAGGATGATGTTAAAGTAAAGACTGAAGTCCAAATCAAGACGGAACAGGGTGGAAGCGTAACCACTCGAGAAGATGAGGTAATGTTTAAACTGGTTTGTTTATTTATTCATTACCTCTGTCACCGAAAGTCGACAGACGTTTCGTTTTCATCCCTGTTAGTTTGTTACTTGCCGGAAAAGATTCTGGCAAGTATGTTGATCTGTTCGTTTGTTTGTGTCTGTTTGCAGCACTACATCTACACCGTTGCACGTAGAATCGCCAAACTTTGCACACATATTGCTCTTGCCCAGGAATAGACTGTGCCCAATTGATGACGTCATCAGTCACGTGGTTCGGCCGCCATCTTGGAAAAACCGAAAAACCTAGCAGTTCCATATTTACAAAAGTGCTGAATAGAAAAAATTGAGACATGGCTCATTGTAAAGAACTCCATGGGGAATAAAATATGTTAATGATGTCATCGGTCACGTGGTTCGGCCGCCATATTTGTCGTAAATGGCCGATAAAAAAGTACATTCCGACAAGTCCTCGGTCTCTGACCGATTTTTCATCTGTCTGTCGGTTTGTGTCTGTGAGCAGGATATCTCAAAAAGTTATGGACAGATTCAGACGGAACTTGATGGACAGGTTGGGTATTTGATTTTGGTGAAGATCTGGATCCTGATACTAGAATCTTCAGTGATTCTTCACAATTGAAAAATAGGACCAAAAACTATATACAATAAAACCTCGCTGTCCGCAGCGGTTACGTTCTTGTAAACCTCAGGGGATTGCGAAATCGTGAACGATGAACAGTTTATAACACATTTGATTCATTGATGATTTTTGGACTTGCAGTTTGGGGGGGGGGGGGAGGGGACTGCAATGTATTTCATTGACTTTCAATGAGATACGTTAGAGCCCCCAAGTTGCAAGTCCAAAAATCGTTAATAAATAAAAAAAACAAGAATTTTGAGAGAAAAATAAGAGCAATTGAGTAAAATAAGATCAAATCAGTAATACCATCTATAAGGTTTTTCTGCGTAGAGTTGATGCCAGAAGACACAGAATGTAAATTTTCAATTTTTAAAATGTTTTTTGGCTATACAGTACGAGGGCCAGTCAATAGGTAACCTTGAAATGGCGATATAAATTCGAGAATGTAATATGTGTAGTTGGAGACGATATATGTTATATCTATGGGTAAGAGTCATGCTTTGCCTGTTTTAGATCTGGCAACATTGAGCGTGTGACGTCATTAGAGCAGTTCCAAGATGGCGGCTCCCTTAGAAGCATGCACCAGGGAGGAGCAACGTTCTGTAATCCTTTTCTTGGGAAGTGAATCCCAGTGAAATCCATCACAGAATGAAGATGCTATATGGGCATGTTTATCGCTGCAGCAGGTGTATGACTGGGACAGGAAGCTTTAAAAGTGGAGTGTCCAGTGTGGCAGACGCTGCCCACTCGGGCCGGCCTCTCACAGCCGACACCAGAAATGGTCGCAGGTTGAGCGCGTGCTAAGGGAAAACCGTCGCATTACGCTGGATGAAGTGGTCTCTGAATTGAACATTAGCCATGGTTCAGCACACCATATCATTCACAACGTGTTGGGGTTCCGCAAGGTGGGTGCCTAGACAACTCACACCCGAACTAAAAGAATGGTGAGTGGACACGTGAAGAACTTCTGCAACGTTGCTTCTGTTTTGTGACGCTTTCTTACAGCGCATAGTGACGGGATGAAAGCTGGGTCCACTACTTTCAGCCAGAAGCAAAGAGGGCAAGCAAAGAGTGGCGCCATTCAACTTCACCGAAGCCCAAAAAATTCCGCACATAACCGACCGCTGGAAAAGTGATGCTGCCGCTCTTCTGGGATAGCCGAGGCCCACTTGTGGAGCATTACATGCCCAGAGGGACCACAATCACCAGTGCATCAAACTGCGACCTCCTTAAAAATCATATGAAACCAGCAATCAGTTCAAAACGTCATGGACTACTCAATACCAGTGTTTTGCTGCAGCATGACAATGTTCGGCCCCATACTGCCTGCGCTACAGCTGCAACAATCGAGGACCTGCATTTTCAGTGTCTTCCTCATCCACTCCACTTGCCAGACCTTGCCCCCTTCGGATTACCACATCTTTGGGCCACTTAGAGGCGCTTGGTGAAACCACTTTCCGATCCGACGAAGAAGTCCAAGAGGTGGTGCACGAATGGCTACACAAGCAGCCAAAAGATTATTTTTCTTGAGGAATCCAGGTCTTAGTAAAGCGCTGGAAAAAAATGCATTGAACGCAATGGAGATTACGTTGAAAAATAACAGTTGTTACTCACATACTGTACATGCAATAAACAAGTTGTGAAAAATATTTTAAGGTTACTTATTGACTGCCCCTCGGTATTTAAATTTAACACAACATGTTAAATTAAGGAAAATCCTGTTATTCAAAAATCCAAAGTGTTAAAAAACTTGTAAAACCAAACCAGTTTAAGAGGGAGGTTGAGTGTTAACTCTTTCCACGGGTATGCGGGAATATCAGCGCAGAGGGAGAGAAAGGGTGTCTAAAAAGATCCAGATCCGGCCTATCAGTGGGATAGAAAACGTAAACTGTTCAGCCTGGCTTAGGAATGCACTCTCCCGAGTGCCGTTCTACATTTTCAAGAGTTTGTCCTTTTAGGTGTTCTGTTCTGAGCAATTGCCTTGTGTTGCTGTGACACCTGTTTACGACAAACTGTGTTTTCTTTTTACTCTTGTCATTCAACTGTATTTATTATTTGTACAGTAGAGATACTACAGGGAAGACATACCTGTAAGAATGATTTTCAAAACTATCTTCAAGGCTGCTGATGGTTCCCAAGGAAGTGTCTGCTCACTCAAGACCTTGCCCGAAGGACCCCTTGGACGATTACAATTGCACAAGTCAGGCCGGGTGCAGCTTGTGCTTGGTCATGTGTCATTGGATGTTACCATGGGAACTGACTGCAGTTTCCTACAGGTGGATGTGTTTGTGTGTAGAATATTGATAAACATAAAACTTCCAATGCTGATCTCCAGTTTAACCTTTCCAATAAAATAGGAAGTAATAATAATCTTCTTCTTCAAATGCCATAACCTATTATTTGGGGTCCATGGCTCATATATGTCTTTCATGGACCAGCTGACCGGGTTCTCGTGTTGGACTGAAGCTGGCTACGACAATGATTTGGAATTTGTTCAGGCTGCCTGCAGTAATGTATCTGTTAAAAAAACAAAAAAGAACAACGTTGGATCTTATGGACCAACAGTTAATGGTAGTAGACTGGTCCCCAGCTTAAGGTCTCATCAAAGGGTGGCACAATTCCTGATGCAATACCCTGTCTGTGAATCACTAGTCCAACATTTATTTTTTGGTATACATAGTTGAGGCTCATGAAAGAGTTCGAGCTCGTACACTGGATAGATCAGGACGCAACAAGACAAAAGGAACAGCAGAGGCGGGAAACACCAAGAGCAGAACCGAAGGCCAAGGCAGAGGGAGGCAGACAAACAATGGATGTGGGGAGGAATGTTGGGCAAAAGAGAATGTATAGGGTGGGCAAGATGGATCCACAAGGGAACTCTTAGCAGAGAAACTTGGAAGGAGGAGGGAGTGGGATGGGGAGAGGAGAGGGTTAATGAGGGTATAAAACATATTATGGTTTTGGATTGGGGAGGATCTGAGATGGTGGTGAACAGGACAGAGCATGGAAAGAGCAAAGGATGCAAGAACAGGAAGGACGCTCGCTGTCTGCAATGGCGAATTCACAAGCCCATAGACTCAGCTTCATGGCAGGAGATTCCAATAATCCTGAAGGCCTTGGTTTCCATGGCATCAACCTGAGTAAGATGTGAGGCAGGGAAGCCAATCTCGAGGGGAGAGCAGTACTCCATCAAGCTGCGGATGAAGGCCTTGTCGGTGAAAAGGAGTTCAGGTGTGCCAAGGAAGGACATTGTATGACAGAGGATGCCCAGACTGGCATTGGAGGCCAACTTTGAAATGTGGTTTGCCCAAGAAAGATCATGGCTGATAGTGAGACCCAGGAGTTTGAGTGACTCGACATCCCCAAGAGGATTAAGAAAGTAGATAGGGTTTTCCCTCCTATCTACTTAAGTCCGAGATTCGTCCAAAGAGACTCCCTGATCTCATGTCTGGCTCTCTCAAACGTTTGCCCCTGTGCACTACAAGGTTCCTCCTAGCTGGTTGGCTGGTATTGAGCATTACACAAAAAGTCAGCAGGGTTCTCATCTGTGGGGACGTGACACCACTGACTGTGGCTCGACACATTGTGTATCTTGTGAACCTGATTTGCTATGCACACGTGGAAGTGTTTTGACTAATTGTGAATGTAGCCGAGGACTGCTTTGCTATCTGTGTAATAGGTTGTGGTGTCAAGCTCTTGCTCCACCGTTTGCGCCAACACTGACGAGCACTACATCGTGCAAGGATGATGTATAAGAGGCAGGAGCTTTTAAATGTACAAACAAACTATGTATGAACGAGGTTTTGTGATGCTGATCGTTTTGTGTGGTTGCAGGAGCTGGTGTCCGTTCGACTGAGGGAAGGTCGCGGTGGAGAACTTGTCATGTTGGGAAAAGTGGGGACTCGGCTCATCTGCTCCCCTGACTTCCCCAGCCTTCTCAGGGATGCAAATTGATTAGACCCTTCCCTTTATTATTTCTACTCTTCAAAAAATAAATTATGATTTATCCTCAATATGGTTGTCGGTGGTCTCTGTCTTCCACAACCTCCTTTCTGGTCTTGCACCCTCTGCTCTTTACGTGCTTTGTCCCCTTTTCCCTCTCCCAGGTTTTTGTAGGTCCATCATCCTTTTTCTGGTGAAACTACCTAAATCCAAGATCACTAGCCTCCACTCATTCATTACTTTTTTTTCCTGCTGTGGAACCAACATCCACATTCTCTTCAATCTCATTCCACGTTTTCATTTCATTTTCGTTTCATTCCATTCCACAATCCCACGTTTTCAAGGCAGGCGTTTACTATCATCTCAGATCACCCCCAATCCAAAACCATGATCTTTTCTATCTTAACTCCCACCCAACCCCAATCCCTCCTTCCAAATTTCCAGTTTTCCCTCCTGAGTTTCCTTCTGTATCCATCTTGTCCATCCCATGCATCCTCTCCTGCCCCCTTCTTCCCCACACCCAATGGTTTCCAAGTCTGCCTCTATCTTGACCTTCATCTCTGCTGGTGGTGTTTCTCCCCTCTCTCTGCTGTTCCTTTTGCGTCCTGTTTTGTCCTGATCCATTCAGTGGATGGTGGTGAACAGCAGAGGCTCGAGGCTCGTAGAAGGGCTCGTAATGTGTGTATATGTATTTGAAAAAAACCTATTGTAAACGAGTTATTGTACAAATGGAACCTGGGGCTCCTTATCTATGCTTCCACTTTATTTTAATGCACATGCGAGCAGTGTGTGTGTCTGTCTATCTATTTGTCTGTCCTCATATATATATATATATATATATATATATATATTGTTACAGACGTGGCTTGGATGTTATTTACCGAGCGGTTTTATGGTATGACCACGTCTGCACAAGTTACCCGATTGTGCCCGAACGTTGACTAGTCGCGCGATGCTGGCTCAATAAGAAAAAGAAGACACCCGGCTGGATTACAATAACACAATACGACACCAATGTTTCAATTCTCAAGACCTCCGGAGGAGATTATATTCGTACGGAAAGGTCAGATTACAGGGGCTAGAGGTATAATCACAGAAAGACAGGCACTTAGACACACTCTTATATTAACCCCGGACAGACGACAGACAAACGGGACAACGGCTGACTCACACGGGGGTTGATGGCAGGACAGCGGGTATCGATGGCTCCAGGTCCTCCTGGGCTCGGGGCAGGGTACAGTACGGTCCGGTCCGGTCCAAAGATGCGGAAGGTTGCACAGCGCTCGAGGTGGTAACGTTCTTTCACAGGCGGGTTCTCTTCCTCTCAGCGGTCGTAGGCAACGTTCTTTCTCCAGCTGGGGGCGCATCTGACGTCACATCCGGCGCGGGGCCGCGTATATCCGGCGGGGAGTGACACGCCCTCGGCTCGTTAGCGCCGCCCCAGATGGAATCGGCACGTTGCTTCTCATTGGGTGCGTGGGGGGGTTACTGGCTCCGCCCCTGACGAGGAGCTGACAGCCAGCCCCTTCGGGGTAACGCCGTGGAGCGCATGGTCATGGCGGGTAACCGAGCCGGTGTGAGGACGCACACTCCCCGCCCCTCTGTTGTTGTAGTCGTAGTTGTAGTTGTAATTGTTGTTGTAGTTGTTGTTATTGTTGTTGTTTGGGGAAGAAGATGGGAGGAGGTATGGGAAAGGTCCTAAACTCACTACTGATGCCATATAATCACATTCTGGTGCAACGAAGAGTCATAATTAATGGAAACGAGGCCTTAACTGACATAGATTAAGAATAACTAGGAAGATGTCCGAAAGTTGTCTACGTGTGGTGCGGTGGACCTGGGCACGACATTTAATGGGGGAATAAGGGGAAGGTCGGCTCTACTGATTGTTGTTTACATGCAATGGGACTAGGGAATGGGGGATTGGGGAAAGTTGGGGAGTATTGGAGAAAATAGGGGAATATTTACAAGCGGATATGGAGGCCAAATTCCATATTCGCAACATTGCACCCTTCTCTACCCTCGGGGCGTCCCGACCCGATAAATTTTTACCTACTTTAGTGTGGCACGCAATGTAGTTCCCTCTACTATTAACTCTACCCTGAGTGCGACAGTTTTACAGATATTCACAAATGAGTAAATATGTCCCCCTGCGACGTTGCACCCTTCTCCTCACAGAAACACACCCACAGGATAACCGAATCCGGAAAGAATCCTCAAACTAAACATACAGCCGGTAGGGAGCATTATTTACAAGATTACGCTGATATCTACACTACGATCCAGGACCTGTTTTTGGAGGAACACATGCAGATGTTATGCATAGAGAGAGCGCGCTTGCCAACATCGATACACCAACCCACGAGTGCTCTGTGGCCGACGGCCTTTAATAACGTGCAGAGCACCCCATCCCAGCATCAAAAGCACCACCCCACCACCAATCGGTGCAGTCACCATTGTTCAATGATTAAAAATAAATGCGACAACCCCTAACCCTGCAGGTGTCTCTTGCTCTTCGTGTGGCCTTCAGTGGTGTTAACTATTAGTGGTTCACCTGTATGGCATAGGTGCCACGTTGACCCATAGGTCCATCAACGGGTGGTGCTTGGCCGCAAACGAACTGCGGTCCATTGTGGGTGGCCACAAACATTGCGGTCCATATGGTGTATCGATCCCGGCAGCAAACAGCGAAAGTGCAGGCCCACAACTGCGCAGCCAGCACCTCTCTCTCCTCTCTCTCTACCCCAAAGCCAGATCCTCGGAGGTGGGAGACAAAAGAAGCAGACAAGTGAGTAAGGTGGTAAGGGCGCAAAAGTGCACGCAATGTAAGGTGATGCACACTGGGGGCACATGGGAACCAGGTGAGACAGGTACGTTCCTATCGTACGCCCCTCCCCCCACCAGGTAACCTACATGGCCCCTCCCTTACCCCTTACTGTATCCACAAAACACAACACTACCCATAAACATCTACTTTACAAATCAACAAACATCCCTACTGTCTTCCCCGTTCCTCCCATATACCAAATTCGTCTTCTCTCCCTCCTAACCAATCAAATTTGCCATTTTCAACTCTCATCAAAATTTGCCATCTCCAACTGCACATCAAAATTTGCCATTACCAATTCATCATCAGTCCCTCCTAGGGAGGGAGAGATGGAATCACCCCAATGTCTCATCCACGTCGTGATGCGTCTCACAAATCCACAGCAATCTCATTTCCTGCAACAAAACAAAGAAAACACAGGTGTGGAGTCATCATCATCACCACAGGTAAGTGGCTGCGTATGGTGCGACAGGTTCATCAATCCTAACTATTTCCTAAATGACTTTAACAACTTTACACTACCCGGGGTCTTTCTCCGGCCAAACCATTGGCCCTCTTACACTATGGGTTCTAAAAAACCAATTCCCATTGGCCAAACTGTGGTGCTCTTCAATTTGGGGTCTCACTCCCCCGATTCATCTCCCGGTGCCCTCGCACAATTTCTGGGCTGTGGCGTGTACCTCTCCCAGTGGGTCTACCCACCTGCACACCTCCACCACTGCGGTTGCCTCCGAGCTTACCTGCTCCTTACCCTAACCTAACTACCTGGGGAAGGCCCTCTGGCACTCTCCCCACTCGGTGCCCTCTCTGGCACTGGGCTACCCGGGTCCATCCTCCGGATCCTCGGGCCCCATCCACAACTCTACCGGCTCCCAGAGCCCACCTGCGGCCTCACCTGGCCGACATCCTCACAGTGGTGGAGTGCCCAACCAACTACACACACTAACAGGCTACACGCCCAGCCATTTCCACAACACTAATGCACCCATCCACAACACCATTCTGCAACCGCACCACAGATGCCAATATCCAACCACAATTTACCTGTACCCTCTACCTAACACTTACACTACCCGCCCCGGGTACTCGTGAAAGGGGTCCACTCTTCCCCCATCCACACCTTCGCACCATGCACACCACTCCATACCACTTACTCCAACTCTCTCCACACACCTGTACCTGCACACCTGTGCTCTCACACCTGGTGCCACCTGCACCCTTCTCTCCCCAAGCGCATTCGCGCTGATCCACACACTCACTACTCATACACTGCTCCACACACCTGTCCAGTTGCACACCTGTGCAATCACACCTGTTCAATTCTCACAAACACGGCATCATCTCAGCTAACTACTCCCTTCTGAAACTTGCGCTTCCCAGTCGTCCCTTTAAACTATTGCGCTCCCTCGTCATTATCATCCACACTAATCTACCTGCGTCCCTACTACAGGTATCAGTCACTAACTAAACTTAACGTCACCTAATGTCAATCCTCGCTAGATCCCTACACACCATATCCTAACCCACCCGGGCTAGTTTTCACTGCCATACACCCCATAATCTAGTGCTCCTTTGCCCCCACACCTGTGAGGGATGGTGGATTTGCCATCCCACCACATCGGGGGTCTCTCACTACCAATTTTGCACATCAAATTTCAACAAATCAAAAATTTGCCAATCACTGCCCATCATCTGCCAATCACTACTGCCAATCATCAAATTTCGCCTTTTTCTAATTTCGGGGCCAAAACACTAACCTCATCACCCAGTCGACTCACTAATACCTCTCGGTGCGCCAATTCCTGTCCAAAGCCCGGCTTCGTAAAGCCAAACAATGAATGCTGGTTGTTTTGTGCCAGCGGCTGGATACATCCCGCATTCGGTGCAGGGAAGGAGGTTTACCCGGGCCGAGATCCCACGCACCATCTCGGCACGGAGCCATCCCATGGCTCGATCTCGGCCTGCCGGAATGCCTCACCAAAAAGTGGTCGCCATGACGACCCTTTCTATCGGGCTGCCCGCTCCGCCTAGTGGAGCACGGACGCGGCCGTTCAAAGCGAGGCCCAGCACGCACTGAGGGCCCGATTCGGCTATAAGTCGTTCTAAACTCTACCCCGTCTAACGTCGATGCTTCACCTGGACGCTTACACCCCGCAGCCCGTTCCTTGCTCACACATCCAGCTGTGCCCATGCTCCTCGTACCCTTCCTTACACACCCAGGTACCCTCATTCCACTCACAGCGTTGGTCACACACCAGACCACCGAACACTGTGGCACACATTCGTTGCTCGCACACCTCACCAAAACACCTCTTCGCACCCCCTCCTCGGTCACCTCCTCTGTGACAATCACAGGTGTGCTCTCATTCGCACACCCAACCACGTGCCTCACCACCAACTCCAGCGTGCATTCCCACTCACGCTCTACCATTCCAGGTGTGCATCCTTCCATCCCAGGTGTACATCCTCGCTCACCTGTCACAACTAACTCACGCTCCATGTCACTCTCACTACTTTCACCTCCACTCGTGACAACGCACTCACCCTTACTCTTGACAGCACACTCTTTCCCCATGCACCTGTCCGTCACACACCTTTCTCGCGCACACTCTCCCGTTACACCCTCTGTAACACTCACCACAGGTGGACACTCTTCCTTACTTCTGACAGCGCACTCTTTCCTCATGCACCTGTCCGTCACACACCTTTCTCGCGCACACTCTTGCGCACACTCTCCCGTCACACCCTCTGTAACACTCACCACCCCGCGCTTCCACGTGCTCCCTCGCACACGCGCTACGACCGACTCACTCTCGCCAGCACACTCACTCCTTGGCACGCACTTTTTCCTCACACACCCCAGAGTCGGACTTTCTTGCACACCTCCATTTTCGCACACCAGACCTGTCGCACACTTCACCAACGGCCTCTCACGAACACCCGGGTCTATCTCGACCCCCAAGCCTCTTAAATCACCTGGCGCATCATACGCACGACCATATTGGTCACCACTTACACCGGGTCCTCTTCCTCTTCGCTTCTCCTCCATCACCTGCGAATCCCTCATCCGGTTAACGAGCACATCACGATCCAAACACAGACTTTGGACCAATTCTTTTATCTCCTCTTTTATCTCTTTGTTATCCCCTCTCCGTCGCTTCTTAATTTCGCTCACCCCTTCTTCCACTTCTTCTAATTTGTGCCTCACCTCTTTTATTCCCCGGTACGTCTCCTCAAGCTCATCCTCTAAGGCTACCTTGACCGTTTCCAGGTGCGTCCTCACCTGCCGGTCCTTCGTCTCCATTACCTCTATCACCTCGTCCAACCTCGTTGTCAGTCCCTCACGTACCATCTGACATTCCCTCTTTGTCGCTATCAAGTCGTTTTTTATGTCGTTTTGTGTCGCTTTCAACCCTCCTAATACCGCAGTGTTCCTTTGAACCTGCTCCACTAACTCCGTTTGTCCCACCGTCAGCTGCTCCACCTCCTGCGTCAGGTCCTCTATGCCCCCTTGTAACTTTACAGTCCCCTTTCTCACCTCTTTCTCCATGCGCTCCTTACAGTGCCTCACCTCCTCGCGCACTCCTCCGACCTCCTCACTCACTCCTCTTCTGATCTCCTCTCCCATCACTTGCATCTCCTGCCCAGATGCCACCCTCATCTGCTCCATTTCCTCCCTGTGAGCATCCAGTTTGGTTTCTACCCCCATTCTGACCCCCTCTATCTGCTGCTCCATTTGTTTAACTTCCCTTTCCGCTTGGTCCCTCATGTCCCTCAATTTGCCTTCCATACTGTTTTCTAACCCCTCTAACCCATTTTTCACTCCCTCTATCTGATTCTCCTGGGCAGCCATTCTATTTTCTACCCCCATTAACCCATTTTTCACTTCTTTTATCCCGTTGTCTAACCCCTCAAAATTATTGTCTAACTTCCCAAATTTCTTGTCTAACCCCTCACTGGTACCCCTCGCTTCGTCCCTCATTACCCCCATTTGGTTTCCCATTACCCCCATTTGGCCCTCCATTCGCCCACTATCAACCCTCATTTGCTCACTCTGAGCATCCATCCGGTTCCCCAATTGGTTACTCTGCAGTTTGAGGGACGCCTGCATTTGCGCCATAAATTGCTCCATGAGGACCTGCATCTGGGCCATCCCTCCCACTTGTGCAGCGGGTGCGGCCGCCGTAGCTATGTGCGAGGCGCCATTTCGCGCGTCTGCTACCCCCGCTGTTTCGCTCTCCTCATGTCCCTCATGTCCCTCAATTTGGTCCTGGACCGACCCTGCTTCACTCTCCCCTACCGGACCCCAGCCGTCTTGATCCGCCATAGCGCGACTTGCAAAATTCGAGTTTCGTAAAACAAATCCAAATTTTTTTTTTTTTCGTTATAATTTCGTCGAGCGCAGTAACCGCGGGACCGCGCTCCGAATCGATTCGGTCGAGCGCCGTACGCGCTCCGGCTCGATTTCCCCTCCCAAAATTTGGGCCTAACTAATTTCGTCCCGGGTCCGAATCTCACTCCTCGACACCAATTGTTACTCTAATAGTACAATTGGTGTTCCAAAATTTGGGCTAAATAAATTTAGTCCCAGGTTCGAATCCCACTCCTGACACCAATTGTTACAGACGTGGCTTGGATGTTATTTACCGAGCGGTTTTATGGTATGACCACGTCTGCACAAGTTACCCGATTGTGCCCGAACGTTGACTAGTCGCGCGATGCTGGCTCAATAAGAAAAAGAAGACACCCGGCTGGATTACAATAACACAATACGACACCAATGTTTCAATTCTCAAGACCTCCGGAGGAGATTATATTCGTACGGAAAGGTCAGATTACAGGGGCTAGAGGTATAATCACAGAAAGACAGGCACTTAGACACACTCTTATATTAACCCAATTGTTACAGACGTGGCTTGGATGTTATTTACCGAGCGGTTTTATGGTATGACCACGTCTGCACAAGTTACCCGATTGTGCCCGAACGTTGACTAGTCGCGCGATGCTGGCTCAATAAGAAAAAGAAGACACCCGGCTGGATTACAATAACACAATACGACACCAATGTTTCAATTCTCAAGACCTCCGGAGGAGATTATATTCGTACGGAAAGGTCAGATTACAGGGGCTAGAGGTATAATCACAGAAAGACAGGCACTTAGACACACTCTTATATTAACCCCGGACAGACGACAGACAAACGGGACAACGGCTGACTCACACGGGGGTTGATGGCAGGACAGCGGGTATCGATGGCTCCAGGTCCTCCTGGGCTCGGGGCAGGGTACAGTACGGTCCGGTCCGGTCCAAAGATGCGGAAGGTTGCACAGCGCTCGAGGTGGTAACGTTCTTTCACAGGCGGGTTCTCTTCCTCTCAGCGGTCGTAGGCAACGTTCTTTCTCCAGCTGGGGGCGCATCTGACGTCACATCCGGCGCGGGGCCGCGTATATCCGGCGGGGAGTGACACGCCCTCGGCTCGTTAGCGCCGCCCCAGATGGAATCGGCACGTTGCTTCTCATTGGGTGCGTGGGGGGGTTACTGGCTCCGCCCCTGACGAGGAGCTGACAGCCAGCCCCTTCGGGGTAACGCCGTGGAGCGCATGGTCATGGCGGGTAACCGAGCCGGTGTGAGGACGCACACTCCCCGCCCCTCTGTTGTTGTAGTCGTAGTTGTAGTTGTAATTGTTGTTGTAGTTGTTGTTATTGTTGTTGTTTGGGGAAGAAGATGGGAGGAGGTATGGGAAAGGTCCTAAACTCACTACTGATGCCATATAATCACATTCTGGTGCAACGAAGAGTCATAATTAATGGAAACGAGGCCTTAACTGACATAGATTAAGAATAACTAGGAAGATGTCCGAAAGTTGTCTACGTGTGGTGCGGTGGACCTGGGCACGACATTTAATGGGGGAATAAGGGGAAGGTCGGCTCTACTGATTGTTGTTTACATGCAATGGGACTAGGGAATGGGGGATTGGGGAAAGTTGGGGAGTATTGGAGAAAATAGGGGAATATTTACAAGCGGATATGGAGGCCAAATTCCATATTCGCAACATTATATATATATATATATATATATATATATATATTTATATATATATATATATATATATATATATGTGTGTGTGTGTGTGTGTGTGTGTGTGTGTGTGTGTGTGTGTGTGTGTGTGTGTGTGTGTGGGGGGGGGTTTATGTGTCTACCTCAGGGCAGCGTAATGACTGTGCTGGTAACCCGGAGGGTGGCACAACAGAAAATAAATGAAGGCACTGATGTACCCTTAGTGTTGTTTTAAGGGTGAAACCAACATATGGCAGGAGACAGGTAACTTTAAAAGGAATGTCGATTTAATCTCCACTGTTTACCTTAAGCACAATAATACTAATTAAATGTAACAATGACTTTCCTAGGTATCCCCAAATTAAATAACTAGAAATGTCAAAAACAATAATGAAACTACAAGTTAACCCACGACCCTCAATGTGACCACTTATCTCAAGCAAGGAGTTAAACCCCAGCGGATTATAAATGGGTAAGCACGGTTGAAAGGATGTAGTCCAGAGGGTGCGCACAGGATGAAGCCGCCTGGATAGTCATGTTACGAGGTGAAGTCCTCATATCACTGAAGCATAAAGAAGAACCCGAGTCCACAGGTAAAACTATCACAGCCGATGAAGATGGGAACTCCAGGCTGAAAAGGATGACATGTTACTTGAAGGATAGGAGAGGTTGGAGGGATGAATAAGCTGAGTATGCACCAATCAACCAGCCAAGTACCTTCTCAAAAATGGCACATACGTCACCGAAAATGAGGCCAACGAGGGTTTACAAGGAGCAGCTTTCAAGTTGTCGCTGAGATAATAGCAGTGCAATGTCGGACAGGTAGGTTCTTAAATGATTTGCACTGCTTAAAACTGAGCGTGCCACCTCAAGAACGTACTGATGCATTCTTGCTCTCCTCGTCTTCTTAACTCGCCTTCCGTCCGTTCTCAAACTGCTGGTGGCTTTTTATTCCTCATGTTGCTGTTGTTGTGATTTAACAGCCACTAGAACCTTCACCAAAGCACAATTAAATGAAAGTACTGTCTGTAACACTCCCCCCCTTGAAGGAAGAAAGTTTGAACAGAGTGAGAACTTGCTTACCTTTTACACAAATGACAAAAAAAAAAAATTTTTTTTTTTACAGCCAGGAATACCATTCAGAAATACAAAAATGAAAACAGATTATCCTCAGTAATACTTCCCCACAGACTACAGGAATAATCCCTGAGTTACTCAGATTTTGACAGTATATCTGCAATTGCTTTGTCTTTACCTTTAATGTGTCCAATTTCCAGGTTGAATTCTTGAAAAGAAAAGCTCCATCACATCAATCTCTCATTTTTATTTTATGAATGAAAGTTAAAGGATTGTGATCTGTGAAAACTACACTTGGAAAAGTAGTTGTACCTAAGTATACCTCAAACGGTTGCAAAGTTAGGAGAAGAGCAAGGGTCTCTTTTTCTATTGTTGAATCGATATTTTGTGGATTGGCAAACTTCAACTAATAGCATACAGCATGATCTATGCCTACAGCATCTTCCTGAAGCAAAGCATCTCCAGCCCCCACATTGCTAGCAGGCGTTTACTATCATCTATAAAGCCTTACTATAAAGCCTTACTGCTAATTTCAAGTTCTTTCGGAAAACCACACAAATGTTGCCTTTTCATTGAGCAGATTAATCAAAGGGATAACGTCAGAAAAATCTTTGCCAAAATCTCCGACACCATCCAGCCATACTCAGGAAGCTCATGAGCTTCTTTTTACCTTTATGTACTGCCAAACTATCAATATATATTTTTTGTATACAAGATCGAGGCTCGTGTAAGAGCTAACATTAATCACAAAAAATATGACAAAGGGAGCGGGAGACAAGATGGGGAGAGAGAGGGAAGCACACAAGTACAACATTTGAGAACAGGGACATCGGGAGATCTGTGGGAGGGAGAGGGAATGGGAAGGGGGTGGTGGGTGGGAGAGGTATAAAACACATGGACACTGCTCGGACTTGAAAATAAAAGCTCCATCACATCAATCTCTCAAAACACATGGACACTGCTGGGACTTCGAGGAAAGAAGTCGGTATTTTAAAAAAGTGGATTTGGCATGAATTAACGGGGGTACAAAAGATCAAGGTTTTGGATGGGGGCAGATAAGAGATGGTGGTGAACAACTGTTTTAAAGACCTGGAGGGAGGAGTGGGATTGAAGAGTGGGGGAGTTTGTTCCAGAGGTGGGAGAAAAGAGGAATGAAAGAGTGAAGGTGAATAGAGTGAAGGTGGGCAGAGGTTATGTTTTCACCCCTGTCTGACTGTGAACAGGACATCTCAAAAAGCTGTGTACAGATTCGGACTAAATTTGGTGGACAGGTTGGGTGTGTGACACGGATGAAGTGATTCGAGTTTGGTTCATGTCCGGATCCAGCCTATCAGTGGGATACAAAACGTAAACTGTTCAGCTTGGTGCAGGTATGCACTCTAGCAGGTGCAGTTCTCTTTTTGTCCTGTGGCCCTTTCAAGTTGTCTCGCTATTTCAAATACCTTAGACAGACTATATCTGAAATCAGACACAGTCCATGGAGGCAAACAACAATGTCACACTCAACACTATGTTCTAATCATGGTTTTCAAAGTCTGGTGGAATCTTTCTAAGGCACCTTGTGGCTCAGGATGGTAACCACAAGACTTAACCTGTTTCACTCCCAATTGGTACAAAAACTGTTGAAAAAGTCTTGACACCGAAATTTGAAACCTCATCAGACTGTATGAACTCAGGTCGGCCAACAAGATTAAGAAAAAAAAAAAAAAACACCTAAAGCCTTAGTAATGTTTCGAGCCACAATTTTCCTGAGAGGTAGCACCTTTGGGAACCTTGTGGATGCACACAAAATAGCTAGTATTGATTACCTGTCATCGTCTTGGGTAAAAGACCGAAACAATCAATCATAACCTGATTGAAGGGTTTTAACGGTGCTGAAGGAATCTTTTGATTGGGTTTCCCTTCCATCCCGCATGAGTAAACAGGCGTTATAAAACTCCGCAACATCACATCGCAAACCTGGCCAAAATCAAGGTATCCAATTTTGGAACATGTTTTGTTCACCCCTAGGTGATTGCCAACGCAGTCTTGTGTGCCCAACTCAAGACCTCATTACGTTGCGGAACCACAATTTGATAATGTACCTTCCATTCATCATCCGCTTGTACATCAGGCGGTCTCCATTTCTTCATCAAAGACGCCATCTTTGTTGATGTAGTAAACTTGGACTTTGGTAACAAACCCCTCCGTGAGGACTCCATGAGCTAAAATTCTGAGGTTGGCATCTTTCATTTGCTCTTCTACAAGGCCCTGTCGTGCGAGACCAGACTGACTTTCCTTTTCCTGATTTTTTTCCCTTTGAGACCTTCCCAGACTTTTCTGATTGGCCACCAGATATGTAATATTCTCCGAGAATATGACTCCCACGAGGTTCGATAGAATCAAAAATCACTGACCTGACCCATAAAAGTAACCTCTACAGGGCCTTCAGAAAGTATTCACACCCCTTGACGTTTTTCACATTTTGTTGTGTTGCAGCCTGAATTCAAATGAATTAAATTGACATTTTTTGTCACTGATCTACACCCAATACTCCATGTCAAGGTGGAATTTTTTTTAGACCTTTTTACAAAAGAATAAAAAGCTAAAATGTTTCGAGTCAACAAGTATTCAACACCTTTGCTATGACGCTCCAAATTGAGCTTGGGAACATCAAATTTCCTTTTATCATTCTTGAGATGTCTCCACAACATGATTGGAGTCCACCTGTGGCCAATTCAATTGATTCGACATGGTTATAAAGAAACACACCCTTCTATATAAGGTCCCACGGTTGACAATGTATGTGAGAGCAGAAACTCCACTATAGAAACTCTACTCGACTATGAGGTCCAGAGCAGAAACTGTCCATCGAACTCAGATATAATTTTGAGGAGGAATAGATCTTGGGAAGGGTAAAATAATTTCTAGAGTGTTGAAAGTTCCTGAGAACACAGTGAGCTCCATCATTAGGAAATGGAAACAATATGGAACTACACAGACTCTTCCTCGAGCTGGTCGTCCGACCAAACTGAGCAACCGGGCAATGGTCAGGGGGGTGATCAAGAACCAAATGACAGAACTACAGCATTCCTTGGCTGAGATGGGAGAGCCTGCCGGAAGGACAACAGTCTCTGCAGTACTTCACAAATCCAGGTTTTATGGGAGAATGGCCAGACGGAAGCCACTCCTGAGAAAAAGGCATGCTGGGAGTTTGCAAAAAGGCACGTGAAAGACGCAGAGCATGACGCAAAATATTCTGTGGTCTGATGAGACGAAAAGTGAACTCTTTGGCCTGAATGTAAAGCTGAGTCTGGAGGAAACCAAGCACAGCTCATCACCCACCTAACACCATCCCTACTGTGAAGCATGATGCTATGGGGATGCTCTTCAGCGGCAGGGACTGGGAGACTTGTAAGGATGGAGAGAACAATGAATGGAGCCAAATCCTTGAGGAGAACCTGCTTCAGAGTACAAAAGACCTTAGACTGTGGCCACGATATACGTTCCATCAGGAAAACGACCCCAAGAATACAGTCAAAGCAACACTGGAGTGGCTTTAGAACAAGAACGTGAAAGTCCTTGAGTGGTTCAGCCAAAGCCCGGACTTGAATCCCATTGAGAATCTGTGGAAAGACTTGAAGATTGATGTTCTCCGACGCTCCCCATCCAACTTGACAGAGCTTGAGCAAATCTGCAAGGAAGAATGGGAGAAACTCTCCCAAATCCCGATGTGCAAAGCTGATACAGACAAACCGAAGAAGACTCAAAGCTGTAATCATTGCCAAAGGCACTTCTACTAAGTATTGGCTCTGGGGTTTGAATACTTATGTAAATTAGATATTTGTTTCATTTTTATTTCGTAGAAATCTTTTTTTTTAAATTCCACTTTGACATGATGGAGTATTATGTGTTAGATTAGTGACAAAAAACATCTCGACTTAATCCATTTTAAATTCAGGCTGTAACACAACAAAATGTGAAAAAAGTCAAGGGGTGTGAATACTTTTTGAAAACACTGTAGATGTACATGGGTCTGAATCCAAATATTTTTCCACTCCCCTCACCTCAGAGGGCTTCCTAGACTTAGTCACTACACATGATGGAAAAATATCAGGAATCTTCTTCTCTAATTGTTCTGTGTTACACTTCTGTGACGCATTCGGTTTTCAACTAACTGTGGGTTAAACGAGACCACCTGAAAGTCATTTGCGTTAATAAAAGAAACTCCTTCAACTGGAAAAGTACACTGTAAGCCTAGAGTAACAGCTCCTAACACCAACTCGGACTTTAGGTGAACCACCTGGAGGTGCATTAACCAAGTCACCAACGACTTGTAATAGCACACAGGCACCCTTCGTTATCTTCTCGGATAGTGCAAGATGGCCTCCAGCATCAAAGACTAAGTTGCCCCCGTGTCTCAAAATTTTACCAGGTTGCTGATTGGCAATGTCACCTACAGCTGACACAAAACCCTCTGTTATGAATTTTATTTTGTATGCCAAGTCGAGGCTCGTGTAAGAGCTAACACACATAAAATAGAATGAAAGGAGCGGGAGACAGAGAGAGAGGGAAGGACAACAACAGTAGAGAACAGGGACATCGGGAGATCTGTGGAAGGGAGAGGGCTGGGGTGGGTACACGGGATAAACAAGATGGACACTACTAAGACTTTCAGGAAAGAAAATGGAATTTGAAGGAGATGGATTTGGGTGAATTAACAGAGATAGAAAAGATCAAGGTATTGGATGGGGGAAGATAAGAGATGGTGGTGAACAGCTGTTTTAAAGACCTGGAGGGAGGAGTGGGATTGAAGAGAGTGAGGGAGTTTGTTCCAGAGGTGGGAGAAAAGAGGAATGAAGGAGTGAAGGTGAGCAGAGAGTCTTGATTTTGGCAGAAAGTTTATATCCCTCATAATAACGTCTAGATCTGGCATTACATCCTTTTTGGGTGAACCTTCAAAAGCCACCGCCCACAAAAGCAAGTGTAGATGGCGTAGCCTTTGGCTGATAATCACTTTGGTTTCTCCATCCAAAATGCGACATTGAGATATCAGATGACCTTTCCTCTTGCAATAAGCACAAGTAAGCCTTGACGAAAACCCTGTGGTCTGTTTATGAACAGAAGAAAAATTGAACTTCTGGTCGAGAGGCTTGAAAGAATCAAACTTGGAATGTGAGGTTTTTTTTGGAGGATCTTTAAATAAGGGTCTATTTTCCTGACTGTTACTCCTTTGGTTGTTTTGGTTGGAAAACCCGGTTTGTGGAGATGTATTTTGTGGGTCAAAGCATAATCATCAGATAAAGTTGCTGCGGTGTGCAGGTCCTTCACCTTTTGTTCATCCAAATGTGTCCTAATGTCAGAATGCACACAATGCTTAAACTCCTCCAATAACATCAACTGTCTCAAAGTCTTCACCATTTCCCGGAAGTACACCACTCATCAAACAAAGTCTCTTTTTTTTCCCTGAGCAAATTTCACATGAGTTTCACCGTCTTTCTTCCGACACTTCCTGAACTTCTGCCTGTAAGCCACTGGGATCAGTCCATATGCTTTTAGAACTGCCCTTTGCACCTCGTCATACTGTGATCATTGGTCGCCAGGTAAAGCAGAGTGAACATATTGAGCTTTGTCTACTGAAACACATTGCAATACATAGTCCACAACTCTTTCGGCAATCCAAGGTTTGTGACACTTTTCAAAGTGAAGGAAGTATTTATTTACTTCGGTCTCATAAAGAGGTGGAGGATCTCCTCATGAGCCTCTGGCCATCCATATCTGGTGCCCAACTGCGTCTGCGGACGTCCTCCTGCAGGTGGGTTACCTTTTTCTAGGAGGTTGGTGGCAGGATTTGCACTAGGGCCACCATAAAACACTTCATTTCGCAGTAAACACAAATGCAACCAAGAAAAACCCACTCCATTGAAGGTCCCTCCTGTGCAGCAGCTCGCCGGATGATGGGATTGGGGCAAAGCCTTCGGGACCCCAATTCTTTGATGATAGGAGGAAAACAACAGGGAAACCTTTCTAGGTCGGGTTGTGGTGCTTGGTGTTGAGGTGTCATCCTCCAGACGGCAGTCTCTTCGTGTTAACCTGAGGTGGTCCCTTCGGATCGGTGCCTGGAATGTCTTCACTCTAAGAGAATGATCACCTGTCTCTGCTATCTTTTGAGCTTCATGTTCACCTCTCTTCCTGTTCCCCTCCTCGTCCTCCCCTCTCCTCGTCCTCATGTGCTCCTGCACTCCCCACTTTCCATCCTCGTGCTCTCCTCCCCCATCTCTCAACCCCTCCTCCATCCTCTTGATCCCCATTCACCTTTCCTCCTGATCCCCACTCACCTTTCCTCCTAATCCTTGCTACTTCAGCCATTTTATTTTCTCTCCAGTCCCCAAATTAGCCCCCATTGGACATAGTCCGAAACGGGGACTTATGGATTTGGTCTCACCCGTCCATCCGCAAGCTCCATATATGATGCCTAATGAAGGTGTATGACAGCATCCAAATCTGAGCACATTCAAGGGGTTTACGTGGGAGGGAGGAGGGAGGAGGGAGGGAGGGAGGGAGGGAGGGAGGGAGGGAGGGAGGATGCCCCCCCTCCCCCGAAAAAAAAAAACAAGTATTTTCTCTCTTCTCCATAACGACACTCACAATTTCAATGAAACTTGATCACAACCTTCATTGCCCATGATGTACCAAAATGTGTTCACGGTATTAAAAATATCAGGGTCTGAGGGAGTCTGACTGTTGCTCCTGAACCAGGTGAGCTTCAGGCCCCACGGTCCTATTTTTGCTTGGCTTACAGCGGCGATCTCCAAAAAGTTGGACATAGAAAAATTTTGACTCTGGTAGTAATTATTTGGAAAAATGCCAGAGGCATAGAAAAGGCCACTTTATATGGTATGTGCCATGTGGTAAACTATAGAAAAGAAGGGACATTCCATAGCTTGTAGAAAATGTCAAACTATAGAAAACGGACATTTAAAAATATGGTGTGCATGCTGGACTACCCTTGTGTTCTGAGGAGGAACCAAGGAATGCTCTCGAAAAGTTCATATAAAGAGGCGCCAATTTGATTCGTACACCCGCCTGAAGAAGTAAATGTATTGTTATGAATTTTGGGTAGGCATATATAGATTTAGGTCGATCTGCATGGGAAGGTGCTCCGATGTCACGAAGAAGAAGAACCATCTCGTGTCCAATAAGTCAGGGACCTGTCTAACCCGGTTTGTCAGAGTAAGCTGCGTATCTGTGTCCCCGCCACGAGGGGGCGGGGCATGTTACGTAGTTATAGGGTTTATGCTAATTCCCCGGTGTGTCGCCCCCTCTGTGATCATTCCGGTGTCCCTTATGGTAATACATCACATACATTAGTTAGCCCCATTAGCGCACACATTAATAAATTCCCCCGCCGCCACAATGACTTACAGAAGAACAGACCGGAAGCGGCCGCGTACAACGCCGGCATGAAGAGACCGATCAGGCAGGCAATAGCCACGCCCCGAAGGACTCGTGAGTGACAGGGGGGAGGGGCTAGTTGGAAGCAGGTCGCTGATTGGAGAGTGGGGTGGGGAAGATGAAGGACGTGCCACACTGATTCGCCACCGACAATGACGTGCCACACTGATTGGCCACCGACAATGACATGCCACACGATGACGTAACACCAAAGGCGCGAGACGCTCGGCCAATCAATGCAGAGGGTACGAAACATTACCAACAAGCGACGCGCTCATTGGAGAAGCGCCGGCAATGTGCGGTAGGCGCGAAAGACCACGAGGAAATGACGCACTGGTTGGAGGGGAAGAGAGCTAACGTCACGGGACAGGCAGTAAAACGACTCACTCACCGGCATTTTCAGCTTCTCGTTGTTGGATTCCATTCTGCCCGGACCTCTCTCTCTTTCCCTCCTGTTTGGACCTTTTCCCTTGCGATCCGAAGCTTGCCTGGCTCGTTGGCCGACGACGAAAGTTGGAAAGATGTTTGAGCGCCGACGATTCTCTCCCCCGGTGTTCACGTGCGAACAGCAAGCGTACGAGCTGCAGCACACTGAGACTGTGCCGAAGCCGGGAGAACATTGCACGCTCGCTTGGCGCGAGGCCTGGTGAACGGGGACGCATCGAGGCCTGCTTCGCGCCAACCGGAGCGCGGTCGGACGACTGCGCATGGTGCTGCACGCGACCTGTTCAAGTTGCACGGAGGGCCGGTGGAACGCCCGCAGACGGGACTGAGTGGTTCGCGCCGACCAGAGCCGCGTCGGACGGAGCCTGACTACAGACAGAGCTAAGCCAACACAAACGCACCACACGTTTGCTTTATTTCATTCTTCCTGTGTCCTGTAAGTCGAAGTCTGTGTGGGGACGTCCCAACTTAGGATTTAGTTTTCATCATAGCGTTTCCTTGTCCCAATAGTTCTTGTAAATAAACCTTTTTATTAATTTCCCTTTCTATTCGAAATCCGTGTTCGGTTTGGATTATTTCCCGCTTCTTCTTCCTCCCGTGCTTGTAAAGAAAATCCGCCATTGACCCAAACGCCTCAAAGTAAGCTCGTTTCCATCCGTGATTTCCCCGGTCTTAACCGAGGGAGAGTCTCATGACAGTATTTTATTGGCCAGATGTAGGGCGCCCCTTTATATCAACTTTTCGAGAGCATTACTTGGTTCTTCCTCAGAACATAAGGGTAGTCCAACATGCACACGAGATTTTTAAATGTCCCTTCTTTTGTATTGTTTTCCATTTTCTACAAGCTATGGAATGTCCCTTCTTTTCTATAGTTTGCCACATGGCACCTCCCTAATATAAAGGGGCCTTTTCTATGCCCCTGACATTTTCTCCAATAATCCTATCAGGGGAAGCTTTATAAATATTTAAATGCTGCCAAATACCTTTGGGCACCTTCCAGGTTAGGCAGCAACACAATTTTCACATCGATTAAGATTTTAGGTTATGCTCTCGTCTCATTCAAAAACGCTTGGTTGAAAAGAAAAGTTAGAATCCCATATGGTTCAATTTGTGTTATGGGCGCCATCTTGGAAAAACTTTGCCCCTCTATATCTCCAAAACCGCTCCATGGAAAAACTTGAAACATGGCTCATTCTCAACTACTCCCCATGGGGAATAAGATATGTTAATGTCATCGTTGCCTTTGTTATGACGTCATAATTTGACAAGTATAACGCTTCATCCTATCAGCATGAATTTGTTTTCTCTGCAACTGTTGGTCTGATGGACACAAAATTTTCACCATAGGAGCACCTCCTTCTGTAGCATATTTTTATGATGGTATGACGTCATAGGGCACATGGTACAGGCACCATCTTGAAAAAAACCGAAAAACGTTGCACCTCTATCTTCAAAACCACTCCATGGGGAAAAATGTAAATGTGGCTCATTGTAAAAAACTCCGCAATGGGAATAAGTGTGGTTAATGATGACGTAATTGGTGCGTTAATAATGACGTAATAATTCAACAGGAACAATGCTTAATCTGATCAGTTTGAAATTTATTGAGCATGATCTACGCAACAACTATATTAGAGAAATATACATTTATGATGTCATCGGCCACGTGGTTTGGCAGCCATATTGGATCAAAAAAAAAAAAGTTGGCTCGCACCAAGTTGACTGTGTAGGATAAGTATTCCACGAATAGCATCTAGATAAGTTTCCTCCACATAAAATGTAGAGGAATACCTATTGAAACTGCTGGAATTTTTCTTTGCCTCGAAAATTTTAAAATTCACATTCGCTGCAACAGTTCGTCCGATTGGCACAATTTTTTCACCAAGTGATTGGCCAGACATGTATAATTTTTTTAGTGCCAATTATGACGTCATACGTCACGTGGTATGGGTGCCATTTTTGAAAGAACTTTCAACTTGATGGAAATGGCTCGATGGCTCGATGGAAAAAATTTAGTCATGGCTCATTTTAAAGAACTCTGTATTGGGACCAACAAATGTGTTTATTTAGGATATTAAAGTGCTAACGTTACGAGGTTATAATTCGACAAACACAATCCTTGATGCCACGAAAAGATTTTTTGTGCATCACCTAAGTGAAAAATTTTTTAGGGCCAAGAAAATTTCTACGTCATACATCACATGGTTTGGCCGCCATATTGTTTTTCTTGAAAAAAACACTAAAACCCCCTTTTCTCCACAACGGCTGAAGAGACCGAGCCCAAACATTGCATGCATAATCGCATACCCATAACAAACAAAAAGTTCAGTGATCATGACGTCATAGGTCACGTGGTTTTGGAGTTATGACGTTTTTAAGCATAACTTTAAAACCTATTTCCTCCCTCAGTTTTGAAGATATCGAGTGGAAACTTTACACAAATGTTCCCCATTTGGGGTAGTCAAAACATTACTTGGGAAGTTGTGATGAGTCACATGGTTTGGCCACAATGAATAATTCAACAAAAACCGTAAAAAGCTTCTATTTCTTGAACCGCTGCATTGATCGACTTGAAACTTTAATGTAATGTAGCTGTCATCAAGCGGAAGTGTTAAAAATTTCAACATGCTTGGTTGTACGGTCTGGAAGCCAGATGTCGTTATTGTTGGAAGAAGAAGAAACACCTTTTCTTCTCAAGCCATCTATCTGATTGTGCCACTGCCATTTTTCAGATTTATTTCCTTTAAAAATCATTCTCTCTGCAATTGTTGGACCAATGGATAGGAAATTTTCACTTCACTATAGAAGCGCCTCAGCCTGTAGAATCATTTAATGGTAATTGTGACGTCATAGGTCACGTGGTATGAGCACCATCTTGGAAAAATCGAAAAACATTGCAGCTCTATCTCCAAAAGCACAGTGTAGAAAAGATTGACACTTGAATGAATGAATGATCGTTTTAAGGCCATTTTCCCCGCTAGAGCGTGGGTTAGCCTTGCGGGCCCCATGACAATCATGGTTCCCTGTTTGAGGCAATGTTTTTATGGCCGGATGCCCTTCCTGACACCAACCCTTGGTCGCCTCTTACGGTGCGCAGGGATACGGTGTACCTATTCTAAACCGGGGCACACACCGTGAAAAGATTGACACTTGGCTCATTGTAAAGACCTCTCGATGCAAAATAACATCTGATGACATCATAGGTGCCTCCATTAGGACGTCATAATTAGACGAGTTTAAAAAAACCCCAAAAAAAACCATCCTTTCAGGATGAAATTTTTGGGCATCATCTAGGGATAAACTGATGGAGAAAAAAAAAATCACTTGATTTAGTCACCATATTGTTTTAAGGGAAAAGCCTTAAAAACGTACTAAAACCCCTTTTTCTCCGAAATGGCTGAACAGATCGAGGCCAAACTTTACATGCATGACCGTATACCCATGACAAACAAAACGTTTGGGGGCTGTGATGTAGAAGGTCACATGGTTTGGGCATAACCCTTTAAATGATCTTTTGAAGTATAACCCTTTAAAAAGATTAAAACCTACCTCCTTCCTCATTTTTTATCAGATCGAGTGGAAACTGGCACCCCGCTCTGCTCACCAAACTCTCCTCTTTTGGTATCCATGGAAATCTCCACGCATGGCTGGCGGACTTCCTCTCTAGTCGTAGTCAACGTGTGGCCCTGAATGGGTTTCTCTCATCTCCTCTTCCTGTTCAGGCTGGAGTTCCCCAAGGCAGTGTTCTGGGCCCTGTGCTTTTTCTGGTCTTCATCAATGATCTCTCTGACTCTCTTGAAAATTCTCTATCTCTTTGCTGACGAATCTACTCTCTGTCGCTCCATTCTTCATCCCTCAGATCGGCAGTCTGCAGCCTCCTCACTCTCTGCAGACCTTGACAAAATCACAGACTGGGCAAACAAGTGGAACATCTATCTATAATTCCAGTAATCTCTGTGTGTATGTTTGTTTGTATGTTTGTATGTTTGTCTGTGACCGCTGTTTCTCGACAACTACCGGTCCGATATACTTGAAACTTGCCAGGTATATTGCTGGGGACCCGAGGATGTGCCTTTTCAAGGTTTTAAATTAATCGCAGAAGTAGTTACCGAGCTATGTCCAAAAAACGATTCAACCAATCAGAGAGCAGCGAGCTATCACGTGTGCCGAACGTGGCGAACAGACTCTGCCTCGGATGGCACATTTGAGAGCGTATTCATTTATTTCCCGTCGGCAAACTATGTTGGCGCTATGTTGGCGTTAAACTATGTTTTAAAACTAATTAAAACTAATTTGCGATTCTTTCGCTTTCCTGCGATATGCGACCTTCCGGAGCTCCTGTGAGAGCGTGCGCCATTACGGATAGTACGGGTACGGGCATGCCATATGTTGGCGTTAAACTATGTTTTAAAACTAATTAAAACCATTTCATGTAAATAGAGGGGGGGGGGGGGGGGGGATTGTCACTGTACTCGCAAGCCGTTCGCCGTTCGCTTTGGCGTTGCGAATGGACCAAAACATTTCATGGACCAAACCATTTCATGTAAAGCGTTCGCCGTTCGCTTTGGCGTTGCGAATGGACCAAAACATTTCATGGACCAAACCATTTCATGTAAAGCGTTCGCCGTTCGCTTTGGCGTTGCGAATGGACCAAAACATTTCATGGACCAAACCATTTCATGTAAATAGAGGGGGGGGATATAATTTTAGATATATATATAGTACGGGCATGCCCTAGTGTCTTTAAATCCTGACAAATCTCACACTCTTACGATGTCTCTCCGAAAAGACCGACTGGACAACCCTCCCATCCACTTTCTGAATAATCCTCTCCAAGAAGTTCTGTCACTCAAGCTTTTGGGTCTCACTATCTGCCATGATCCTTCTTGGGAAAACCACATTTCAAATCTGGCCTCCAAAGCCAGTCGCCGACTGGGCATCCTCCGTCGTGCGAAGTACTTCCTTGGCACACCTGAGCTCCTCACCACATACAAGGCTTTCATCCACAGCTCAATGGAATACTGCTCTCCCCTCTGGGCTGGTGCTCCTGCCTCACACCTAGCTCGCCTTCACGCTGTTGAAACCAAAGCATTCAGAATCATTGGAATCTCCCGCGATGAAGCTAACTCCAAGGGCCTCTCACTCACTCACCGCAGGCAGGTTGGTGGTCTTTCCGTCTTCTACCGACTCCTCTCTGGCCTTGCCCCCCCAGCTCTCTCTGGGCTCTGTCCCGCAAATATTCCTACAGGTCGCACAAGATCTGCCTGCAACCCTCTTATGGTTAAACTGCCAAAATCAAGACTCTCTGCTCACCTTCACTCCTTCATTCCTCTTTTCTCCCGCCTCTGGAACAAACTCCCTCACTCTCTTCAATCCCACTCCACCCTCCAAGTCTTTAAAACAGCTGTTCACCACAATCTCTTATCTTCCCCCATCCAAAACCTTGATCTTTTCTACCCCAGCTAATTTCACCCCAATTCCACTTTTTTGAAATACCAACTTCTGTCCAGGAAGTCCTTGGTGTCCTTGTGTTTTATACTTCTCCCTCCCCCCCTCCCCGCCCCTTCCCATGCCTCCTCCCCCCGGGCCCTCTCCCTTCCACACATCTCCCTGCTCTCGGATGTTGTGTTTGTGTGCTTCCCCTTCTCTCCCCATCTTGTCTTCCGCTCCCTCTTTTTGGGTGTTTTGTTTGTCTGGTTGATTTGTTTGTGAAGTAAATGTTAGCTCTTTCACGAGCCTCGATTCAGTATACAAAAAAAAAAAAAAAAAAAAAACTTCAAAATTATGTTTCCCATGTCGGAATGCTAAAATGACCTTTTGGAATTTGCAATAGGTCACATAGTTTAGCAGCGATAAAGAATTCAACGGCAATCTTAAAAACCTTGTATCTATTGAACCGCTTCATTGATGAACGTTAAACTTTAAATGAATGGAGATGTCATCAAGTGGAGCAAGTGTTTAAAATTTCAACATGATAGGTTGTACGGTCTGGAAGGCAGCAGTTGTTATTGTGTGAAGAAGAATAAATGCTACATTTTATCTTCTCCAGCCAAGTGACTTTTCAATGTAGCTTTAATTATGATGAAAGTGGCGTTGTATGAAAGCGAGGGTGTATCAAAGTGAGGGTGTATCAAAGCATGTCCAATGAAAGCGGTGTTGTATGAAAGCGAGGTTGTAACAAAGCGGGGTTGTATCAAAGCGGGGTTGTATCAAAGCGGGGTTGTATCAAAGCATGTCCAATGAAAGCAGAGTTGTATGAAAGTGAGGTTGTAACAAAGCGGGGTTGGAACAAAGCGGGGTTGTATCAAAGCGTGTCCAATGAAAGCAGAGTTGTATGAAAGCGGGGTTGTATGAAAGCGGGGTTGTATGAAAGCGGGAAGGCGGAGGAAACCGGTTATCACTGCCAGCAGTTATAAAGTGGCAGTTCTAGTTTATTTTATTTCTTTACATGATCTAAGGCTCAACGTGGAACACACACCAAGGTGGTTAGATGAGACAAAACACAGACACTGAGCTTGGAGGAAGTGCAGCCACTTCCTGTGTGTCAGTGAGGTCACAATAACAGCGCTGCCTTTCTCACCACACTTTGTCGAACTATGGTGGTTTGTCTATGCTCTTATCCTTTTAAATTCTGAACGTCAGCAAGAAAGCAACAAGTACCATTTTAAAATTATTTGTTGCGACTGATGGGGATTGATCCACTGACCTCCCAGACTCGGGACAGCTGCTCTAAGCATTACAGCTGAGTTACCTGGTTTAGGGTTTTATCCCAAAAGCAAACAGTTCATCGCTAAAAAAAAATTAATACAAGATCTAGGCTCAAGGAAGAGGTATCAGAGGGTAAAAAGGCAACAAAATGATAGCAGGGAGGTGAGGGAATTAATGAATGAGGGAAGGAAGAGGAAACAGTAACGTGCAAAAGTAAGTAGGATTGGGTTAGGTTGGGTTACTGGGGGTAGAAAAGATCATGGGTAGAGATAGGGTGCACTGCCTGTATCTGCTTGTCACTTAAAATAAATTGGGATCATGGGCAACAAAAATGGACGAAACAAAGGAGAATGTCTCACGTACCGGTATCAATATTGTTATAAAGGAGACCACTTTACAGCTAATTGTGCTGCTTGCATTATGAACATGGTGTTCCTGTGACTGAGAAATTTCTTCACACAAAAGGCATTGGATACTTCTCCAGCAAGCATTTTGATGCCTTTAGTAGAGGCAGTCATTATTGTCAGAGTACTTCTACAATACTGGTAGAGCTGATTCAGAACGCAGACTTCTTACCGAAAGCAGACACAAGAGCTTCAAGGTTTTCTTTTTTTGTGGGAGGTGAGGAGGCAGTGGTTGGAAAAGAGGGGGCAGTGTGAAAGAGGTCCTTCTCCCCTCCCACTCCTCCCCATTATTCTTAGCATGCAGAGTATATGCAATTCCATTTTTATCATAAACACGACAAATAATAAAAAAATCATTTAGCTTCTTCTTCTTATCATGTCCACAGACAGTCCATACGTGGCCCAGCCAAAACTGGACACATTTTTGCACCTTGTTGTTGAATTCGGCAAGATCTGCAACAGTGCAGGGTTCCTCTAGCGATGGGCATTGCAGGAGATGTTGCATGGTCTGTGGCTCAGTTCCACATTCGCAAGTTGTCGGGCTGGTTGTATATCCCCATTTGTTTTGTGACACCTTTGAACGACCTTCACCAGCCCAAAGTCTGTTAAGGCACTTCCTTGTTATCCAGTTGCAATTATTTCCTGGGGGGAGGCTTTCATTAGGTAGAATTTCCATCGCTGGGGGTTGTTTGAGACTGGCAAGCCTGTCTTTCCACAAAGCGATGCGGGCTTCAGATGGGGTTGATTGTAATGAAACGACACTGTTCATGAAGCTCTTCCTTGACTTTCGGTGGCTGTGTGTGGGTGTATGACCATGCAGAGAGTGCCTCTCATCTGATGTTTGACTGAGTCGCTCTTTCTTGCTGGCTACCGTTCTTATATCAGGGGGAGTTATACCCACCAAGATATATAGGCTGTTGGTGTTTGTTGGTTTTGAACAACCTGTGATAGATCGGCAGCTTGTATTCAGAACGGCATCCATCTTCTTAGCATGAGTAGATCTTTCCCATACACGGCAGGCGTAAAGCAAAGAGAACGTGCACTGTTTCTCAATGTTTTCGAGCTTGCTCCCCATCTTGTGTTAGTGAGCTTATTCAGGATGTTGTTTCATGTGCTCACTTTTGCCTTTGTCTTCTTGATGTGGTTCTTGAAAGTGAGGCATCGGTCATGAGTTGCTCCTAAATAGGAAGGGTGCTCGCAATGCCTCGGTGTTGCTCCACACCAGGTTACTTTAAACTGGCGTGGCTTCACGGTTTCTGAGGTGGAATGCACAAACTTGCGTCTTTGTTGCGTTTGCGCGAAGGTAGTTTTCTTTATAGTAGGCTATTAGTCCCTCCAAGGCCTCAGACAGGGTTTTCTCCAGGGTGTTAAAATCAGTGCTTTGGGCAGTGACACACAAGTCATCAGCGTATACAAAACGGTGTGTAACACCGTCTATAGGTTGGTCATTTGTGTAGATGTTGTACAGCAACGGTGCAAGCACGCTTCCCTGAGGAAGACCATTCTTCTGGATACGCTACCTGCTGCGCTTCCCACCTAGTTCAACATTAGAACCGGCGATTCTGAAGCATGCTTTCTAACAGCTCTGTTAAGTGGATATATCTCTAGGATCTTGCAGAGGAGACGCCGATGGTTCATTGTATCGTATGCTGCTGACAGGTCTACAAAAACAGCACCTGTTACCATCTTCGATATGTTGTGCGAGGTTGAGCAGTTGGCTTGTTGTTGATTTGCCGGGGCGGAAACCTGCTTGCTCTGGAATGATCTTCTCATCTGCAGTTGGTGTTATCCTATTGAGTAGCAGGCGTTCAAACAGCTTATAGGTGTGGCAAAGCAGTGGAATTGGCCGAAAACTCTTAGGATCTGAGGGACCTTTTCTGGGCTTTAATAGTGCTATTACATGTGCCTTCTGCCAAATCTTAGGTAGCTTGTGCGTTTCCAGACAGTGGTTAAACAATTGTAGGAGCCATAATTTAGCTGCAAGTTTGTAATCGGTTAGGCCTATTTTCCAGCCTCGTATATTTATAGGTTGTGGCATCGTGATGCGATTGTCAATACAATTTTCGATGGCTTCCATACTTAACTCTGTCTAAAAACAGCAGGCAATACACCTTCCTAACACAGTCGAGATTCCGTACACACAGACACTATTTCTGTATCCAAGCATTTCCCATTCCACCGATATTCACCACATTTATCCATTTCCTTTATGGTAACATTATGGTAAATGCTAAACATAAACTTCTCTCCCTCACCCATCCACCGCCGACACAATGGCGACAAGGAATTAACGGAAAATATGAGATCTCGCGGATTGGTCGAATTATATCCTTTCATCCAATCAGCAATCGCAAATAAAAGGTGACACTGCATGCTTTTCGGACGTCACAAATCAAGCCTCAACATGGCCGTTTGGCATTATTTGTGTGGTCCAGGTAGTAATCGAATATTCACCAAGGCACATTGCCTCCCCCGAAAAGTTTTTTCCACAAATCTTGAAAACGACAGACATTCAAGAAAATGCAGAAATCCTCGTATGTGTACAAGTCTTTCACATCCATAACGTGTATAGAAAGGAGTTCAACATAGTGGTGGAAGGGATTACTGGAACACTCACTTTATTGTGCAGACGAAGGTCAATTCCATGTTCTTACAAGAGTCGTAAAAAAGGATTGTCAAAACCAATAGGCATTACCTGAATTTCAAAATAAAAAGCATTAAAAACCTTTTTTTATAAAACACATAAAAGCAAGACACGTTAACTACGAAGAGTCAGTTATCGTTCATCTGTGACAGACATCTCCATACCTACTCAATGGGCAATAAACCGGAATTGACACCGAGGAAGAAATCTGCAATTGGTATTTTGAGTGAAAAGGGACTTTGTACAGGACAAATGGCATCAAAAATGAAATCTTACCGGTAATCGTGGCTTGACTCCTGAAGGTGCACAAGGAAACTGGCAATTTGAAATGACAAAACGATGGAAGGGAAGGGGAGGGGGAAAGATGGGTTCTACAAGTTCAAAATATCAGATGTTGAGGGGCCGTTAGCTCAACAAGAGATAAGCACAATCAAACAATCTGAAGCAGTCCTGAAATTACAATTATGGAGTGATTGAGTGGCTGTATTGTCAGGAATCGCCATGCAGACATCTCTCCATGTAAATAGGTCTTGAAGAAGCTGTACATGACCAAATAAATGAGTATGGTAGGACTAAAATGGAGTATGCTGATTGGACAGGAAGTCACTTAAATTTGAAGGCAAGTTGAAGCCCAACAAAGCTCTGAGGTTGTTCAATCCCACTTTCCTCCATGGCATCACGCAAGCAGTACACTCCCATCTCACACATCATGTCATTCCCCATCTGTCCCCATTATTTCTACCTCTATTAACCCTACGTCACCGAGCCCAACCCTCTTACTTACTTACTTGCACTTTACTGTGTTTCTCCCCTCCCACCCCCTTTCCTGTACATTTATTCCCTCGCTTACTGTGTCCAGCTTACCCATTGTAGGTTCCTAGTTTTATCGTTTTTTGTTTTTTTACGCTTGGCCGTTGCTGGGAGAGCCTTGTCAGTCCATTGTTGCCTCGGTCACCTCACCCTTCCATCCTGTCTAGAACGAGGCTCAGACAAGTAATTCAGCTCGGTGATTTGCTGGTGAATTCCATCATGACTGAAATGGAGTACCATCAGATATTTGCGTGGCGCGATGTTGTGAGGATGGATGTGTGTCACCTTTACCTTTTTACTCAATGAAAGCTTGGGAATAGATCCATCACTTTGGGAATGCATCAATCAATCACTCCACTTTGCAGAGACCAAACTGCATTTTCAACATCATCATTACTCCAAGTGAATCTGAAGTTGCTTTAACATGTTTTTTTTTATCATATCAACGTACATTTCTAAGAATTGGAAATGCACAAGACAATACGACTATTTTTGCATCATTACATCATGATGAACCACAGAAATTGGAAGTTTTGGGCTTGCTGGTGTTCTTGGACCATGCTTCCATGCCAAATTTTAGTTAAAAAATAATCTTTGGTCAAGCACTTCCTGAAAAAAGACCTTTCAAAAAAAGTTTTGTTTTTTTTCAAAATAAGAGAGACCTTTCAAAAAACTTTTTTTTAAGCTGCATTGTTGACCGTGACCCTCCTTCAAATTGTAATCTCTATTTGAACTACAGAGATAAATGAGATTTCAGAAAGCTTAGAAGTTGTACTTTCAGATGAAAGCATTAAAACACATTTGGGCAACAAACCAGGGAGGGTGACCTTTGGCCTGATTCCACACACCTTCCCCTTCAGGCATGATGATTCTTCAATTGAAAAGTGTGGAAGGCATAATGTTTCAGTTATCCCTTGCACAATTCATTTCAATCTATCAAGACATCCTCATAAAATGGGTTTCTTTTGCTTTAAAACTTCAATCCACCAACCATCGAACCCCCCCATCCCCCCATCCCCCCTCACTCACTCCACTCCACTCCACTCCTTTCTAGCAACACTTGCACCTCCTTCACTACCCTACTCCAAGAAGATTAGTGGTTTATTGAGGCAGGACCCAATCACCAGTGAGCAAGTAGGTGAGTCGGTAAGAGACTGGGATGCTGTGATATTATCAGTCAGTAAGTCTGTGTGAGATAGACACTGATAGAGGACAGAGACACAAATGATAAACAGTGAAAAAATGACAGAGAGAGAGAGAGCACAAATTATGTGGTGTTGAGATACACCAAGGAGCTGACACAGAGCGAACAAGAAAGGCCAAGTGTGAGTGAGTGAGTGATCAAGACACCAAGACCCCGAGCGAGCGGCCGAGAAAGTGGCCCAGCGAGCGGCCAAAAGTGAGGCCAAGAGGCAGTGTTAGTAACAGGGTTTATTCAAACAAAATGCAAGCTCGCCAAGAAATGGAAATGCACGAGACAATGTAGTAAACACGCTTGGTTTGAGTGAAAGACAAATACAGAAAGACAGAAACAGTGGCCATTCTCAGCTTTCTTTGATCATTAGCTCATGATATAAGTGAGGTGGGGGAGCTTGAGAAAGACAGAAAATGATGCCAATATTTAAAATTAGCAAAAATAATGAAAATAAAAGGAAGAGGCCAGGAGTCCCTGGGTGAATGGAAGTGAGAATAAAAATGACGAGATTATTCACAGTTAAAAATGAAAAAAGAAACAAAGAACCGAGTGAGGAAACAAGAAGTTAAAAGAAATGAGGTTTTTGGGAAGGAGCGGAAGAGATGGGAAACAAATGAGAAGGGAGGGTTCGAAAGAGAAAATAAAAAGCGATAAAAGAAAATAAAAAGGGATAAATAACCCAAAACAAACAATAATGACGATGATGAAAGCAGATTGTGGATTGTAGATGATGATATGATAAAGAAATGAAAGGGTTAAGCTTGAGGTAGAGTCAAAGCAAAGGAATCAGACAAGGGAAGCAATGTTGAGCATGAATGAAAATAAAAAAAAATAAAAAAAACCTGTCCATTATTATGACCTTGAAGTAATATGTTTGATATCAAGCATAAGACTATACTGTATAAATCTGTCTCCACAACAAGCGCCACACAACAAGCTCCTGGTCGCAATGGCAAAGTGCAAGCTTGCAATGCTTTAAGCCGCCATGCCAAGGTCATGGGGGCATCGTGCATGTGCTTAAAGGTTAATATCTGAGTGCTGAAGCTTCAGTAACAATTATCATTTCCTAAAAATGGGTATACAATATACATAACCCAAAACTCCATAAACTAAAAAAGTAAATATTTCACACATCAAATATAATATCCATGAAAAAAAAAAAACTAAATATGATGGTTATGGTGAAAGGTTGAAAAGTTGGGGGATACTCAAAGTGAGAAGAAAAAAAGTAAAAGGAGGCAGGGGGAGGAGGAGGAGAAGGGAGGTACTGGGAGACTATTTTAGTGACACGAGTGAGAAGGATAACAGTAACATAAAAGGTCACCTACTCACACTTGCCAATTAATACTGATAGTTCCGAGGATTAAGGGCAAAATATTGAGGCTGGTTTTGAAGAGCTTAACAAGAAAAGGGTGGATCAGGGGTGAACAATGCAGGAAAATAACCTTGAAGGTTTTTTGGGGGTTTGGGGGAGTGGGGAAAGGGAGGACAGATGTGAAAGCCTCACAGAAACTCTTCACCGATGCTGGAGAGTTTCGCGGAGATGCTCAGCTGCTACCGGAGAGCTTCGCGGATAAGCTTGGCCATTTCTGGGAGAGCCTTGTGGAGAAGCTTGGTTGTTGCCAGTAGGAAACGTTTTGAGATTGTTGGAAGAGCCAGCACTTGCGGAGAGAGTATGGCAATTGTTTCGTTGGAAGAGCATTGGCGGAAAAATTTGGCAGTTATTGGGAGAGCTTGGCGGAAAAGTTTGGCGGTTATTGGGAGAGCTTGGTGGAAAAGTTTGGTGGTTATTGGGAGAGCTTGGCGGAAAAGTTTGGCGGTTATTGGGAGAGCTTGGCGGAAAAGTTTGGCGGTTATTGGGAGAGCTTGGTGGAAAAGTTTGGTGGTTATTGGGAGAGCTTGGCGGAAAGGTTTGGCGCTTATTGGGAGAGCTTGGTGGAAAAGTTTGGTGGTTATTGGGAGAGCTTCGCAGAAACGTTTGGCGGTTATTGGGAGAGCTTGGCAGAAACGTTTGGCGGTTATTGGAAGAGCTTTGCAGAAACGTTTGCTGGTTATTGGGAGAGCTTCGCAGAAACGTTTGGCGGTTATTGGGAGAGCTTGGCAGAAACGTTTGGCGGTTATTGGGAGAGCTTGGCAGAAACGTTTGGCGGTTATTGGGAGAACTTGGCGGAAAAGTTTGGTGGTTATTGGGAGAGCTTGGTGGAAAAGTTTGGCGGTTATTGGGAGAGCTTGGTGGAAAAGTTTGGTGGTTATTGGGAGAGCTTGGCAGAAACGTTTGTTGGTTATTGAGAGAGCTTCGCAGAAACGTTTGCTGGCTATTGGGAGAGCTTGGCAGAAACGTTTGGCGGTTATTGGGAGAGCTTTGCAGAAACGTTTGCTGGTTATTGGGAGAGCTTCACAGAAACGTTTGCTGGCTATTGGGAGAGCTTGGCAGAAACGTTTGGCGGTTATTGGGAGAGCTTGGCAGAAACGTTTGGCGGTTATTGGGAGAACTTGGCGGAAAAGTTTGGTGGTTATTGGGAGAGCTTGGTGGAAAAGTTTGGTGGTTATTGGGAGAGCTTGGTGGAAAAGTTTGGTGATTATCGAGATATTTTGGTGCAAATGTTTTTGGATTGGTGGGAAAGCTTAGAAGAAAAGCTTTGCAATTGTTTGGAAAGGCTGGCATAAAGGTTATGATTTGATGGAAAAGGGATGTATGGGCGGAAAGGTATAAGGTGTGGAAGCAATAGCTTGAGTGGTTGTGGCGAGGTAAAAAGAGCATCGCAAAAAGGGGTGTAGTAGAGAGAATAACAGTTGAAAGGCAGAAGTTCAAGAAGTGGAGATTTGGTGGGGTGGGGGGGAGCAGAAAAGTTTGTCATAGAAATGAGAGTGGGGGTGGGGGGGGGTGTAGAATAAAATAAAATAAAAATAAAAATGGGAGGGGGGAAAGAGGGGGGGAACAAAACTGACATCATAAACAAAAAATATATAACAGAGTAGAGAAAGTTGCAGAAGAGTGAGTCATAGAAATGAGAGGAAAGTTTGAAGTGAGAGCAGCAATCAGATAATATTGGGGAGGAACTGTTGTACTTGTCTTTTAAGCAGGTGTACAAATTGATTACCTATCATTGGACGCCAACATGGGCACGGTCACTGAACAGCAAATGACAATGAAACGAATCAAATTGTCGGGTCTGGGGAAGGTTAGGAGAGGAGAAAATGAAAGTGAAATGGTTGAGTAAATTTTTGAAGAAATGGTGAATCATTAGGGGGTCGATGACCAGAACTAGGGATGATACATACTGCGATCTGAAGTTACCAGTCTCTGGTAAGGATGCATCCGTGCATCATGGCGACGCTTTGAACTAACAGCACCTAAAGTTAGGTCAGTATTTGGAGAAGGAAGGGAAGGAAAAACACAAAACCATGGCATTAGGATTATCTCTCGTCAAACAAAGAATTGGAAAAATTCCCAAGTTTGTCACAGAAAACAATCTTCAAGGGTATGGGGGGAGGGGGAGGGGTGGGGAAGAGGGAGGGTGGGAGTGGCTGTATTGGTGAAATGATGACCGAAAAAGCAACAAACCATGGATTTGGGCGCTCGGGTCCATAGAGTATTCGATGAACTGTGGTGCTGGAGCAAATGTGTATGGGTAATCATATGTGTATATGAGGCTGCCGTCAGGAGCGGCGGCAGATACAAAATGGCCTAGCGGAGGTTGTGGAGGAGGCGGCCCAGCTGTGATTGGCCGCACAATGGGGAAACAAAGACCCGCAGATGGGTGCGCTGCAGGAGTTCCTGGACGCAATGGAGCAGCCGCCAGGAGGCCTGCGGCTGAGACCGCTTGATGAGCTAGTGCCGGATGAGGGGCATGTAGCGGTGGAGCCATTGTTGGAGGGGTGGCCATAAGCCTGGGACCGACACTAAGTGGAATTGTCATATGTGGTGCTGCGAAGAAAAGATGAAAGGAAACGAGAGGTAATAGTTGCGAGTAGCTCTTCAGCAAGACCCAAGTAAAAAAATTGTATTCATAATAAAGGATTATATAATTTGCAATGCAGACTACGTTAAGGCCCACTTGCCTGGACAATCAGCAAAGCACACATCCTCACCCATGCATTTGGTTGCACAAACGAATGAGGAACATTTAATAAGTAACATTCAAAATGCTCAAAGCATTTTTAATTGGATGAAGATAACTTAATTTTGGTTTGTCCTTGAATATTCACTCTTTACATGTACACACTTGCTCATTGCATTTTACCACAAATCAGACAAAGATCAACAATTCTCTTTCTAGGTGATCATTTCAGATACTGAAAAAAATGGCACACCAAGGCTATTTTACCAAAAATGGTAAAATTGGAAGAGCGTGGGTGGGATTAATAAAAAGGAAAGGCATAGAATATTTAGGGGGTGGGGGTGGTAGAGAAAAATGCTTCGAGCACTTGTACAACAATGCTATTTCTCACTTGTTCTAGCAACACACTAATTTGTCGTTTGCATTGTTGCAGTCGCCATACTGTTCCGCTTTCCCGGTTCAGATCCAGTGAGTCGTGTCAAAACAATCGCAGCTGTCACCCGCGTCAAAGACTTCCTGTCGGCTCCGCGTCTGACGACCGCTCTGAAAAATGATATCGGGTTGCAGGTCTTCAATCTGTGGGAAGCGAATCCTTCCAACATGTTCATGTAAATTGTTAAGGTCACTGTGTCCTCCACAAAGAAAAACGGGACCCACCAAGCGGTCATTGAGATCACACCGCACATTGACCTTTGGACTGTCATGAATGTGTTCAATTACCACGTGGGGGTTTTTCAGACCCCCAGGTCCTCACATTGTGCTGGTTGACCTTCCCCGATACAGGAAACAAGCTGTCTGTGAACATGACCTTTTTCAGGTAATCTTCATCATCCTCGATGCGACTGAGCACTCCCAAGGCAAATGCCATGTGTTTTGGTCCATCATTTGGTTTGAGTTCCTGCAGAACCTGCACTTTATATGCAAAAAGCTTCAGTTTTTTATGCAAAATCCCATGTACAGTGGTGGTTGGTAGTCCCAGTTCTCTGGATGCTCGTGGGATTGATTTTCTGGGACTTTGTTGAAATGATTCATGTACTCTTTCAACATCTGCTGCACTTGTACTTGGTCGACCGGTACTTTTGTTTCTGACAACTTTGTCTCCTTAAACCTCATGTAACACTCTCTGATACTAGTCCGCGATAGAGATTCCTTCCATACCTTGTACGGAAATTACGCTGAACTTGGGTGTCGAATCCCGTCTCGATGAACCATTCGACGCATTGAGCGTTCTCCTGTGGAGTCGCCATTTTATTTTACATTAAACCACCAGACCTGATAAAGAAAACAAAGAGTATGGTTGTATCTTTGTGCTACTAAATATACTAACAACCAAAGTTGTCCGGGCCTTTTTGGAACACCCTGTATAACCAGGGATAGTTATATTTATCGCTCAGTCTCTAGTTCATTGCAATGGTAATCTATCCAATCTATATAACCAGGGTTATTGGTATTTATGGGTGAGCCTATAAGGCCATTGCAATTGGAATTGATCAGAGCTATGTAACCAGGCAGCGTTCGAAATAAGCGGTGGCCCAGGTGCCAGATGGCACCAAAAACTCCGTCGGGCCACAAAAATGTGGTCCGAGGTGGCCCGTGTGGCCGCTTATCAAAATCTTCGAAAAAATATTTGATTTTTTTTTGGTATACAGAGTCAAGGCTCATACAAGAGCGAACACGAGAACAGGCACAGACCCATGAAACACACAATAAAGGGAGCGGGAGACAAGAGGGGGAGAGAGAAGAAAACATACAAGCACAACAACAGTAGAGAACAGGGACGTCGGTAGATCTGTGGAAGAGAGACGGCCAGGGGGAGGGGGGAGAGGGTAGGGGAGGGAAGAGTTACACGGTATAAAACAAATGAACACTACTAAGAATTTCAGGAAAGAAGTTGGCGATTGAAAGAGGCAGATTTGGGGTGTTTTAACATGGGTAGAAAAGATCAAGGTTTTGGATGGGGGAAGATAAGAGATGGTGGTGAACGGCTGTTTTAAAGACCTGGAGGGAGGAGAGGGATTGAAGAGTGTGGGAGTTCGTTCCAGAGGTGGGAGAAAAGAGGAATGAAAGAGTGAAGGTGAGCAGAGAGTCTTGATTTTGGCAGTTTCACCAGAAGAGGGTTGCTGGCACCCAACGATCCGGGTGATGCGGGAGCATCTATGTGTGTGTGAAGGCTTCTCCCACCTACACTGCTGGCTGAAGGCCTACTCAGATGCTGAAAAGGACATCAGTAAAATTCCAGAGGGTAGAACATTAAATTAAGATTCAAAGGGATGGCTCTTTTTAGAAGACAAATTAGGGAGAGTGGACATCGTCTGACTAGACATAAAGCGACGTATATCTAATATCATGATCAATTACCTCACACTTACCGTTTTAAATTTACCATGGGATATAACTAAACTATGCTTTGTTAGCACCTTCAAGTCATTTCTGCAACAATATGTTGCATTGACACATGCTAAACGATTTGAGGATGTCAAGATAGGTAGTAAGTAATGATCAACAGGGACAAAAAAAAAAGAAAAAAAAAAAGAAGTAGCACGCCACTCGTCAAAGTCGCAATGTCAAACTATATGCCTCTGCCCACATAATTACATCACTAAACACTCTTGTACCAAATTTGACTTAAATCCCTTCAGCCATTCTTAAGACCTATCACAATAATAAAGACCTATCACAGACAGACCTTTGATGCCGAAATCTAATCAGTTCATCTTGTGTCATAATATATACTTGCACCAAGTTTGGTGACAATCCCACCACTTGTTCACAAGTTAGCATGGAAATATAATTTTTACCTAACGGGACCTCTGAACTTTGACCTCTTCATCCCAAAATCCAATCAGTTCATCTTTGTATCATAATACATATTTGCACCAAATTTTGTCAAAATCCCATTACTGGTTCACAAGTTATCGCAGTAACAGAATTTTTACCCAACATGACCTCTGACCTTTGACCTCATGACCCCAAAATTCAATCAGTTAATCTTTGCGTCATCATACATATTTGTATTGTAGCAAGTTTGTCTTAGATTCCTTCAACCATTCTCAAGTTATCATGGCAACGAAAGCCTACCACGGACAGATGGACAACCCGAAAGCAATGCCTCCATTGACGGCATAAAAAAAAAAAAATTGTATGGGCAGGATTCGAACCTGCAGCCCTTTATTTTCTAGGCTATCACCATAACCACTCAGCCATGACAGCTGAACCATAACAGGAGTTTTGGAAACAGATCAGCAGAGCCAGCATAGCCGAATGGGAATCATTTACGGAAGAGAAGGTTTTTGCGCATTAAAACTGATAACAATCATGTCGAGTCTCTTCAGGCAATGATGGCATTGCCTTTCTATGGCTGGTACACACGGGTAAGTGTGTGGTATAGACTGGGGGTCGCCACTCCTTTCCGTCCCTTTGCTGGGGCCATTGGGGAATTCACCCTCTTCCGCCCATGCTGTTGGAGTCGACTGGACTCTCATCCACCAGATGTGCAGAGCCATCTGCCATTTAAACCGCATGGCTGCGGACCGTTACCCTGGAAAGGGGGGCTGGCAGGTATTACACATTGCCCACAGGTGACCTGGTGTTATGCAAGGCAGGGGCATCCATCTCCCTGAGGTATCAGGGCCCACCCGCATACCCATTAAACTGATGGTAGAGCCAATGATACGAGTCAACCAAAAGTGTGTGGCAGTACGCGTCCTCCGGGCATCAACAGCTCACAAGGCAAGTATAACATGGAATCGGCCTTACAAAGACAGATCAAGGAAGAGCAAATGATATGAATGGCAAACTAACCAATCAGCTAGCTCATTAAGTGTTAATTTTGTCCGACGACAAATATCAAATATTGGGGCATATTTGAAGGTTTTGGAAGGGAAGGAACCAAAAGGATTCCTTTTCAAGGGTTTGAGCTCAAAATAAACGATAACAATATTTAGAGGGTTTTGGTGAGTTTGAGGGTCTGTGCGAACTCTGGAAATAAAAAAAGAAAAATTATGTTTAGTTGTTATTATTTGACCCTTTATTCCATGATCTACTATAAATGGATGAGGGGTGGTGTGTGTGTGTGTGTGTGTGTGTGTGTGTGTGTGTGTGTGTGTGTGTATGTGTTACTTTTTGTGTCTATTAATTAATTGCATACTTTTGAAATGTACCTTTTAACCCTTTGGACTGCTGACTGCTGAGACCCCTTCGACCTTTGAAGACTCCAAAAGACCCAAATGACACAAAGGTCCCCGAGGAACCAAAAGACCCCGAGGACCCGAAACACTCCGAGGACCCTAACCCTACTAATCTGTCTGTCTGTCTGTCTCTCATGTCAATCTCCTTTCTCTAACCCCATTAATGGTATGTACTGTACATTTATTGTACACCTTTTAATCCTTCATTTTAAGGGTTATGACAACACCAGAGGAAATGTCAATGCACAAAGCGCCGTTTCCAAGGATGCGGTAAGATTACCGGGTCGTGAGCCATCACGGTATGTGCCATTGAGAATGGCCAATTCCATCAGCTGCATCTTCTTCAGCATATCCTCCCCCTCACCCTGGGACAGGAATAAAAGCACCAAGTAATAACCAACTGATATTGATTATTTTATCCATTTTATCAAAGTTGTATTATTATATTATCAGTTATCTCCTCTCCCTGTCAAGGATGGAGTGCCCACAAGGCTGTGTTCAGGGCCCAGTCCTATTCCCAATCCTCATTAACGATCTCTCTGACTCAGAAAATCCTCTTATCTCTTTGATGAGGACTCCAACCTTTGCCATGACAGCCCTCATCTCCAAGTTGGCCTCCAAAGCCAATTGCCACCTGGCCATCCTCCATCGTGCAAAGGACCTTCTTGGCAAATGGGAACCCTTATCCACCTACAAGGCCTTCATCTGCAGGTCGATGGTGTACGGCTCTCCCATCTGGGCTACCGCCCCTGCCTCGCACCTTGCTCAGCTTGACGCTGTCAAGATCATTGGAATGTCTCATGCTGAAGCTGAGTCAATGAGCCTATCATTTTCACATCACACACAGACAGGTTGGTAGTTTCTCTGTCTTCTACCACCTTGGGGGACACCTTGGGGGAGGGGAGCAGTGGGGGATTTGCAGTTATTGATGGAGATGAACTGGCGTCTGTCAGAGAGGTATGATTTAATCCAAGAGAGGGCAGTGCCGGTAACGTTAAAGGTGGATTCAAGTCGGGTGAGGAGGATGGTGTGATCGATGGTGTCAAAGGCAGCGCTGAGGTCGAGGAGGACGAGAATGTTGAGGTTGCCAGCGTCAGAGGAGAGGAGAAGGTTGTTGGTGATTTTATCCAACGAATCCAACGGAGCATTTGAGAGAGATCACGGCGAGGTCACGTCTTTTCGAAGCTGCTCCATGCGCTCACGCTCTCGAAGCTAAGTGATCTATCACAATCGTGTTTTTGTCGAGACTGTATCTATCTTTCGGTGTGTGTACCTATAGCGTATCTTTTGGAAAATTTTCGGTGCTAATTTTTCGTACATGTATACACAATCGTCGGTTAATGGTATCGAGTATTCTGCGGCCTAGTACTCGTAGGCTTAGACTACCGTACCGTCTCCGACCTCGTGGTTTTTTCTCTCAGTGAATCGTCGAATGCGCTGAAATTATTTTCGTTCTCTGTTTCGTACCAGTCGTTCACCCCGTACCTCCTTGTTTAATATCTGTACTCACAAAAAAAAAAAAAACCCCCAAAAAAAAATTTCCTTCCCAGGTCTTATTCGTTTATTTGTTGTTCTTTTTGTTCGTTCGTTCTTCGTTCGCGATCACGCGGCTAGAAATGTATAATCTCTCCCCTGAACAACTATTTTCTCTCATATATTATAACACCCTTTTCTTCTTTTCCTACAAAAGGATGCTTTCGTCTTGCTCACCAAATCTATTCATTCCAAAAAATATATATAATACCATCTCTTACAGTTCCTCCTTTCTACATTCCCTAAACTATCCAGAACTCCACCCCTCCTCCAGTGTCCTCAAACGTATTTTTGACTCGAAGGTCTCAAACTCATTTTGCAAAAAATGTTCGTTTCCCATGAATCGTACACTTTTCAAAATCCAATCTCACCCCTCCCCTCCAAATCCTCCCCATCACCCATCCCTTTCAAATCTCCCCCCTTGCCCCTTCCCTCCCCTCCCTCCTAAACTCCCCCACACCCCTCCCCTCCGAGACTCTCCCTCGCTCCTCCCCTCCAAGACTCCCCTCTCACCCCTCCTCCTCAAAGCATCCTCCCTGCTTCTTCCCACTTCCAACTTTCACCTTCATCTCCCCAAACCTTCTGCCTCGCTCTTCTCCCTCCTCAAATAACACCTCACTGTGCCTCACCCAATCTCCATCAAACCTTTTGTCCGCCCCATTCTTCCCTTTCTCCAAGCTATTCTGAAATCTCTGAAATCTCGGACACACCTTCAACAGCTCTCCCTACCTCTTCCTCCTCTTCCACATCTTACCCTACCCCTCCCCCCCCCCATGTTCTGGACACGATGCTCCCCCTTCCTCTTCATTAACGGTATGGACCTCAAACATCCGGGGCCTTCGCTCAAACTTGACTGACCTCTCCATACAGGTTGCTTCTGACAAACCAGATGTGATCTGCTTAACAGAAACTTTCCTCCTTCATGATGTCTCTGATGCCTTGGTATCTCTCCCAGGTTACTCCCTCCTCCGGTATGATAGACCTGAGCCTCGTCCTGGAGGTGGGGTTGCTATCTTTATAAAAAACTCTTCCTCACTCGCCCTCCACTGCCCTCTCTCCACCTCACCCCCAGGAATACCTTTGGCTACGGCTTCCCCTTCGCTCCCACCTTTTGTTCATATGTGTGTTGTACCGTCCACCAAACAGCGATGACTCCATCTACATCTCACTGTCTGATAATATGGACCAACTTCTATCTACCCATCCCAACTCTCTCTTCCTCATATGTGGTGATTTCAATTGTCACCATGCCAGTTGGCTGGGTGTGGGTACCTCTCTCACCAGCCATGGCTCTTCAGCAAAGGACTTCTGCGACTCACTGGGACTGACACAATCTGTCAATTTCCCGACCCGGATCTCAGTCAACGGAGCATCTTCTCTTCTGGATTTGGTTATGACAAACTTCCCTGAAAATGTCTGCTGCTCTTCTTCTGCTCCAATCGGCTCATCTGATCATGTGCTTGTCAAAGTGGACATCTCTCTGACCATTCTCAGAGAGCCTCCTCAGCGTCGACGAGTCTGGCATTTCACTCAAGCCAACTGGCACGGTCTTCAAGCAGCCATCAATCATCTGGACTGGTCTCCCATCTCTACCGCCTCTGACATCAACTCATCCTGGGAATTCTTACAAAGTAAATTGCTCTCTCTCATGCACAGATTTATACCATCTCGTCTTCAGTTGTCATACCCTTCCTCCCGTCCATGGTACACGGAATCTTGTGGTGAGGCTGTTGCCCTGAAACAACTTGCTTTCGTCTCCTGGAAAGCAAATCCAACGGAAGGAAATCTCATTTCTTTTCACAAAGCCCGAAACAAGTGTGTGTCCACGCTCAGGAGAGCCAGGAAACAATATCTCACCATTCTCAAGACCGAACTCTCTTATCTGTCTCCCTCTTCCAAATCCTGGTGGCGTCTGGTCAAATCTGTTTCTGGTGTTTGTTCCCCCTCCATCCCCTCCCTCACCTCAAACGGCTTAACGGCTGACTCCGCACGTGAAAAAGCTGAATGCCTCAACTCTGTGTTTGCCTCTAAATCTTGTGTCCCAAACCAATCCCTCTCTGTACCCACCGTACCCAGTCGTACCCAGCTGCTCCTGGACTCTGTGTCCTTTCCTCCTGACAAGGTGGAAAAGTTTCTGTCAACCCTCGACTCTGATTCTGCAACTGGTCCTGACGGCATCAGCCCAAGGGTCCTAAAATCATGTTCTTCTGCTCTTTCACTCCCTCTTTCTGTTCTCTTCACCCTCTCTTTTGTTCAAGGTCATCTGCCATCTGCTTGGAAATCAGCCAACATCACCGGTTTGCACAAAAAAGGTGCAAAAACAGATCCCAGCAACTACAGACCAATCAGCCTTCTCCCAATTATCAGCAAAGTCATGGAATCCATCATTGCTTCAGATATTAAATCTTTCCTCTTCTCCAATGGCTTGATCTCTGATCATCAATTTGGTTTCAGACCTGGTCACTCTACTCTGGACAATGGACATGCTGCTTCTGCTTTCTCAACAATGGATGGAGGTCCTCAACGCCAAACAGGAAATTAGAGCTGTCTCCCTTGACATTTCACGTGCCTTCGATACGGTCTGGCACCCTGCTCTGCTCACCAAATTCTCCTCCTTTGGTATCCATGGAAATCTCCACGCATGGCTGGCGGACTTCCTCTCTGGTCGTAGTCAACGTGTGGCCCTGAATGGGTTTCTCTCATCTCCTCTTCCTGTTCAGGCTGGAGTTCCCCAAGGTAGTGTTCTGGGCCCTGTGCTTTTTCTGGTCTTCATCAATGATCTTTCTGACTCTCTTGAAAATCCTCTCTATCTCTTTGCTGACGACTCTACTCTCTGTCGCTCCATTCCTCATCCCTCAGATCGGCAGTCTGCAGCCTCCTCACTCTCTGCAGACCTGGACAAAATCACAGACTGGTCAAACAAGTGGAACATGTCTTTCAATCCTGACAAATCTCACACTCTTACAATGTCTCTCCGAAAGGACCGACTGGACAACCCTCCCATCTACTTTCTCAACAATCCTCTCCAAGAAGTTCTGTCGCTCAAGCTTTTGGGTCTCACTATCTGCCATGATCTTTCTTGGGAAAACCACATTTCCAAGCTGGCCTCCAAAGCCAGTCGCCGACTGGGCATCCTCCGTCGTGCGAAGTCCTTCCTTGGCACACATGAGCTCCTCACCACATACAAGGCTTTCATCCGCAGCTCAATGGAATACTGTTCCCCCCTCTGGGCTGGTGCTCCTGCCTCACACCTTGCTCGGCTTCACGCTGTTGAGGCCAAAGCTTTCAGAATCATTGGAATCTCCTGTGATGTAGTCAACACCGAGGGCCTTTCACTCACTCACCGCAGGCAGGTTGGTGGTCTTTCTGTCTTCTACCGACTCCTCTCCGGCCTTGCTCCCCCAGCTCTCTCTGTGCTCTGTCCCCCCAATATTCCTTCAGGTCGCACAAGATCTGCCTGCAACCCTCTTATGGTTAAACTGCCAAAGTCTAGGCTCTCTGCTCACCTTCACTCTTTCATTCCCCTTTTCTCCCGCCTCTGGAACAAACTCCCCCACTCCCTTCAATCCCACTCCTCCCTCCAGGTCTTTAAAACAGCTGTTCACCACCATCTCTTATCTTCCCCCATCGAAAACCTTGATCTTTTCTACCCCCGGTAATTCACCCCAGAGTCCTTGCAGTGTTCATATGTTTTATTCCTCTCCCACCTCCCCCCAAGTCCTCCCGATGTCCCTGCTCTCAAATGTTGTGTTTGTGTCCTTCCCCCTCTTCCCCCTCTCTTTTGTGTCCTTCCCCCTCTCTCCCCATCTTGTCTGCCGCTCCCCTTGTTTTTTGTGTTTTGTGTGTCGGTTTGTCTTTTTGTGTGATTAATGTTAGCTCTTTCACGAGCCTCGATCTTGTATACAAAAAAAAAAAAAAAAAAACCTTTCTGATATCACACCCTTTGCTGTTTTCCTGCTTCATCCACTCATTCATCCACTCACTTCATCCACTTCCCGGTGTGTACCCTGGTTAGAATAGGTACACCGTATCGCTGCGTGTCGTAAGAGGCGACAGAGGGTTGGCGTCAGGAAGGGCATCCGGCCATAAAAACATTGCCTCAAAAAGAGAACGATGACAATTACAACTACATATGGGCAGGGTACAGCCCGAAGTGGAGATCGGTTTCTGAGGTTTGGGACATGGAATGTAGGGACAATGACAGGGAGATCAGGAGAAGTGGTGGAAGTATTGGTCAGAAGAAGAGTGGACATATGTTGTGTGCAAGAGACGAGATGGAAGGGAAGTGGTGTGAGAATGGTGAAGGGTAGGCAGGGACAGAAATACAAGTTTGTGTGGCAAGGGTGCCCGGAGGGAAGTGAATGGTGTTGGTGTCCTGTTTTCTGAAGAGTTTGTAGACAGTGTGGTGAGTGTGACTAGAGTGAGTGATAGGTTGATGGTGAAAATGATGATTGGAAAGCTCTTGGTGAACGTCATCTCGGGATATCTTCCGCAGGTTGGTCGGAGCGATGAAGAGAAGGACAAGTTCTAGTGTGCGATAGAGAAGCTGATGGAAAACATGAAAATGAGGAAGTTGTTGTGGTAGGAGGAGACCTAAATGGACATGTGGGAAGGAGTATGGACGGTTTTGAGGGAGTTCATGGGGGTTACGGATATGGTGTGAGAAATGGAGAAGGTGAAAGGATTTTGGAGTTTGCTGCTGGAGCTGATTTGTTGATTTGTAATACTCAGTTCCAGAAAGAGGATAATAAGGTTGTTACATACACGTCAGGTGGGTCGACGACAACCGTTGACTACCTGATGGTGCGTAGGCGAGATAGGGGGCACCTCCAGGACACAAAGGTGATCCCAGGGGAGGAGGCTGTTTCACAGCACCACTTGGTTGTCTGCGACATAAGGGTGAAAGGTGCGAGGAGAGCTCGGCGGGTGAAGTACCAACCGAGAATGAAGGTGTGGAGGTTGAAAGAGGTGACAGTAAGGGAGGCATTAAAAGAGAGGCTGAGTAGGGTAGAGGATGATGTGGTTGAGCTTGAACGTGGTTGGATGTCAATGAAAGATACTGTTGGGAGCCGTTGGTGAGGTATGTGGGTGGACAAAAGGACCACCGAGGCACTCGGAAACATGGTGGTGGGATGATGAAGTTGGAAAGAGGATTGACGAGAAGAGGAAGAAGTTCAAGGAGTGGCAGAAGGCGAAGGGTACGGGAGCAGAAAAAGCAGAGCATGAAAGTTATAAGGCAGCCAAGAAGGCTGCAAAGAAAGAGGTAGCAAAGGCGCAAGAGGCATGAAGGAAAATGTTCGGAGAACGCTTGGATTTGGAAGAGGGTCAGAGAGCAGTATTCAGGATTGCAAAGCAGATAGCGAAAGAGAGGTGTGATGTGATGGGGGTGAGTTGCTTGAAGGATGAAGTGGGACAAATCGTTGTGGACCCAGATGGAAAAGATATATGGAAATGCTGTTGAATACAGAGAATGAATGGGATGGCAACATAGAGAGTAACCCAGTTTTAGGACCGGCAGAGAAGATAACTGAGAAGGAAGTTGAGGAAGCGATAAAAGCAATGAAGAGTAGAAAAGCGGGAGGGCCGACAGGAGTTGTGGGAGATATATTGAAGGCAGCAGGAAGTTCGGGTGTGAAGAGAATGACAGAGATTTGTAATCTTACCCTTGTCCCTCTATACAAGGGGAAAGGTGACCCTCTGGAGTGTGGCTCGTACCGAGCGATAAAGTTATTGGAGCATGGAATGAAGGTATTGGAAAGGGTGTTGGAGAGGAGGATAAGGAAGTAAGTGAAGATCGACGAAATGCAGTTTGGATTTATGCCAGGAAGAGGAATGACAGACGCGCTCTTTATTGTGAGGCAGTTGCAGGAGAAGTACATGGAGAAGAGGAAGAAGTTGTTTCTTGGGTTTGTTGATCTGGAGAAAGCATTCGATAGGGTTCCACGCGAAGTATTGACATGGGCATTGAGGAAGTTAGGAGTGGAGGAATGGTTGATCAGAGTAGTGATGGTAATGTACAAAAGAGCGCGCACAGCTGTAAGGACGAAGGACGGGAACAGTGGTGAGTTTGAGGTGAAGGTGGGAGTGCATCAGGGGTCGGTACTTAGCCCACTACTATTTGTAGCTGTGATGGAGGTGCTGGCTCAGAACGTAAAGGAGGGTTTACCGTGGGAGTTTTTGTATGCAGATGATCTGGTGTTGATTGCGGGAAGTATGGATGGACTGAAGGAAAAGATGAACAAGTGGAAGGAATGTATGGAGACAAAAGGTCTGAAGGTGAATAGAGGAAAGACGAAGGTGATGGCAAGTGGTAAAGCATGTGGTGAGGTGGAAAGAACTGGGAAGTGGCCATGTGCTGTGTGTAGGAAGGGTGTCGGAGTGAACTCCATTCAATGTACAATGTGCGCTGAGTGGGTTCATCAAAAATGTAGTGGTCTGAGAGGGTCATTAACCAGTGTGGCAGCTACGTTCAAATGTAAGGTGTGCACAGAGGGAGCTGCAGAATTGGATCTTGGAGGAAATGTTGAATTGGATCTTGGAGACGGCGTGAAGCTGGAAGATGTGAAAACATTTTGCTACCTCGGAGACATGCTGAATGGAGAAGGTGGATCAGACTCGGCAACGGTTGCTGGAGTGAGATGTGCATGGAAGAAGTTTCGGGAACTGAGTGGAGTGCCGATGAGGAGGGGAGTGTCGTTGAAGCTGAAGGGAAAGGTGTATGCTGCATGTGTGAGAAGTGTTATGATTTATGGGAGCGAGACATGGGTCATGAATGTAGAGTAGCAACGAAGGCTGGAAAGGGTGAAAATGCGAATGGTTCGGTGGATGTGCGGAGTATCGTTGAGAGAGAGGAAGACAAATGATGAATTGCGAAAGATGATGGGAATAGAGCCTGTGATGGATGCTTTGAAGAGGAACAAGTTGAGATGGTTTGGTCATGTGTTGAGGAAGGATGAAAGTGAATGGTTGAGAAGAGTGATGGAAATGAATGTAGAAGGAAGTGGAGGATGGGGAAGACCGAGAAAGACTTGGCTAAAGATGGTGGAAGAAGAAATGCGGGCAAGGGGGTTAACAAGGAGAGATGCAGAAAATAGGGCAAAATGGAGAAGATTGTCATGGGGACCGCAAGGCTAACCCCCGCTCTAGCAGGGAAAATGGCCTTAAAATGCATGTTGTGTTGTTGTATCCACTCACACCCACTCCCCGGGTTTCAGCAGAGCACACATGGTCCACCATCAACCCCCTTCTGGGTGAAACCCCCAAAATTCAGAATCACTGCTCACCTCCACATATTCGTTCGTTTTATCCCACCGGGGTGAAACCAACATCCACAATCTCTTCATTCTCCGTCATAGGTCTTCAAGACAAAACTCATATCATCCCCCATCCGAAACAATGTTCTTTCAACCCCAATCAAATCCACCAAGCTCCAAGCCCTCCTCTTTCCAAGTTTCCAGTTTATTCTTCTGGAGAGTTGGCTTCTGTATCCATCTTGACACCACATGCCCTCATTGCCCCCCACCTCCCCCCTCAATTTCCCAAGTCTCCCTTAATTTTGTTCCTAAACCCTGCTGTTGGTGTTTCCCCTCTCTTTCTACTGTCCCTTTTGTTCTGTTATGATGTTCTAGCTTCATGAGCCTCGATTTTGTATAATAACTTTTTTTTACGTTATCTTGATCAAATCTAGAAGAAGCCCTTTTGAGAAGTACCAACTTACAGACGGTACGAGAAGCTGTCGAACTTCTGCAACAGCACGGGCAAGCCGTATGTCTGCACGGTTTCTGGTATCTTCCACAGAGACGAGCACATGGAGGTCCTCATTAAGATGCTCCCAGTTTGGCTTGCCATGGTTTTGCTCCTCCTGATGGATGTGCGTAAAAAAAATAAGAATAAGAAAATGGGGGAGGGAACAAAATGATACGCATTCAAAACTGCATGAACAGCAATACAAATGGAAGAGAACAGACGAGCTAGTGAAAGCAGGCCAGAAGACCAACCTTTTTCTTGTCCCTCATCGAACCCCGCCCTCGCACCATGATTTTACAGCCAGTCTCAGTTTCAAGCTGCTTGGCCGTGAGTCCTCTCGGCCCGAGGATTCGACCGACAAAGTTGAACTGTACAAAGGAAATGGGTGGGGCTTCAGAACAATATGCCCCAGGAGGTCCAAATTCAAGATTGTAAAATTGTATTGCCTTTGGGAGTTTTTCCATTCAGAAAAAAGTGCTGTTATACATTCAACTCGTGTGCATGTGCGAAATTATCACCAAAACAATGCATCATAACTGACATGCAATGCACTTCACAATTGTTTTTGAAGTTAGAGGTGGTTAAAGTCTAATCCACTGAAATGCAACACTGTGTACAAGATCTTCTTCCAAGAAACATTCTGGAGCAGCTCCTTCCACCAGCACAAGTTCCCCAAATTACTAACAATCCTAATCAGAATAGTGATCCAAAAATATGCAGTCTTCACACGAGAGCGGAAATTATATCAGCGATGGGATATGCTAATTGTGCAACAAAGGCTTTGTCCAGTGTTGCATCTGCAATCAGTTCAACCTTTAAGAGGAGCAAATAAACCTTTACTTCTTGTACATTTACAATATTGTACATTCACTGCGTCAAGAACGATTAAGATGTAATGATCCCACTTAAAAATTTCCCAAGATAGTTGCATCACCAAAAAGAATGTTCACACTTTGACCTGTGCTGCATATTTAAAAAGTATTTAATCCCATGACCAATCAAAACTAAAACATCTCATGAAGTGATTATTATGCACGCTGTTCCATCCACAGCAAGGATACGAGATGAATAATCAATCAAAATCTCTCAAGCGAATTTATGTTCACGCCAAACTGACATGTACTTAACTCCGCTACTCTTCACCCAGGTCCGATCTCTATTTGAATGTATCACGTTTGACATTTCACCGGTTAGCTCAAACTTTCAATTCTCAAAGGGACGTTCTGTACGAGATGTCAGACATGATAAAGTGATGCAAATTGAACAGTCCACCATTTTCCCCTGAAATGAGGTTGTGGACCGAGTAACGTACATCAGGAAACTCCTTGACTGGCACGAAAAGTTTTTCCTGCAAGCTCACCCCCGGGCCCTGAGGACAGAAAGCAAAGCATGACAGTAAATTGCAACATACACAGGCATGTTTTATCAACAGGGTCGAGAGAATGTCGGAGAGGGTTTGTGACATTTATTCTGTGAAGTTTTCGGGTCAAAATAAATGTATCAGTGGATTCACAACACCTCAAATTGATACGGTCCAGAGCATATTTGAATTAGCAAGATGTATGCACGGTTTAAAAAAATTATTTATTTAGTTACTGACCCCCAGACCAAATTAACTGGAGACCACAGCCCCAACTGGAGTACAGCACAAATACAATAATACAGACAACCCCAGAGCTACACCTTTCAAGCCAATATCAGCAACAACTTTAATCTTAACCACAACTATATTGTTGCGGTTTTGCCATAAAGGCAAACCCCCTATAGTTAATTGCATGACAACATGTAGCCTGCAGTAGTTAGTTATTTCTTATTGAATGTAAAGATTAGCCCCTTCCCATTGTGTAGTAATCCACACCAATATGCGTTGAAGGTAGGCAGGATTTCAAACCTTCGTGTGGGTGAGGGAAGACATTTTGATGTGCAGGAAGGCGTGGCCAAAAGCGAAGCCCACGTGACCAATGAGGGGTCGTGGACACGTCACCAGCAAGCGACCAATGGTGGGTTGTGAAACCTCCCCAAATGAAAGTGGGAAGGAGGAATGAAACCTTCCAAGGGGGAGGAAGGACTGAATTCCCGCATGTGACCAGCCTCAGCCAATGGGAGGCTGTGGAACATTCTAGGAAGCTTTTCGGGTCCAATATAACCCAGGGCTCGTCGCTTTCCCCTCTCTCTCTTTTCTTCAATGACGCCCCTCTCTGATCCGACCTGCAAGTGTTGAACCATCGCTCTTTGCCGATCCCTTGCTCTGATCCGGCTGACCTGCAAGCGTTGGCCCCTCCCACGACGCATCTTGAAGCTGGTCGTCCAACCTGCGTTGAAGCTCGTCCGACCTGTGTTGAAGTTCGTCATTCGTGCTGACTTTGAGGCGGCGGTTCGTCCTTCGGACCTTACTTCACCAGCTGCACGTCCGGATCGAGTATCGAACTGCGCGATGCGCACAGCTGCAGCCAACCTCGAGTCACTCCCTGCAAATTTCTGAGAATAACCAGTGTGTCATTGTGTGTGTGTGTCATTGTGTGTGTGTGTGTGTGTGTGTCATTGTGTGTGTGTGTGTGTGTGTGTGTGTGTCATTGTGTGTGTGTGTGTGTGTGTGTCATTGTGTGTGTGTGTGTGTGTGTGTGTCATTGTGTGTGTGTGTGTGTAAGTGTGTGTGTCATTGTGTGTGTGTGTGTGTGTGTGCGTGTGCGTGTGCGTGTGTGTGTCGCCCTTTGGGGATTATTAGGTAAGGATTAATAAGGTTGCATCTTCGTCTCTTTTTCTCTTTGCCTTCTAAATAAAAGGCTGTACATTTTTGTTGTTACTTTCAAAACTGCTCGGGTACGTCTTTTCTCCATTGGCCTAGCACCCTCCGAGACCGAATTTGGCTTGAATCGGGCCCATAAATGACGTCAGGTAATGCCACTTTCCACACCGCTCAGCACGCAATAAGGTGTGTGAAAGCGAGGGTTCGATCCCCGAGCTCTTCGGCCGCGTGTCTTGAAGGTATTTGGGATCAATTGAGCAGCAAACTCTTCGGCACGTGGCTGGGAGGTTGGCGATCGGAGTTGCTTAGCCACCCATCAATCACGAGTTTAGTCGCGGACGGCGGCCTGCGTGGACCCGGAGTTTGAGGGGGAGCGGGGTAATAAACTCCCCTTAGTACGTCGACAAACCTGGGATCCGCAACAATATATTGCGATTCCTGTGTATCTAACAGATACCTGTGTATCTGTGTATAACAGACACCACAACTAACACATATACCTGTGTATCTGTGTACCTATTTAATCACAATGACAACAGCAGAAAGCATATCACTTAGCATATTATAAATTAACAATAATATAAAGGATTTAGACTATAATATAGTACATGTACTGCGATAAAGTATAGCACTGTATGTGGAAAGGGGGGAAGTGAGGGTTAGTGCAGTGAAGTTATTTTGCTGTTCTGACTCATCCTTCTGATGGCAACAGCTGCATGAAAACTCAAGATGCACACTCAAATTAGTGAGGGGCAAAGTACAGTATTGCCTTGTTTAATGGAGCAGAGAAGAGAAATTGTGTGGATGGATGGGAATTTCATACACAATACAAATACAGCAATACCCTGTTTTATGCCATTTCTACCTACGTCAAATCGACTTTACGCCACTCTTCTAGAGTAAATTTCAGTTCAGCGAACGTCATTATGTGCGACTTTCCGTCACTCCTACATCATAATAGGAGGACGTGAAAAAAAAAAATTTCCTTAAAAATATATTTAAAATAAATGAAATAGTACATAAAAATTAACAATAAAAGAAGCTAAAAAAACAATTTAAAATACAATAAAAAGCACATTAAAAATATTTTTTAAATGTACGTACAGTATACGTACGCGACCGCGTAGCTGCTGGTTCTCATTCAAAACAAAGGCGACGCCATATGCATTTTGTCCTGTGCTGCGGTCGAGTGCTTGCTTTGCCTTTCGCTGTTATTTTTGTGATTATTCCTTTACTGTGTCTGTGTTAGCCATGGGTCCTAAGAAGGATAGTGCTAGTGTTTCCAAGCGTAATGTGGTTACGATGGAAGATAAGTTAAATCTGATTAAAAGGTATAAAAAAGGTGAAAAAGTGTCGGTGATAGCGCATGCCTTAGGGCTGCCACGGTCGACGGTATCAACCATCATCTATATATATTGTTGCGGAGATGAGGACTGTATATTTTTTGATTGTGTGCTGTACTATTATTATTATTGTTTATTCTGCGCCCCCCCTACCTCCGGAGCTGTGTAAAGGTGAAAGGGCATCCCATAATTAGTCCACAAGCATACACATCAGCCAAATAATAGAATACCCCTGTTGATAGTTATCTCTTATTCTGTGTTTTAGAGTAAGGCTGTGTCTCCCATTAATTGAAGTACTCCATTGCACCAGTGAAAGAGAATAGATCCCCTTTCATTCCCATCCCCAAAATCCCCATTCCTTTTACATCCCGTTCCGTCATTGCCGGGCCTCGATTGCCAAATTACCTCCCCTCCAATAACCGCCATTGACCACATGTGCTCGAATCGGAGAAGAAAGGCGTGCCCGCCCGTCGTCATCAAGGGCGGAGCCAGAGGGTCGCGCGACCAACCAGGGCCGAGGTGAGCACCCCGATGGGCGTGTCCAAAAGGCCGGCGGCTTAATCGCCGGAGGCGCTATAAAAGGCGCGGACGCAAGTGAGTCGGTTGCCAGAGAGAGTTGGTCGTCAGAGGAGGGTCAGTGGTTGCGTTGGTTGCGGTGGTAAGAAGTCGGTGGTGAGAAGTGGTGGCGTCGAGTGGTCAGTGGTTGCGTTGAGTTGTCGATGGTGAGGAGACACCAGGGCCAAGAGAGAGAAGGTGCCAAGGGCCATTACCAGCAGTTGCGCCAGAGACGGCAGACGCGCCCTGAGCTGAGCCAGAGAAGCAGCTTTGGCTCCACAAGCAGCGTTGACTCCACCAGGCAGCTTCAACTCGTTACCCCGCGGGGACCAGATAGCGGTGGCATCGGTGGCCGTCGAGGTCCAGCCGACGTCCCGTGCGGGATCAAGCCCGAACCATCTGCCCCAGCTGAACCTTCCCATTCCTCCTTCCAACATTCATTCCATTCCATCCTTCTTGTGCGCGTGAGTCAGTGTCTTTGTTTGTTCTGTCCTGGGAATAAGTTAAGTCTGTATAACTATAAGCTAGTATTTGCACTGTGTCACCTGCGTCTTATGTGTTGTAAATAAACCTTGATTGCTCCTTTTTGCTTGTGTAAATAATAAATCCCATTACTCGTCTGTACGTCTTCCCGTTTTATTCCTTCTCCTCTTTGCATTGCGTCGTTTTCGTCTTTTCCCTCATTGAGCAGCTGCGGTGCGATCCGGCCAACGTTTGGGCGGGATCGGGTTCTAATCGGGGAGTAACTGTTCGGACGCGGTAATACCAACCGCTCGGTAAAATAACATCTTTAATCCGCGTCTGTAACAATTGGTGTCTGGGAGTGAGATTCGGGGCCCGAACCAAATTTTTAAAACATCTAGAAAAAAATTTGGTCAAAATTTGGAGCGGACGAAATTTGTTTTGTTTTAAAGCAAAACCCGAATTTTGAAATCGCGCCATGGCTGGTCAAGGCGACGGGATGCCGATGGGAGAGATAGACGGGGTAGAATCGACCCAGGACCTCGGGGAAATGTATGTGGAGGAAAGGGAGGAGGAGAGCAATGAGGTGGTTGAGGGTGTATCAGACGCACAAAATGGCGCTCTCGCGCACGAGGTTTCAGGCGCGCAAAGAGGCGCCTCGCACGAGTGCGCGGTAGCCGAGCCCGCTGTATCAGCGGGCTTTAACATGCAGCAGTTCATGGCACGGTTTAGCGAATACATGGCACAGTCGAAGTGCGACAACGAAAAAAGAGCCAGGGAAATGGAGGGAATGGAAAACAGAATGGGGGAGCGACTAGGAAATCAAATCGGGGAATTAGACAAGAAATTTGGGAAGTTAGACAATAATTTTGAGGAGTTAGACAACGGGATAAAAGAGGTGCAAAATGGGTTAATGGGGTTAGAAAATAGGATGGAGGACAAATTGCGGGAAATAGGGGAACAATCTGCCCGGGAAATCAAACGAATGGGGAACCAGATAGAGGAGGTAAAAATCGGGGTAGAAACCAAATTGGATGCTCAGAGGGATGAATTGGGACAGATGAGGGCGGCATCTACAAAAGAGATGGAGGAGATACGACGAGGTGTAAGTGAGGAGGTCTCGGGGCTACGCGGGGAGGTAAAGCGAGGTGAGAAGCGTATGGAGAAAGAAGTGAGAAATAATACGGCAAAGTTACAAGGGGGAATAGAAGATCTGACGGAGGAGGTGGAACAGCTGACGGAGGGACAAAAAGAACTAGTGGAGCAGGTTCAAAAGAACACTGCGGTACTAGGAGGGTTAAAGGCGACACAAAAAGAAATTAAAAATGACTTAATAGCGACACAGAGGCAATGTCAGATGGTACGTGAGGAACTGACAATGAGGGTGGACGAGGTGACAGAGATAATGGAGACAAAGGACCGGCAGGTGAGGATGCACATAGAAACGGTCACGGTAGCCTTAGAGGACGAACTTGAGGAGACGCACCGAGAAATAAAAGAGGTTAAACAAAAATTAGAGGAAGTGGAAGAAGAGGTGAGTGAAATTAAGAAGAGACGGAGGGAAACTAAGAGGGAGATAAAGGAGGAAGTAATGGAATATGTACAAGGTCGGTGCTCAACTCATAATGTGATGCTCACTAACCAAATAAAGAGTTTGCAGGTGGCAAAGGAGGTGCGACGACGAGGTACGGAGGTGAGTGGCAATGTATATGATGTGAGGAAAGCTTCAGTCGGCTTGGGGATTGGTTTGGATCCGGGTGTTCGTGAAAGGCCGTTGGTGAAGTGTGCGACAGGTCTGGTGTGCGAAAAAAGAGGTGTGCGAGAATGTCCGACCATGGGGTGTGTGAGGAAAAAGTGCACGCCGAGGAGTGAGTGTGCCGTCAAGAGTGAGTTGGTCGAAGCGCGTGTGCGAGGGGGTACACGGAAGCGCGGGGTGGTGAGTGTTACAGAGGATGTAACGGGAGAGTGTGCGCGAGAAAGGTGTGTAACGGACGGGTGCATGAGGAAAGAGTGTGCTGTCGAGAGTAAGGGTGAGTGCGCTGTCAAGAATGGAGGTGAGAGTAGTGAGAGTGACACGGAGCGTGAGTTGGTTGTGACAGGTGAGCGAGGATGTACACCTGGAATGGAAGGATGCACACCTGGAATGGTAGAGCGTGAGTGGGAATGCACGCTGGAATTGGTCGTGAGGCACGTGGTTGGGTGTGCGGGTGAGAGCACACCTGTGGTTGTCACAGAGGAGGTGACAGAGGAGGGGGCGCGAAGAGGTGTGTTGGTGAGGTGTGCGAGCGACGAATGTGTGCCACGGTGTTCGGTGGTCAGGTGTGTGACCAAGTCTGTGGGCGGAATGAGTGTACCGAGGTGTGTAAGGAAAGGTACGAGGAGCATGGGAACAGCTGGAGGTATGAGCAAGAAAGGGGTAGCGTATGCATGTAAGCGTGCAGGTGAAGCATCGACGGTAACCGGGTTAGAGGTTAGAACGACTTGTAGCCGAATCGGGCCCTCGGTGCGTGCCGGGCTTCGCGTGCCGCGAGAACCAGCGGGGATCCGAGCCACGGCGGGTTCGAAAGGACCGCCGTGCGCGATCCACGCTGGGCCTCGCGTGGAACGGCCGCGTCCGGGCTCCACTAGGCGGAGCGGGCAGCCCGATAGGAAGGGTCGTCATGGCGACCACTTTCTATTGAGACGTGCCGGCAGGTCGAGATCGGGACATTGGATGGCTCCACGCCGAGGTGGTGCGTGGGATCTCGGCCCGGGTAAGCCCCCGTCCCTGCCCCGAATGCGGGACGTATCCAGCCGCTGGCACAAAACGACCTGCGTTCATTGCTCGGCTGTACGAAGCCGGGTTGTAGACGTGAATTGGCGCACCGAGAGGATGTAATAAGTAGACGGGTGATGAGGATAGTGTTTTGGCCCCGAAATTAGAAAAAAAGCAAAATTTGACGATGGTATGGTGATTAGCAATAAATGGCAAATTGTTTGATTTGTTGAAATTTGGTGAGCAAAATTGATAGTGGGACCTCCCCGATGTGATGGGATGGCCAATCCACCATCCCTCACAGAGGTGGGGCAAATGCGCTATAGCTTATGGGGTGTATGGCAGTGGAAACTAGCCCGGGTGGGTTAGGTTATATTGTTAGGGATCTAGCGAAGATGACATTAGGTAACGTTAAGGTTAGTTAGTGACTGATACCTGTAGTGGGGACGCAGGTAGTTTAGTGTGGATGATAATGACGTGGGAGCGCAATAGTTTAAAGGGACGACTGGGAAGCGCAAGTTTCAGAGGGGAGTAGTTAGCTGAGATGATGCCGTGTGTTTGAGAATTGAACAGGTGTGATTGCACAGGTGTGCAACTGAACAGGTGTGTGGAGCAGTGTATGAGTGAGTAATGGTGATGTGTGTTGTGTTGACCAACTGGTCCAGGAAGAGGGGGAGGGTGCAGGTGGCACCAGGTGATTGCACAGGTGTGCAACAACAGGTGTATGTGGCTGTGTGGAATAAATGGAGTATTGGAATGGATGGTCGTGGAGTGAGTATGGTGGAAATTGTGGAGTGGAGTGGATGGTGCGAAGGTGTGAATGGGGGAAGAGTGGACCCCCATCACGGATACCCAGGGCGGGTAGTGTAAGTGTTAGGTAGAGGGTACAGGTAAATTGTGGTTGGATATTGGCATCTGTGGTGCGGGTGAAAGAATGGTCTGTGGATGGGTGCATTAGTGTTGTGGAAATGGCTGGGCGTGTAGCCTGTTAGTGTGTGTAGTTGGTTGGGCGCTCCACCACTGTGAGGATGTCGGCCAGGTGAGGCCGCAGGTGGGCTCTGGGAGCCGGTAGTAGTTGTTGTGGATGGGGCCCGAGGATCCGGAGGACGGACCCGGGTAGCCCAGTGCCAGAGGGCACCAAGGGGTGACAGAGCCAGGAGAGGGCCTTCCCCAGTTAGTTAGGTTAGGGTGAGGAGCTAGGTAAGCTCGGGTGGCAACTGCAGTGGTGGAGGTGTGCAGGTGGGTAGACCTGCTGGGAGAGCTACACGTCGCAGCCCAGAAATTGTGCGAAGGCACCGGGAGAGGAATCGGGGGAGTGAGACCCCAAATTGAGAAGCACCACAGTTTGGTCAATGGGAATTGGTTTTTAGAACCCAGAGTGTAAGTTGGCCAATGGATTGGCAGGGAGAGACCCCGGGTAGTGTAAAGTGTGTTAAAGTCATTTAGAGGATAGTTAGGAAGAAGGATCTCCTCGCACCATCTGCATCCACTCACCTGAGGTGACAGGTACTCCGCACCATGCCATGTTTAATTATTTTTACTGTGCAAATGTTTGGATTGTGAGACGCATCATGACGTGGGTGTGACATTGTGCTTTGATGTTCCATCTCTTCCTCCTTATGAGGATTGATGATGAATTTGGTGATGGGAAATTTTGAAGTAGAGGGATTGTGGAGACGAATTTGGTATAGGGGAAATATGGGGAAGACGTGACAGTAGTGACGCATTTGTAAATGGGTAGATTGTTGTAAATATGGGGTAAGGGCAAGGGTAGTGTAGGTGACAGGGGGGCGACGTACGGTAGGGACGAGCTTTCTCACTTCGCCCTCCGTACGCATTTCGCCTTGCATTGCCTTATTGATGTGTACCCTTGTGACCTTACCCCTCGCTCATTTGTCTTTCCCCTTTTGTCTCCCACATGACCTGTGCGCCGTGGGGCGCCGAGGGGAGCGTGCGTGGGTCGGCCATTGTGCGCCCGAAATTCCCAGAACCAGCTGTCTGCATCGATGCACCACATCATGGACCACATGTCTGTGGCCGAGCACCACTTATGGACCCCATGGGTTGGGGCATGGCCCCTCTGCTGGCACCGGCCATGAGGGCCCGAAATCTTGCTGGCGGACCTTGGCCACAGGGCACCGATGCCCCACAGGTGAACCACACGTAGTCGGCCCCTGTGGGCCATAAATAAAATAAAAACGGACACGTTAGGTGCATTCTTTTATTGCAAATAGGCCGCCAGCAAGGGAAGATGACAACACCAGGAAAATAATAATAACCAGCAGAGGGAGCCGAAGAGCAAGAGATCACCTGCAGGGTTAGGGGTTGTTTGGTTATTTTTTATTGAACATGCATTGAACACTTGAACAGTGATGACTGCACCGATTGGTGTTTGGGTGCTTGTATTGGTGCATTTTTGGGTGCTTTCATGGTGCATTGATGCAGAGCAGACTGTCTCCCCCCCAGAAAGAACAATCACAGGTCCTGGGTTAGTTTTGTAAATAAAAATAGCGTCATTGTAAATAATGCTTCCCACCGTCAGTGTATAGTTTGAAGACCATTCCGCAATTCGGTTAACTGTGGGCGTAAGTCTGTTAGGCAGGGTGCAATGGAGCAGCGGGACACATTTATTTATGTTTTAAAACTGTCGCACTCATTTTTTTTTTTTTTTTTTTTTTTTTTTTTTTGTATACAATATCGAGGCTCGTGAAAGAGCGAACATTAATCACATGAACACACAGAAAGACAAACCGACACATAAAACATATAACATAGGGAGCGGTAGACAAGATGGGGAGAGAGGGGGAAGGACACAAACACAACATTTGAGAGCAGGGACCGAGAGACATGGAGACATCGAGAGATCTGAGAGAGGGCGAGGGCTTTGGGGGGGGGGGGGGGGGCGTGGGAAGGGGGCAGTGGGAGAGGTATAAAACATATGGACACTGCCAGGACTTCCAGGAAAGAAGTTGGAATTTCAAACAAGGTGGATCTGGGGTGAATTAGCGGGGGTAGAAAAGATCAAGGTTTTGGATGGGGGAAGATAAGAGATGGTGGTGAACAGCTGTTTTAAAGACCTGGAGGGAGGAGTGGGATTGAAGGGAGTGAGGGAGTTTGTTCCAGAGGCGGGAGAAAAGAGGAATGAAAGAGTGAAGGTGAGCGGAGAGCCGAGATTTCGGCAGTTTAACCATCAGAGGGTTGCTGGCAGATCTTGTGCGACCTGTAGGAATATTTGGGGGACAGAGCACAGAGAGAGCTGGGGGTGCAAGGCCGGTCAGGTTAAAAGTAGAGGGAACTACACCTACGTGTCACACTAAAAATAAAAGTTGTAGGCCCGGGACGTGCCTAAGAGGAGGAGGGTGCAGTGTTGCGGAAATGAGGACTGTATATTTTTTGATTGTGTGCTGTACTATTATTATTATTGTTTATTCTGCGCCCCCCTACCTCCGGAGCTGTGTAAAGGTGAAAGGGCATCCCATAATTAGTCCACAAGCATACACATCAGCCAAATAATAGAATACCCCTGTTGATAGTTATCTCTAATTCTGTGTTTTAGAGTAAGGCTGTGTCTCCCATTAATTGAAGTACTCCATTGCACCAGTGAAAGAGAATAGATCCCCTTTCATTCCCATCCCCAAAATCCCCATTCCTTTTACATCCCGTTCCGTCATTGCCGGGCCTCGATTGCCAAATTACCTCCCCTCCAATAACCGCCATTGACCACATGTGCTCGAATCGGAGAAGAAAGGCGTGCCCGCCCGTCGTCATCAAGGGCGGAGCCAGAGGGTCGCGCGACCAACCAGGGCCGAGGTGAGCACCCCGATGGGCGTGTCCAAAAGGCCGGCGGCTTAATCACCGGAGGCGCTATAAAAGGCGCGGACGCAAGTGAGTCGGTTGCCAGAGAGAGTTGGTCGTCAGAGGAGGGTCAGTGGTTGCGTTGGTTGCGGTGGTAAGAAGTCGGTGGTGAGAAGTGGTGGCGTCGAGTGGTCAGTGGTTACGTTGGTTGCGTTGAGTTGTCGATGGTGAGGAGACACCAGGGCCAAGAGAGAGAAGGTGCCAAGGGCCATTACCAGCAGTTGCGCCAGAGACGGCAGACGCGCCCTGAGCTGAGCCAGAGAAGTAGCTTTGGCTCCACAAGCAGCGTTGACTCCACCAGGCAGCTTCAACCCGTTACCCCGCGGGGACCAGATAGCGGTGGCATCGGTAGCCGTTGAGGTCCAGCCGACGTCCCGTGCGGGATCAAGCCCGAACCATCTGCCCCAGCTGAACCTTCCCATTCCTCCTTCCAACATTCATTCCATTCCATCCTTCTTGTGCGCGTGAGTCAGTGTCTTTGTTTGTTCTGTCCTGGGAATAAGTTAAGTCTGTATAACTATAAGCTAGTATTTGCACTGTGTCACCTGCGTCTTATGTGTTGTAAATAAACCTTGATTGCTCCTTTTTGCTTGTGTAAATAATAAATCCCATTACTCGTCTGTACGTCTTCCCGTTTTATTCCTTCTCCTCTTTGCATTGCGTCGTTTTCGTCTTTTCCCTCATTGAGCAGCTGCGGTGCGATCCGGCCAACGTTTGGGCGGGATCGGGTTCTAATCGGGGAGTAACTGTTCGGACGCGGTAATACCAACCGCTCGGTAAAATAACATCTTTAATCCGCGTCTGTAACAATATATTGTTGCGAATATGGAATTTGGCCTCCATATCCGCTTGTAAATATTCCCCTATTTTTTCCAATACTCCCCAACTTTCCCCAGTCCCCCATTCCCTAGTCCCATTGCATGTAAATAACAATCAGTAGAGCCGACCTTCCCCTTATTCCCCCATTAAATGTCGTGCCCAGGTCCACCGCACCACACGTAGACAACTTTCGGACATCTTCCTAGTTATTCTTAATCTATGTCAGTTAAGGCCTCGTTTCCATTAATTATGACTCTTCGTTGCACCAGAATGTGATTATATGGCATCAGTAGTGAGTTTAGGACCTTTCCCATACCTCCTCCCATCTTCTTCCCCAAACAACAACAATAACAACAACTACAACAACAATTACAACAACAACAGAGGGGATGGCGGCGGAGCGGGGGAGGATGCGTCCTCACACCGGCTCGATTAGCTCCAGACCATGCGCTCCACGGGGTTACCCCGAAGGGGCTGGCTGTCAGCTCCTCGTCGGGGGCGGAGCCAGTAACCCCCCCGCACGCACCCAATGAGAAGCAACGTGCCGATTCCACGAGGCGGAGCTAACGAGCCGAGGGCGTGTCACTCCCCGCCGGATATACGCAGCCGCTTGCCGGATGTGACACCAGAGATGCGCCCCCAGCTTGAGACGACAAGACGCCACCTCGAGCGCTGAGAGACCTCCTGCATCTTTTGGGCCGCGCCATCCTGTCCCTGAGCACAAGGTGCACCTTGTGCTGGCCATCGAATACCCGCTTTCCTTGTCATCAATCCCCGTGTGAGTCAGTTTTTGTCCTGTTTCTCTGTGGTCTGTCGGGAATAATATAAGGTTGTGTCTAAGTGCCTGTCTTCCTATGATGTACCTCTCGTCCCTGTAATCTAACCTTCCGCCTTAATATAACCTCCTCCGGAGGTCTTGAGAACTGAACCCCTGGTGTCGTATTGTGTCATTATAACCCAGCCGGGTGTCTTCTCTTTCCTATTGAGCCAGCGTAGCGCGGCTTCGTCGACGTTCGAGTACAATCGGGTAATTTGTGCGGACACGGCGGCCATTCTGCTCGGCCCACCTTAACATCAAAGTCGTGTCTGTAACAATTGGTAGTCAGGAGATGGGATTCGAACCTGGGACTAAATTTATTTAGCCCAAATTTTGGACACCAATTGTGTTAGTACGGTAACAATTGGTGTCGGGAGTGAGATTCGAGGCCCGACCAAATTTTGAAAAAAAAAAACGAATAGAGGAAAAAAAAAAATTTGGTCAAAATTTGGAGCGGCCGAAATTTGTTTTGTTTTACGAAACTCGAATTTTGCAAGTCGCGCTATGGCGGATCAAGACGGCTGGGGTCCGGTAGGGGAGAGTGAGGTAGGGTCGATCCAGGACCAAAATGAGGGACAGGAGGAGAGCGAAGCAGTGAGGGCGGCAGGTTCGCAAAATAGCGCCGTCACGCACGAAGAAGCGGGCGCGCAAAATGGCGCCTCGCTGATCACCGCGCCAGCGACCGTGGCAGCGCCCCCGATGGATTGGGGCCTTTTTTTCATACAAATGAAGGCCCTTATGGCCCAGAATAGCGAGAAAATGAGGGAGGAAACGAGGGCTAATAATGAGCGATTGGGTGAGCGGTTGGGGAACCGGATGGATGCTCAGGGTGAGCGATTGGAGGGCCAAATGGGGGTAATGAGGGACGAAGCGAGGGGTACCAGTGAGAAGTTAGACAATAATTTTGAGGAGTTAGACAAGAAAATTGAGAAGTTAGACAATAATTTTGAGGAGTTAGACAAGAAAATTGGGAAGTTAGACAATAATTTTGAGGAGTTAGACAACGGGATAAAAGAAGTAAAGAATGGGTTAACGGGGGTAGAAAACAGAATGGCCGCTCAAGAGAATCAGATAGAGGGAGTGAAACATGGGTTAACGGGGGTAGAAAACAGAATGGCCGCTCAAGAGAATCAAATGGAAGGGATGCAAAAAGGGTTAGAGGGGTTAGAAAACAGTATGGAAGGCAAATTGAGGGACATGAGGGACCAAGCGGAAAGGGAAGTTAAACAAATGGAGCAGCAGATAGAGGGGGTCAGAATGGGGGTAGAAACCAAACTGGATGCTCACAGGGAGGAAATGGAGCAGATGAGGGTGGCATCTGGGCAGGAGATGCAAGTGATGGGAGAGGAGATCAGAAGAGGAGTGAGTGAGGAGGTCGGAGGAGTGCGCGAGGAGGTGAGGCACTGTAAGGAGCACATGGAGAAGGAGGTGAGAAAGGGGACTGTAAAGTTACAAGGGGGCATAGAGGACCTGACGCAGGAGGTGGAGCAGCTGACGGTGGGACAGACGGAGTTAGTGGAGCAGGTTCAAAGGAACACTGCGGTATTAGGAGGTTTAAAGGCGACACAAAAAGAAATTAAAAACGACTTGATAGCGACAAAGAGGGAATGTCAGATGGTACGTGAGGGACTGACAACGAGGTTGGACGAGGTGATAGAGGTAATGGAGACGAAGGACCGGCAGGTGAGGACGCACATGGAAGCGGTCAAGGTAGCCTTGGAGGACGAGCTTGAGGAGACGTACCGGGACATAAAAGAGGTGAAGCAGAAACTAGAAGAAGTGGAAGAAGGGATGAGCGAAATTAAGAAGCGACGGAGAGGGGATAACAAAGAGATAAAAGAGGAAGTAAAAGAATTGGTCCAAAGTCTGTGTTTGGATCGTGATGATGTGCTCATTAACCGGATGAGGGATTCGCAGGTGATGGAGGAGAAGCGAAGAGTAAGAGGACCCGGTGTAAGTGGTGACCAATATGGTCGTGCGTATGATGCGCCAGGGGATTTAAGAAGCTTGGGGGTCGAGATAGACCCGGGTGTTCGTGAGAGGCCGTTGGTGAAGTGTGCGACAGGTCTGGTGTGCGAAAATGGAGGTGTGCAAGAAAGTCCGACTCTGGGGTGTGTGAGGAAAAAGTGTGTACCAAGGAGTGAGTGTGCTGGCGAGAGTGAGTCGGTCGTAGCGCGTGTGCGAGGGGGCACATGGAAGCGTGGTGTGGTGAGTGTTACAGAGGGTGTGACGGGAGAGTGTGCGCAGGAGTGTGCGCGAGAAAGGTGTGTGACGGACAGGTGCATGAGGAAAGAGTGCGCTGTCAGAAGTAAGGAAGAGTGTCCACCTGTGGTGAGTGTTACAGAGGGTGTAACGGGAGAGTGTGCGCGGGAAAGGTGTGTGACCGACAGGTGCATGAGGAAAGAGTGCGCTGTCAGAAGTAAGGAAGAGTGTCCACCTGTGGTGAGTGTTACAGAGGGTGTAACGGGAGAGTGTGCGCGAGAAAGGTGTGTGACGGACAGGTGCATGGAGAAAGAGTGTGCTGTCAAGAGTAAGGGTGAGTGCGTTGCCAAGAATGGAGGTGAGAGTAGTGAGAGTGACATGGAGCGTGAGTTAGTTGTGACAGGTGAGAGAGGATGTACACCTGGGATGGAAGGATGCACACCTGGAATGGTAGAGCGTGAGTGGGAATGCACGCTGGAGTTGGTGGTGAGGCACGTGGTTGGGTGTGCGAATGAGGGCACACCTGTGATTGTCACAGAGGAGGTGACTGAGGAGGGGGCGCGAAGAGGTGTTTTGGTGAGGTGTGCGACCAACGAATGTGTGCCAAAGTGTTCGGTGGTCAGGTGTGTGACCAAGTCTGTGAGTGGAATGAGAGTACCTTGGTGTGTAAGGAAAGGTACGACGAGGAGCATGGAGACGGCTGGATGTGTGAGCAAGGAACGGGCTGCGGGGTGTAAGCGTCCAGGTGAAGCATCGACGTTAGACGGGATAGAGTTTAGAACGACTTATAGTCGAATCGGGCCCTCGGTGCGTGCTGGGCCTCGCTTTGAACGGCCGCGTCCAGGCTCCACTAGGCGGAGCTGGCAGCCCGATAGGAAGGGTCGTTATGGCGACCACGTTTTGTTGAGACGTGCCGGCAGGTCGAGATCGGGACATTGGATGGCTCCACGCCGAGGTGATGCGTGGGATCTCGGCCCGGGTACGCCCCCGTCCCTGCCCCGAATGCCGGACGCATCCAGCCGCAGGCACAAAACAACCAGCATCCATTGCTTGGCTTTACGAAGCCGGGCTTTGGACAGGGATTGGCGCACCGAGAGGTATTAGTGAGTAGACTGGGTGATGAGGTTAGTGTTTTGGACCCAAAATTAGAGAAAAACAAAATTTGATGATTGGCAAGGGATTGGCAGTAGTGATTGGCAGATGATGGGCAGTGATTGGCAAATTTTTAATTTGTTGAAATTTGATGTGCAAAATTGGTAGTGAGAGACCCCCGATGTGGTGGGGTGGCATCCCTGCCACCTTTCCCATGTAGGGGGCAAAGGAGCAATAGCTTATGGGGTTGATGGCAGTGGAAACTAGCCCGGGTGGGTTAGGTTATTAGTAGGGATCTAGAAGAGATTGACATTAGGTAACGTTAAGTTTAGTTAGTGACTGATACCTGTAGTGGGGACGCAGGTAGATTAGTGTGGATGATAATGACGAGGGAGCGCAATAGTTTAAAGGGACGACTGGGAAGCGCAAGTTTCAGAAGGGAGTAGTTAGCTGAGATGATGCCGTGTGTGTGAGAATTGAACAGGTGTGATTGCACAGGTGTGCAACTGGACAGGTGTGTGGAGCCGTGTATGAGTAGTGAGTGTTGTGGATCAGCGCGAATGCGCTTGGGGAGAGAAGGGTGCAGGTGGCACCAGGTGTGAGAGCACAGGTGTGCAGGTACAGGTGTGTGGAGAGAGTTGGAGTGAGTGGTACGGAGTGGTGTGCATGGTGCGAAGGTGTGGATGGGGGAAGAGTGGACCCCTTTCACGAGTACCCGGGGCGGGTAGTGTAAGTGTTAGGTAGAGGGTGCAGGTAAATTGTGGTTGGATATTGGCATTTGTGGTGCGGTTGCAGAATGGTGTTGTGAATGGGTGCATTAGTGTTGTGGAAATGGCTGGGCGTGTAGCCTGTTAGTGTGTGTAGTTGGTTGGGCACTCCACCACTGTGAGGATGTCGGCCAGGTGAGGCCGCAGGTGGGCTCTGGGAGCCGGTAGTTGTGAGTGGGTGCCTGAGGATCCCGGGTGTGGATCGGGCAGCCCAGTGCCAGAGAGGGCACGGAGTGGGGAGAGAGCCAGAGGGCCTTCCCCAGGTAGTTAGGTTAGGGTGAGGAGCAGGTAAGCTCGGAGGCAACTGCAGTGGTGGAGGTGTGCAGGTGGGTAGACCCACTGGGAGAGGTACACGCCGCAGCCCAGAAATTGTGCGAGGGCACCGGGAGATGAATCGGGGGAGTGAGACCCCAAATTGAAGAGCACCACAGTTTGGCCAATGGGAATTGGTTTTTAGAACCCATAGTGTAAGAGGGCCAATGGTTTGGCCGGAGAAAGCCCCCGGGTAGTGTAAAGTTGTTAAAGTCATTTAGGAGATAGTTAGGATTGATGAACCTGTCGCACCATACGCAGCCACTTACCTGTGGTGATGATGATGACTCCACACCTGTGTTTTCTTTGTTTTGTGCAGGAAATGAGATTGCTGTGAGGATTTGTGAGACGCATCACGACGTGGATGAGACATTGGGGTGATTCCATCTCTCCCTCCCTAGGAGGGACTGATGATGAATTGGTAATGGCAAATTATGATGTTGAGTTGGAGATGGCAAATTTTGATGAGAGTTGAAAATGGCAAATTTGATTGGTTAGGAGGGAGAGAAGACGAATTTGGTTTATGGGAGGAACGGGGAAGACAGTAGGGATGTTTGTTGATTTGTAAAGTAGATGTTTATGGGTAGTGTTGTGTTTTGTGGATACAGTAAGGGGTAAGGGAGGGGCCATGTAGGTTACCTGGTGGGGGGGGGGGGGCGTACGATAGGAACGTACCTGTCTCACCTGGTTCCCATGTGCCCCCAGTGTGCATTACCTTATATTGCGTGCACTTTTGCGCCCTTACCACCTTACTCACTTGTTTCTTCTTTTGTCTCCCACCTCCGAGGATCTGGCTTTGGGGTAGAGAGAGAGGAGAGAGAGGTGCTGGCTACGCAGTTGTGGGCCTGCACTTTCGCTGTTGGCTGCCTGGATCGATACACCATATGGACCGCAATGTTTGTGGCCACCCACAATGGACCGCAGCTCTTTTGCGGCCAAGCACCACCCGTGGAAGGACCTATGGGTCAACGTGGCACCTATGCCATAAAGGTGAACCACTGTTAATTAACACCAAGTGCACCACAAGAAGAGCAAGAGACACCTGCAGGGTTAGGGGTTGTCGAATTTATTTTTATTCCAATGAACAATGGTGACTGCACCGATTGGTGGTGGGGTGGTGCTTTTGATGCTCGGGAAGGGTGCTCTGCACGTTATTAAAGGCCGTCGGCCACAGAGCACTCGTGGGTTGGTGTATCGATGCTGGCAAGCGCGCTCTCTCTATGCATAACATCTGCATGTGTTCCTCCAAAAACAGGTCCTGGATCGTAGTGTAAATAGCAGCATAGTCTTGTAAATAATGCTCCCTACCGGCTGTATGTTTAGTTTGAGAATTCTTTCCGGATTCGGTTATCCTGTGGGTGTGTTTCTGTGAGGAGAAGGGTGCAACGTCGCAGGGGGACATATTTACTCATTTGTGAATATCTGTAAAACTGTCGCACTCAGGGTAGAGTTAATAGTAGAGGGAACTACATTGCGTGCCACACTAAAGTAGGTAAAAATTTATCGGGTCGGGACGCCCCGAGGGTAGAGAAGGGTGCAATGTTGCGAATATGGAATTTGGCCTCCATATCCGCTTGTAAATATTCCCCTATTTTTTCCAATACTCCCCAACTTTCCCCAGTCCCCCATTCCCTAGTCCCATTGCATGTAAATAACAATCAGTAGAGCCGACCTTCCCCTTATTCCCCCATTAAATGTCGTGCCCAGGTCCACCGCACCACACGTAGACAACTTTCGGACATCTTCCTAGTTATTCTTAATCTATGTCAGTTAAGGCCTCGTTTCCATTAATTATGACTCTTCGTTGCACCAGAATGTGATTATATGGCATCAGTAGTGAGTTTAGGACCTTTCCCATACCTCCTCCCATCTTCTTCCCCAAACAACAACAATAACAACAACTACAACAACAATTACAACAACAACAGAGGGGATGGCGGCGGAGCGGGGGAGGATGCGTCCTCACACCGGCTCGATTAGCTCCAGACCATGCGCTCCACGGGGTTACCCCGAAGGGGCTGGCTGTCAGCTCCTCGTCGGGGGCGGAGCCAGTAACCCCCCCGCACGCACCCAATGAGAAGCAACGTGCCGATTCCACGAGGCGGAGCTAACGAGCCGAGGGCGTGTCACTCCCCGCCGGATATACGCAGCCGCTTGCCGGATGTGACACCAGAGATGCGCCCCCAGCTTGAGACGACAAGACGCCACCTCGAGCGCTGAGAGACCTCCTGCATCTTTTGGGCCGCGCCATCCTGTCCCTGAGCACAAGGTGCACCTTGTGCTGGCCATCGAATACCCGCTTTCCTTGTCATCAATCCCCGTGTGAGTCAGTTTTTGTCCTGTTTCTCTGTGGTCTGTCGGGAATAATATAAGGTTGTGTCTAAGTGCCTGTCTTCCTATGATGTACCTCTCGTCCCTGTAATCTAACCTTCCGCCTTAATATAACCTCCTCCGGAGGTCTTGAGAACTGAACCCCTGGTGTCGTATTGTGTCATTATAACCCAGCCGGGTGTCTTCTCTTTCCTATTGAGCCAGCGTAGCGCGGCTTCGTCGACGTTCGAGTACAATCGGGTAATTTGTGCGGACACGGCGGCCATTCCGCTCGGCCCACCTTAACATCAAAGTCGTGTCTGTAACAATATATAAAGCAGGAAAGTATGTTTGTTTGTTTGTTTGTCCTCTTATAACTCGAGAACTACTCATCGCAGAGCAAAACCAAAGGCATATTCGGAATCAGTCCGTCTCAGAGCAACTACAGCACACCTTAAAATTAAAAAAACTTCGCGTTTTAAAATTATGACGTCATCAGCGTATTTCGTAACGTTAATTTTTCAACTTCATCCGATTGACATGGGACCAACGGCATGTGACAGAGAGTGAAACATACATGCTACATTTATTTGACGACAATGACTTCCGACTTCCGGGTTCGGAATGCGGGACCAATGCCATTTGACAGGGAATAAAAAATAAATGCGACATTCAATTGACGACAATGACTTCCGACTCGACTCCCCCCACCCCCCCTCCCCTCCCCCTCCCTTTTCCCCTATCCCCCCTACCCCTCCCCTCCCCCTCAGTAGAACACAAGTGATTTGCAAGAGTCTATTTCGTTGTGCTACCTGAGCATCAGGAAGAGACATTTCACAATTCCCAATGCCCGTTCCCACACTCAGCGTATCTTGGTACATGGTTCGACGCACCCGGGTGATCTCTAGGAAGGGGAGTACGGGCACAAGAACACAACGCGTGTCAATGTATTTGGATGCACGGTACTTTGGGTAAACCACGTTCTAGGAGAGAAGCTCGTTAATAAAAAAATATAAAATTATAAATACAAATTGTATCGTTTTTAGTCATTGATGGAATTTTCACAGAAATACATCAGCGGATGCGGCTTTTAGAATTGAGGCTTTTGGTTCGACAAATTGCTCCTTGTAAAATACTAACCAAGTAATAAAATGCACATTAAATTTAAAAAGTAAATAAATACAAGGCAATACTTGAGGGGGAAGGAGGGAGAGATGGGAAATGTACAACAGAAGCATCACCACCCTCACCAATCAATCATGATCCATACTATTTTTTTTTGTATACAAAGTCAAGGCTCGTGTAAGAACTAACACATCAAACACATAAAACCATAAACAGAAACACACATAAAACATAAAACATATGATAAAGGGAGTGGGAGACAAGGGGGAGAGAGAGGGAAACACAACAGGAGAGAACGGACATTGGGACATCTGTGGAAGGGAAAGGGCTGGGGTGGTGGGGGGCCGGGGGGGAGGTGAACAAGGTATAAAATCAAATGGACACGACAAAGACTTTCAGGAAAGAAGTTGGAGATTGAAGGAAGTGGATTTGGGGTGTATCAACGGGGGTAGAAAAGATCAAGGCTTTGGGTGGGGGAAGATAAGAGACGGCGGTGAACAGGTGTTTTAAAGACCTGGAGGGAGGAGAGGGATTGAAGAGAGTGTGGGAGATTGTTCCAGAGATGGGAGAAAAGAGGAATGAAGGAGTGAAGGTGAGCAGAGAGTCTTGATTTTGGCAATTTCACCAAAAGAGGGTTGCAGGCAGATCTTGCGCGAACTGCAGGAATATTTGGGTGACAGAGCACAGACAGAGCAGGTGGAACTAGGCCGGAAAGGAGTCGGTAGAAGAGAGAAAGACCACCAACCTGCCTGCGGTGAATGAGTGAAAGACCCTCAGAATCAGCTTCACCGGGAGATTCCAATGATTGTGAAAGGTTTGGTTTCAACAGCGTGAAGCCGAGCTAGGTGTGAGGCAAGAGCACCAGCCCAGAGGGGAGACCAGTATTCCATTGAGCTGCGGATGAAAGCTTTGTATGTGGCGAGCAACTCAGGTGTGCCAAGGAAGGACTTCGCACGACGGAGGATGCCCAGTCGACGACTGGCTTTGGAGGCCAGCTTGAAAATGTGGTTTTCCCAGGAAAGATCATGGCAGATAGTGAGACCCAAAAGCTCGAGTGACAGAAGATCTTGGAGAGCATTGCTGAGAAAGTCGATGGGAGGGTTGTCCAGTCGGTCTTTGCGGAAAGACATAGTGAGAGTGTGAGATTTGTCAGGATTGAAAGACATGTTCCACTTGTCATCAATCACTACCCATACTAATCAATCACGACCCATACTAATCCATCACGACACATACTAATCCATCACGACCCATACTAATCCATCACGACCCATACTAATCCATCACGACCCATACTAATCCATCACGACCCATACTAATCCATCACGACCCATACTAATCCATCACGACCCATACTGATCCATCACGACCCATACTGATCCATCACGACCCACACTGATCAATCACGACCCACACTGATCAATCACGACCCACACTGATCAATCACGACCCATACTGATCAATCACGACCCATAATGATCAATCACGACCCATACTGATCAATCACGACCCATACTGATCAATCACGACCCATACTGATCAATCACGACCCATACTGATCAATCACGACCCATACTGATCAATCACGACCCATACTGATCAATCACGACCCATACTGATCAATCACGACCCATACTGATCAATCACGACCCATACTGATCAATCACGACCCATACTGATCAATCACGACCCATACTGATCAATCACGACCCATACTGATCAATCACGACCCATACTGATCAATCACGACCCATACTGATCAATCACGACCCATACTGATCAATCACGACCCATACTGATCAATCACAACCCATACTGATCAATCACGACCCATACTAATCAATCACGACCCATACTAATCAATCACGACCCATACTAATCAATCACGACCCATACTAATCAATCACTATCTACTTCTACACAAATCAATCACTACCCATATTAATCATTCACTACCCATACCAATCATTCACTACCCATACCAATCATTTACTACCCATACCAATCATTCACTACCCATACCAATCATTCACGACCCATACCAATCATTCACTACCCATACCAATCATTCACTACCCATACCAATCATTCACTACCCATACCAATCATTCACTACCCATACCAATCATTCACTACTCATACCAATCATTCACTACCCATACCAATCATTCACTACCCATACCAATCAATCACTACCGGTACTAATCAATTATCACTTTCCTGAACCCAATAGTCAGCTTCGCTGCAATGCAAGCCTCCCACAAGCTATTGGGACAAACCTAAAGATAGGAACGGAATGTGCTCTGCCTGTTCTACACTCATCGACCCCCACCCCCTTTTTGACACTTTTACCCTTCCTACATTCCACTCTGAAGGTTAATTCAGCATGGAGATGGAGCACACGTGTGGGTCCAAGGACACATGGATTGAGAAAGTTTTCAAATCTATCTTTAGCCTTGACCAGCAGATCAGTGGGGATGTTGAAGGGGGCAGTGGGCTAAAAGGAAGAGAGTACCCTACAATATTAGGTCCCCTTGTAGTTGTGCAACAAACAATGATTACATCAATGGCCCCAATGAATCCCACGTCTGGTGGGGTGTGCAGCACAACCTTTTACCCTCCACATTACCAAACTCTCTAATCCCTCTCCACTCCAGCAAACTCTCTCCACCCGACCAAACTCTCTCATCCCTCTCTCCTCATGACCAAACTCTCTCATCCCTCTCTCCACACGACCAAACTCTCATCCCTCTCTCCACACGACCAAACTCTCTCATCCCTCTCTCCTCATGACCAAACTCTCTCATCCCTTTCTCCACACGACCAAACTCTCTCATCCCTCTCTCCACACGACCAAACTCTCTCATCCCTCTCTCCACACGACCAAACTCTCTCATCCCTCTCTCCACACGACCAAACTCTCTCATCCCTCTCTCCTCATGACCAAACTCTCTCATCCCTCTCGCCTCATGACCAAACTCTCTCATCCCTCTCCAAACACGAGCAAACTTTCACATCCCCCTCTCCACACGACCAAACTTTCTCATCCCTCTCTCCACACAACCAAACTCTCATCCCTCTCTCCACACCAGCAAACTTTCATCCTTCTCCCCACACAACGAAACTCTCTAATCCCTCTCCACACGACCAAACCTTCTCATCCCTCTCTCCACACAACCAAACTCTCATCCCTCTCTCCACACCAGCAAACTTTCATCCTTCTCCCCACACAACCAAACTCTCTAATCCCTATCTCCAAACTACCAAACTCTCATCCCTCTCTCCACATTACCAAACTCTCATCCCTCTCTCCACATTACCAAACTCTATAATCCCTCTCTCCAAACTACCAAACTCTCTAATCCCTCTCCACTCTACCAAACTCTCTAATCCCTCTCTGCAAAACTACCAAACTCTCTAATCCCTCTCCAAAACTACCAAACTCTCTAATCCCTCTCTCAACACGAGCAAACTCTCGAATCCCTCTCTCCACATGACCAAACTATAATCCCTCTCCACACCACCAAGCTCTCTAATCCTTTCTCCAAACTACCAAACTCTCTAATCCCTCTCTCCATACTACCAAACTCTAATCCCTCTCTCCAAACGACCAAACTCTCTAATCCCTCTCTCTGCACTACCAAACTCTCTAATCCCTCTGCAAAAATACCAAACTCTCATCCCTCTCTCCACATTACCAAACTCTAATCCCTATCTCCACACTACCAAACTCTCATCCCTCTCTCCACATTACCAAACTCTCTAATCCCTCTCTCCATACTACCAAACTCTAATCCCTCTCTCCACACAACCAAACTATAATCCCTCTCCATACTACCAAACTATAATCCCTCTCCACACTACCACACTATCATCCCTCTCTCCACACTGCCAAACTCTCGAATCCCTCTCTCTGCACTACGAAACTCTAATCCCTCTGCAAAAATACCAAACTCTCTCATCCCTCTCTCCACACAACCAAACACTCTAATCCCTCTCTCCAAACGACCAAACTCTCTAATCCCTCTGCAAAAATACCAAACTCTCTCATCCCTCTCTCCACACAACCAAACACTCTAATCCCTCTCTCCACACTACCAAACTCTCTAATCCCTCTCCAAAACTACCAAACTCTCTAATCCATCTCTCAACATGAGCAAACTCTCGAATCCCTCTCTCCACACGACCAAACTATAATCCCTCTCCATACTACCAAACTATAATCCCTCTCCACACTACCAAACTATCATCCCTCTCTCCACACTGCCAAACTCTCGAATCCCTCTCTCCACACTGCCAAACTCTCCAATCCCTCTCTCCACACTACCAAACCCTCTAATCCCTCTCTCCACACTGCCAAACTCTCGAATCCCTCTCTCCACACTGCCAAACTCTCTCATCCCTCTCTCCAAAGTACCAAACTCTCTCATCCCTCTCTCCACACTAACAAACTCTCTCATCCTTCTCTCCAAACTACCAAACTCTCTCGTCCCTCTCTCCACACTGCCAAACTCTCTCATCCCTCTCTCCAAACTACCAAACTCTCTCATCCCTCTCTCCACACTACCAAACCTGAATCCCTCTCTCCAAACTACCAAACTCTAATCCCTCGCTCCAAACTACCAAACTCTCATCCCTCTCTCCACAGAACCAAACTCTCTAATCCCTCTCTCCACACTGCCAAACTCTCTCATGCCTCTCTCCACACTACAAAACTCTCTCATCCCTCTCTCCACACTACCAAACTTTCTCATCCCTCTCTCCACACTACCAAACTCTCTCATCCCTCTCTCCAAACTCTAATCCGTCTCTCCACACAACCAAACTCTCTAATCCCTTTCTCCACACTACCAAACTTTCTCATCCCTCTCTCCACACTACCAAACTCTCTCATCCCTCTCTCCAAACTCTAATCCGTCTCTCCACACAACCAAACTCTCGAATCCATCTCTCCACACAACCAAACTCTCTCATCCCTCTCTCCACACTACCAAACTTTCTCATCCCTCTCTCCACACAACCAAACTCTCTCATCCCTCTCTCCAAACTCTAATCCATCTCTCCACACAACCAAACTCTCTAATCCCTCTCTCCACACAACCAAACTCTCTCATCCCTCTCTCCAAACTACCAAACTCTCTCATCCCTCTCTCCACACGACCAAACTCTCTCATCCCTCTCTCCACACTGCCAAACTCTCTCATCCCTCTCTCCACACTGCCAAACTCTCTCATCCCTCTCTCCACACTGCCAAACTCTCTCATCCCTCTCTCCACACTACCAAACTCTCTCATCCCTCTCTCCACACGACCAAACTCTCTCATCCCTCTCTCCACACTGCCAAACTCTCTCATCCCTCTCTCCACACTACCAAACCCTAATCCCTCTCTCCAAACTACCAAACTCTAATCCCTCTCTCCAAACTACCAAAACTCTCTAATCCCTCTCTCCACACTACCAAACTCTCTCATCCCTCTCTCCAAACTACCAAACTCTCAAATCCCTCTCTCCACACTACTAAACTACAACCCCTCTCTCCACACTACCAAAACTCTCTAATCCCTCTCTCCAAACTACCAAACTCTCAAATCCCTCTCTCCAAACGACCAAACTCTAATCCCTCTCTCCACACTGCCAAACTCTCTAATCCACCTCTCCACACTGCCAAACTCTCTAATCCACCTCTCCACACTGCCAAACTCTCGAATCCCTCTCTCCACACTGCCAAACTCTCTCATCCCTCTCTCCAAACTACCAAACTCTCTCATCCCTCTCTCCACACTACCAAACTCTCTCATCCCTCTCTCCACACTGCCAAACTCTCGAATCCCTCTCTCCACACTGCCAAACTCTCTCATCCCTCTCTCCACACGACCAAACTCTCTCATCCCTCACTCCACACTGCCAAACGCTCTCATCCCTATCTCCAAACTACCAAACTCTCTCATCCCTCTCTCCACACTACCAAACCCTAATCCCTCTCTCCAAACTCTAATCCCTCGCTCCAAACTACCAAACTCTAATCCCTCTCTCCACACGACCAAACTCTAATCCCTCTCTCCTCACGACCAAACTCTCATCCCTCTGTCCAAACTACCCAACTCTAATGACTAATCCCTGTCTCCAAATGACCAAACTCTAATCCCCGTCTCCAAACTACCAAACTCTAATCCCTCTCCAAACTACCAAACTCTAATCCCTCTCTCCAAACTACCAAACTCCAATGCCTCTCTCCACACTACCAAACTCTCTAATCCCTTTTTCCAAAACTACCAAACTCTCTAATCCCTCTCCAAAACTACGAAACTCACTAATCCCTCTCTAGACACTACCAACCTCTCTAATCCCTCTCTCCAAAACTACCAAACTCTCTAATCCCTCTCTCCACACGAGCAAACTCTCGAATCCCTCTCTCCACACGAGCAAACTCTCGAATCCCTCTCTCAACACGAGCAAACTATAATCTCTCTCCACACTACCAAACTATAATCCCTCTCCACACCACCAAGCTCTCTAATCCTATCTCCAAACTACCAAACTCTCATCCCTCTCTCCAAACTACCAAACTCTCATCCCTCTCTCCAAACTACCAAACTCTCTAATCTCTCTTTCTGCACGACCAAACTCTAATCCATCTCCACACTACCAAACTCTCTAATCCCTCTCTGCAAAACTAGCAAACTCTCTAATCCCTCTCTCCACACTACCAAACACTAATCCCTCTCTCCACACTACCAAACTCTCTAATCCCTCTCTCCGCACTACCAAACTCTCTAATCCCCCTCTCTGCACAACCAAACTCTCTAATCCATCTCCACACTACCAAACTCTCTAATCCCTCTCTCAACACGAGCAAACTCTCGAATCCCTCTCTCAACACGAGCAAACTCTCGAATCCCTCTCTCAACACGAGCAAGCTCTCGAATCCCTCTCTCAACACGAGCAAACTCTCGAATCCCTCTCTCCACACGACCAAACTATAATCCCTCTCCACACCACCAAGCTCTCTAATCCTATCTCCAAACTACCAAACTCTCATCCCTCTCTCCACATTACCAAACTCTCTAATCCCTCTCTCCAAACTACCAAACTCTCATCCCTCTCTCCACATTACCAAACTCTCTAATCCCTCTCTCCACACTACCAAACTCTCTAATCCATCTCTCAACACGAGCAAACTCTCGAATCCCTCTCCACACGACCAAACTATAATCCCTCTCCACACGACCAAACGATAATCCCTCTCCACACTACCAAACAATAAATCCCTCTCCACACTACCAAACAATAAATCCCTCTCCACACTACCAAACAATAAATCCCTCTCCACACTCCCAAACTATAATCCCTCTCCACACTACCAAACTATAATCCCTCTCCACACCACCAAGCTCTCTAATCCTTTCTCCAAACTAACAAACTCTCATTCCTCTCTCCACACAACCAAACTCTCTAATCCCTCTCTCCATACTACCAAACTCTAATCCCTCTCTCCAAACTACCAAACTCTAATCCCTCTCTCCAAACTCTAATCCCTCACTCCACACTGCCAAACTCTCGAATCCCTCTCTCCACACTGCCAAGATCTCTAATCACTCTCTCCACACTACCAAACCCTCTAATCACTCTCTCCACACTGCCAAACTCTCGAATCTCTCTCTCCACACTGCCAAACTCTCTCATCCCTCTCTCCAAACTACCAAACTCTCTCATCCCTCTCTCCACACTACCAAACTCTCTCGTCCCTCTCTCCACACTACCAAACTCTCTCATCCCTCTCTCCACACTGCCAAACTCTCGAATCCCTCTCTCCACACTGCCAAACTCGCATCCCTCTCTTCAAACTCTCTCATCCCTCTCTCCACACTACCAAACCCTAATCCCTCTCTCTAAACTACCAAACTCTAATCCCTCGCTCCAAACTACCAAACTCTAATCCCTCTCTCCACACAACCAAACTCTAATCCCTCTCTCCCCATGACCAAACTCTCATCCCTCTGTCCTCACGACCAAACTCTCATCCCTCTCTCCAAACTACCAAACTCTAATCCCTCTCTCCAAACTACCAAACTCTCTAATCCCTTTTTCCAAAACTACCAAACTCTCTAATCCCTCTCCAAAACTACCAAACTCTCTAATCCCTCTCTCCACACTACCAAATTCTCTAATCCCTCTCTCCACACTATCAAACTCTCGAATCCCTCTCTCAACACGAGCAAACTCTCGAATCCCTCTCTCAACAAGAGTAAACTCTCGAATCCCTCTCTCCACACGACCAAACTATAATCCCTCTCTCTGCACTACCAAACTCTCCCATCCCTCTCTCCAAACTCTCTCATCCCTCTCTCCACACTGCCAAACTCTCTCATCCCGCTCTCCAAACTACCAAACTCTCTCCACACTACCAAACCCTAATCCCCCTCTCCAAACTACCAAACTCTAATCCCTCGCCCCAAACTACCAAACTCTAATCCCTCTCTCCACACTGCCAAACTCTCTCATCCCTCTCTCCACACTAGAAAACCCTCTAATCCCTCTCTCCAAACTACCAAACTCTAATCCCTCGCTCCAAACTACCAAACTCTCTCATCCCTCTCTCCACACTGCCAAACTCTCATCCCTCTCTCCAAACTACCAAACTCTCTCTTCCCTCTCTCCATACTACCAAACCCTAATCCCCCTCTCCAAACTACCAAACCCTAATCCCTGACTCCAAACTACCAAACTAATCCCTCTCTCCACACTACCAAACCCTCTAATCCCTCTCTCCACACTGCCAAACTCTCGAATCCCTCTCTCCACACTGCCAAACCCTCGAATCCCTCTCTTCACACTGCCAAACCCTCTAATCCCTCTCTCCACACTGCCAAACTCTCTCATCCCTCTCTCCACACTACCAAACCCTCTAATCCCTCTCTCCACACTGCCAAACTCTCGAATCCCTCTCTCCACACTGCCAAACTCTCTCATCCCTCTCTCCAAACTACCAAACTCTCTCCACACTACCAAACTCTCTCATCCCTCTCTCCACACTACCAAACTCTCTCATCCCTCTCTCCACACTACCAAACTCTCTCATCCCTCTCTACACACTGCCAAACTCTCTCATCCCTCTCTCCAAACTACCAAACTCTCTCATCCCTCTCTCCACACTGCCAAACTCTCTCATCCCTCTCTCCACACTGCCAAACTCTCTCATCCCTCTCTCCACACTACCAAACCCTAATCCCTCTCTCCAAACTACCAAACTCTAATCCCTCGCTCCAAACTACCAAACTCTAATCCCTCTCTCCACACTACCAAACTCTCGAATCCCTCTCTCCACACTACCAAACTCTCTAATCCCTCTCTCCAAATTACCAAACTCTCTCATCCCTCTCTCCACACTACCAAACTCTCACATCCCTCTCTCCAAACTACCAAATCCCTCTCCCCACACTACCAAACTCTAATCCCTCTCTCCAAACTACCGAACTCTCTCCAAACTACCAAACTCTCATCCCTCTCTCCACACTACCAAACTCTAATCCCTCTGTCCAAACTACCAAACTCTAATGACTAATCCCTGTCTCCAAACGACCAAACTGTAATCCCTGTCTCCAAACTACCAAACTCTAATCCCTCTCTCCAAACTACCAAACTCTAATCCCTGTCTCCAAACTACCAAACTCTCATCCCTCTGTCCAAACTACCAAACTCTAATGACTAATCCCTGTCTCCAAACTACCAAACTCTAATCCCTGTCTCCAAACTACCAAACTCTCATCCCTCTGTCCAAACTACCAAACTCTAATGACTAATCCCTGTCTCCAAACTACCAAACTCTAATCCCTCTCCAAACTACCAAACTGGAATCCCTCTGTCGACATGACCAAACCCTCTCTGCACCACCAACCTCTCTAATCCCTCCCTCTATTTTCCGCCCAGTGTCCAAATCCAGTTACTGTTACAAAACTTTTTTCACCTCTTCAACCCCGAAACGACTTCATGTTTTGTAAATAAACTTAAGGCTAAGCCATCGCCACGTCATGTCCTTCCTGACCGTGTCCGACCTGAGGCGGCTCACCTTGGTCCAGAAGCCTCTCCAAGTGCGAGAAAGCTCCCCCGAGGCTGGGCAGGGCGGCCAGCACCCTCTTGTCTCGGAGAAGCTGCATCAGGTATTCGGGACCCACTGCGGGCCTTTCCCTGTCGACATTACCGTTCCCTCCCGCGGCTATCCGGACTCCAGGTTCTTCCACGGACAACATGGCCAAAAGTAATGAACGTGAAAATAATTAAAATAAATAATTCAAATAAAACCTTAACGGCAAACCTGCTTGGGTCGCACGAAAACAACCGCCGCTACCACCTCGCTACCGACTACTTTTACCTTCACCAACCCTGACACACCAGGACTCGCTTGAGCCCGTTTATAAATGGAAACTACCTCAGGCCCCACAACTTTCCTCTTTACTTTTAATTTCGCAACTCTCGCGATACTTCAACAATTAGTCAGAAATTGGTCTTTAGCCAAAGTTTATTAACGTATCGTCTATAAAAACAACTTCTCGCGTCTTTATTACAATTCCCAAAAAGCGCGCAATGCGACGACTTTATATTTTACCTCAGTTAAAATGTCTCACGAACGAACGACAAAGTTTCCTTTTTTCCCGCCCCTCACGGTTACACAAGCCGCCGAAGTTTACCAACGAACCGCGTCTCCTCAAACACCCCGACGGAGCTCAAATAAGTCTCACAACTACGGTAGGACAACTGGACCACCGCTTCGATCAAATTTTTAAGTTAACTTCTCCACAACATCACCCCTCCTCACTCAAAATGGGAAAAAAAAACTTTTTAGAACCTCTGCGCATGCGCGACGTGCAAAGAATTCATGGTCTTCTTCTTCTACTCTGACGTGTTGCCTTACATTACAAGGAATGTTGACGCAGAAAGACGCTATGACGATGTATATTTTATCAAACGCTCCCCCATCATTACCAACCTATGGTTGTTTTTTCCGTGCCTTTTTAGATGTTCAAGTAGCAGCAGGTACCATTTTGAATGGTTTGGTTTTGAATTGTCCAGGGTTCGAACCTCCGATCTCCTTCCGAGACTAAGATCGGACCTTCTAACCGCATTAACCACACGGACACCACACCCGGCACCACTAAAGTGAACGAATCTCTCCCACTAATTTGATCATATGGATATGATATACTATAAATATATGTTAATTAATTATTTGATGGCCAGTGTGGCTAATGGGGGCTACATACACACAGGTAGCACGATGACCTTTGACCTGTCCACTCTGGCTATGTAAACCGCTCCATTGGTTCAGGGTTCCATAGTAAAGATGGTTGTTCCGTTTGCTTAATGCGAACATTCTTTGGACGTTAAAGATCCCAAGGTCTTTCGCGAAAAGTCGGTGGTGTTATGTTATTATAACGCCCCCACCTTATCACAAATTCCTGCCACTTTCACCTGGATGTAATACCTGGTCAGTCAGTTCGTGAAAGACTCGGATAGGTAAACAGCAGTCGTGGTGCATTACATAACGTAACTGTACATTATACATTCATATATTCCCAGTTATTATAATGAACATGTACAGTATATTGGGTGTTCCAAATAAACCTGGACAAGGTGTTGTCCAGGTACATACAATACAACGACATCCTTTGTTTTATTTGATACAGAAACTCGGTTTTCTTTATTTTCAGGTGTGGTGGTTTAATCCAGGTCGCTACAGATCAATAGGCTTGCTTTACCTGAGGATAATAACTGTACGTGAGTTGCTCTCTTATCATGATTTACACCAATTGTAATACAAACATTTTTTTGCACAAATGTATTTGTAATATACTTGATATTACATTTTAAAAAACAACTGAAGTTGAAGATTTAAGTTGAAAAACAATTTTTTCTTTTCAAATTATTTGTTTTTTTAATCCCTCAGCACATACGCACGGGAGGGGTAGGTGCATACCGGATGTTTGGTACAATTTCACAAAAGTTTTGAGGGAGTAGTTCATTGACAAAACAGGACAGACACTGCACAGATATATATATATATATAATATATACACGTCCCATAAGTCTGTATGGCTTGTATTCACAGAATGTGTTCAATGTGTCCACCCTGTACCCCCCACCCCCTCCTGATCCCCATCACTCCTCTGGAACCACTGGGCAAAATAAGCGATTCATGATTTTTAAATTTAATGATGTTCCAGACTAATGGGACACCCCATGTATGTATATATAATATTGTCACGTCGCTGGTAATTAATATTCTCACGAGACGGATAGTTGAACAAGCTTCAACTCCGAGGCGACCTCCAAAAAAGACGGTTATTTTTCTGCGCGCACGGAAATGAAGCGATGCGAGATGTTTATCCGACGGAGCACACAGGTTCATTCCAAAACCAAAACAATGCAAACACAAGAGCAAAATGTACACAAATTATTTAATAACAAAATAAATTGCGGATGAAAATAAATCAGCCTGCTCCCAATTATCAGCAAAGTCATGGAATCCATCATTGCTTCGGATATCAAATCCTTCCTCTTCTCCAATGGCTTGATCTCCGATCATTAATTTGGATTCAGACCAGGTCATTCTACTCTGAACATGCTGCTTCCGCTGTCTCAACAATGGATGGAGGTCCTCAATTTCAAACAGGAAATTAGAGCTGTCTCGCTTGACATATCACGTGCCTTCGATACGGTCTGGCACCCCGCCATACTCACCAAACTCTCCTCCTATGGTATCCATGGAAATCTGCACTCATGGCTTGCGGACTTCCTCTCTAGTCGTAGGCAACGTGTGGTCCTGAATGGATTTCTCTCATCTCCCCTTCCTGTTCAGGCTGGAGTTCCACAAGGCAGTTTTCTGGGCCCTGTGCTTTTTCTGGTCTTCATCAATGATCTCTCTGACTCTCTGGAAAATCCTCTCTATCTCTTTGCTGACGACTCCACTATCTGCCACTCCATTCTTCATCCCTCAGATCGGCAGTCTGCAGCCTCCTCACTCTCTGCAGACCTGGACAAAATCAGACTGGTCAAACAAGTGGAACATTTCTTTCGATCCTGACAAATCTCACATTCTTACTATGTCTCTCCGAAAAGACCGTCTGGACAACCCTCCCGTCTACTTTCTGAACAATCCTCTCCAACAAGTTCTGTCACTCAAGTTTTTGGGTCTCACTATCTGCCATGATCTTTCCTGGGAAAACCACATTTCCAAGCTGGCCTCCAAAGCCAGTCGCCGACTGGGCATCCTCCGTCGAGCGAAGTCCTTCCTCGGCACACCTGAGCTCCTCACCACATACAAGGCTTTCATCCGCAGCTCAATGGAATACTGTTCTCTCCTATGGGCCGGTGCTCCTGCCTCACACCTAGCTCGGCTTCACGCTGTTGAAACCAAAGCTTTCAGAATTATTGGAATCTCCCGCGATGAAGCTAACTCTGAGGGCCTTTCACTCACTCACCGCAGGCAGGTAGGTGGTCTTTCTGTCTTCTACCGACTCCTCTCCGGCCTTGCACCCCCAGCTCTCTCTGTGCTCTGTCCCCCAAATATTCCTACAGGTCGCACAAGATCTGCCAGCAACCCTCTGATGGTTAAACTGCCGAAATCTCGGCTCTCTGCTCACCTTCACTCTTTCATTCCTCTTTTCTCCCGCCTCTGGAACAAACTCCCTCACTCCCTTCAATCCCACTCCTCCCTCCAGGTCTTTCAAACAGCTGTTCACCACCATCTCTTATCTTCCCCCATCCAAAACCTTGATCTTTTCTACCCCTGCTAATTCACCCCAGATCCACCTTGTTTGAAATTCCAACTTCTTTCCTGGAAGTCCTGGCAGTGTCCATATGTTTTATACCTCTCCCACCGCCCACTTCCCATGCCCCCCCCCCCCAAAGCCCTCGCCCTCTCTCAGATCTCTCGATGTCTCCATGTCTCTCGGTCCCTGCTCTCAAATGTTGTGTTTGTGTCCTTCCCCCTCTCTCCCCATCTTGTCTACCGCTCCCGATGTTATATGTTTTATGTGTCGGTTTGTCTTTCTGTGTGATTAATGTTCGCTCTTTCACGAGCCTCGATCTTGTATACAAAAAAAAAAAAAAAAAAAAAAAAAAAAATTGACGCCGTTTTCACCCTCCGAAACGCGTAATAAGCTTTTTAAAAATATTTTTTCAAATGCTCGAATCTCATTGGTTCTGGTGTTTGGTGACGATTTTCGTTGAAGATAACGAGGTTGGTCTTAACGTCTTTTAATTACAAATTAGAGGTGCATTAGACTGTGAATCAAAGAAAGATGGGTGAAACAAACTCCTATTGAACTTTTTCGCAATTGTTTTATGCAAACTTCCGCATCCGGTCGATGGCGGCCTCCAGTGCGTGATTTGGTTTTAGAAATATTTTTTCAAATGCTCGAATCTCATTGGTTCCGGTGTTTGGTGACGCGTTTCGTTGAAGATAACCAGGCCCGTGCGGGCCGAGGTTGGTCTTAAAGTATTTTAATAATAAATTAGAGGTGCATAAGATTGTGAATCAAACAATGACGGGTGAAAGAAACTCCTATTGAACGTTTTCAATTTGTTATGCATACTTCCGCATCCGCAATATGGTGGCGTCCATTGCGCTGCGGAATTCTCAAGCCAAGGAATAATCAGGTTTTCGACATAATACGTACTCGTTTATTGACAACACCGGCTTCGCCGGCTACTAGTACCGACTGCAAAGCCGCAATGAGCCGGCGAAGCCAAAGCCTCTTGCCACTATTTTACCCATCACTATGGCATCAGTAGGTTAGGTAGTTGGTAGTAGGTAGGTGTAGTAGGTACCGTACCTGGTAAGACTTGGTAAAAGAGAAGAGCAGACAGTCCTCCCCAATACCTGCATACAATAAATGTCACAAGAAGCTCAAGGAAGTAACTATACGATGTGCTAGCTTAAGGCCTATTTTAAGAAATTTTAACTGGGCTTAACATACGTTTTCATAGTATGTGTGTAGTCTTCTAACTTCATTCGCTGTCAGGACTGGTTCTCTCCGGGCACTGCGGCTTCCTCCACCAGAAGAAGTTAGCTTGCAGTACGATCAGTGCCGACAGATCAGACGATAGCGCCGTTTCAACGGCAATGTGTGACTGTCGTTAATCAAATCGAGCTTTCTTTCTTTATGTAAACCGCTTATACCGGTAGGTGCAGGACAACATCATAAATCAGACAAACCTACTGAGCATGGGAGCATGGGTTTGAAGCCTAATTTGGCTTTTCAGGTCTACCACGAAAGAGGAGAAAAATTTCGAAAATGGCCCAGAGTGGTTTACTTTCCAATTACGTTTCGTGAGAACATTGTTTTTTATCGCGAAAAGAAGGTGATAGACGCTGATAGTGACCTGTAAGTACTCTTGGACATCCTCAACAACACATATATGCTGGTGCAAGCACTCAAAGGTCTTTACACGCTTTAGAGAAATTTAGCAGTGTACAGTTAAAGTGTAGACTTAAACTGGTAATTGAAACAGTGTAGATTGTAACCTGGTGAATGAGCAGGAGTCACATGACACTTTCTCACGAATTAGCTTGGGTACCCAAGACTTGGGTACATTTATGTCGTGGTTAAGCATAAACGTCGTCCTTCATGCCACATCTGATAGGTCAGTGTGGCGATGAAGAATGGAGGCGAAACATTGTTCCTCGTTTTGGCTTTGACCGAGTGACATGGCGTTTTGCAGAATCGAGTCGAAAAACACGTTGTTCAAGTGATCGTACTTTTTCGCTGTGCAGTAAGCGAGTGACTTGATACGTTTCACAGTGCCCAAAGCAATGACGATTTAGCTTAGGAAATTTGAGCATATGATGAGAACTATTTCGTTTCGAGCAGCATATGCTTACGCGTGATTCGGTAGTTTTGCACCAACCTCGTTCCTGGCGTCGCAGACGACGCCCTGGTAAGATGTCCTGTGTCGAGGGCGCTGATTGGCTGACCTAAGCTGATCGCTGATTGGTCAGCTCACAAAATTTCGAAAATTCAGACCTAAAATGACACAATTTGCATTCTGGATGAGATTAACATTGATAAAATTTACTTCTTGATTAATTCGGTGAATTCCGTCTCAACTTCGGATATTTCCGGCCGTGAAAAACTATCCGTATTTCTAAACTAAATATGTAAACCGCTTATACCATATTTCTGGCCTTGAAAAACTATCCCCGACGGCCTCGAGATTTCTAAAAAATAATTCTTCGTCAATTTTAGAATATTTGACGCCGTTTTCACCCTCCGAAACGCGTAATAAGCTTTTAAAAAATATCTTTTCAAATGCTCGAATCTCATTGGTTCTGGTGTTTGGTGACGATTTTCGTTGAAGATAACGAGGTTGGTCTTAACGTATTTTAATTACAAATTAGAGGTTCATTAGATTGTGAATCAAAGAAAGACGGGTGAAACAAACTCCTATTGAACTTTTTCGCAATTGTTTTATGCAAACTTCCGCATCCGGTCGATGGCGGCCTCCAGTGCGTGATTTGGTTTTAGAAATATTTTTTCAAATGCACGACCCTCATTGGGTCCGGTGTTTGGTGACGCGTTTCGTTGAAGATAACCAGGCCCGTGCGACCCGAGGTTGGTCTTAAAGTATTTTAATAATAAATTGGAGGTGCATAAGATTGTGAATCAAACAATGATGGGTGAAAGAAAGTCCTATTGCACGTTTTAAATTTGTTATGCATACTTCCGCATCCGCAAGATGGCGGCGTCCATTGCGCTTCGGAATTCTCAAGCCAAGGCATAATCAGGTTTTCGACATAATACGTACGCGTTTATTGACAACACCAGCTTCGCCGGCTATTATTAACGTTGTTATTATTATTATTATGAAAACGATACTACTGTATTAAGACATGGGCAAATTTGTCCGAAGCGGCCTGAGGCTGAGGCATTAAAGGCATGAAGCCTAAGGCCTATATGTACTGTGTCGTTACAAGACCCGTAACGTCTGTGCTTTCGATATTTCATGGTCATTTTAACAATCGGTTTGTTTGTCTTTCACACTGAATGAAAACGTGAAGGTAGAGCATGGCGATTGTGATTATATGACAGGTTCGACGACATGTTCGGCCTGAGGCATGTTCAGCCTGTAGGAATCAAAATGGCAGAGTGTGGAGTCAACGATTGTACACTGTAATGACATCACAGACGTAATCATATCACCCTGTCATGTGACCAGCTCCTCAGCTCTGATTGGTGTATGTTTGAGGGGACATACATACATACATACGGACAGACAAACACTGTTCTAGATGGCTTTGTCCTATGGGCTACGCCGTAAAAGCCGCAATCAATATTTAGCATTTGAAAATTGTAATTTGTATAACTGTAAACAAAAAAAAAATTCTGTAAAATTTTTGAACAAAAAAGCCACTTTGACATTTTGGGGTATTATGTGAAGATCAGTAACAAAAACTCTCAATTTAATCCATTTTAAATTCAGGCTGTAACACAACAAAATGTGAAAAAGTCAAATGGTTTGAATACTTTCTGAAGGTACTGTATATATGTATACCGTGAACTCAAGAAACGAAAGCAGAATGTGTCATACCCTCCTGAAAAAGATGAACTGGAATGATTCTGGAAATAAATTTATGAAGATCGAAAAGAACACAACAAGGAGGCTGAATGGATCCAAAACCTGGAAGAGAAGAAGCTGCCCATTTCTCTCGAGGAAATGCCCCCAGTAGAAATTGATGCAGAAAATATAAGACACCAACTTGGAAAGATGACAAACTTCAAAAGCCCAGGCCCAGATAGGATCCCAAACTTCTGGTTAAAGCAATTTGATGCTCTCCACGTTCACGACACTCGAACATTCAATGAATCTATCCAGGGGGATCGGGAAATGGATGAATGGCTCACAGAAGGTAACACCTTCCTCATCCCAAAATCTGAACGAAGACGAAAAATGGCAGAACAACGGAAATTAGTGAAACGGTTCTGACGACATCCAAATGGAATTTGGCCGAGATAAGTGTGCTAAGTGCATACTCATGCAAGGTAGAACAACAAAACGAGACAACATAAAAATACAACAATACAGGAGCTAGACAACGAAGCATCTTACAAATACCTCGGAGTAGAAGAAGGCCACCAAATTTGTCATAAAAAATGCGCAAAACAATCATCAAAGAATACCTGCGCAGAACGAGGCCGATCCTAAAAACACATCTCACCCCAAGGAACAAAATCAAAGCCCTAAACCAACTAGCAGTACCAGTGTTCCAGGATACCTGCAGAATAGTAAACTGGCCGCAAGCGGAAATCAAAAAACTAGATATCAAAACAAGGAAACTCCTCACTATCCACAAAATGTTCTACAAAAATCATTGAATCCCAAGAATGTACCTGCTGAGGAAAGGAGGTGGTGGCCTTTATTGAACTCAATCAGGTTCACAGAGCGAAGACTGTAGGATTAGCAAAGTAAGTCATGAGCAGAATAGCATACAATTTGTGTACAAGCATGAACACAAGCCAGAAAAGGTATCTCTCACTCACCTTGCAAAAAACTTCCAAAAACAGGTGAGATTAGAAGATGTCACGCACCAAACCGAAACAGCAACAAATGCAGCCCCAACTAGAACGGCACTCAGTGGACAGCATACTGCCGCCAGGCTGAACAGTTTATGTTTTGTATCCCACTAATAGGCAGGATTTGGATTCGGACCTGAACCAAAACCTAATCGGCTTGTTATTGTCACCTAACCAACTCATCCACCAAGTTTAGTCATAACTAGTCCATAACTTTTCTTAAATATCCTACTATATATCGGGTTTAGCCCTATCACTCAATGGTGAGCAATCGCTTAAAATTAAATAATTCTCGTATCCGAATCCATATTCAGATCTTCACCAAAATCGAATCACTTCTTCCTTGTCACTGGACTTGCTGTCCACCAAGTTTCGTCCAAATCCGTCCACAACTTTTTGAGATATTCTGCTATATGTCGTTTTTGGCCCATCTCCCAATGGTGAAGAATCACTCAAAAATTTAATAATTCTCATATCCGAATACATATTCAGATCTTCACCAAAATCGAATCGAATCGTCCATGTCACACACTCAACCTGTCCACAAAGTTTCGTCCGAATCCGTCCACAACGTTTTGAGATATTCTGCTATATGTCGTTTTTGGCCCTATCTCCCAATGGTGAAGAATCACTTTAAAAATTCTAATAGCCGAATCCGGATCTTCACCAAAATCTAATCATTTCGTCCTTGTCACATACACTACATCTCTGCCAAATTACGTCCGAATCCATCCACAACTTTTTGAGATATCTTGTTCACAGTCAAACAAACAGACAAACAAACAAGAAGACGTCATGCGTAGCACGATACTTGCAAACCCCACCCCCCCCCCAAAGTTTTCCATTGATACAGCAAATTGTCCGTTTCATGAAGATTAAAATTTACAATCTTGATCAAAGCTCGGGTCAACAGGATGAAAATTGACGATTTTTCAGATGAAAAATGATGATTTTGGAAGGTTGACCTTGAGTTGACCTTTGACCTCAAAACTAGCTAGTTTCCCTATTTGGTGACTCGACGTGCAAATGCTGTTCAATTTTCAAGTAAATCGGATGAAAATTAAGGATATTAAAAATTTGGCCTATGTTGACCTTTTGGCCTATGTTGACCTCAAAAATAGATGGTGGTTGAATTCAGTGACCATCTATCTATAATTCCAGCAATCTCTGTGTGTGTGTATGTTTGTTTGTGACCGCTGTTTCTCGACAACCACGGGTCCGATATACTTTAAACTTGCCAGGTATATTGCTGGGGACCCGAGGATGTGCCTTTTCAAGGTTTCATATTAATCGGACAAGTACTTACCGAGCTATGTCCAAAAAACGATTCAACCAATCAGAGAACAGCGAGCTATCGCGTGTGCCGAACGTGGCGAACACACTCTGCCTCGGACGGCACATTTGAGAGCGTATTCATTTATTTCACGTTGGCAAACTATGTTGCCGCTATGTTGGCGTTAAACTATGTTTTAAAACTAATTAAAACCATTCCATGTAAATAGAGGGGGGGATTGTCACTGTACTCGCAAGCCGTTCGCCGTTCGCTTTGGCGTTGCGAATGGACCAAAACATTTCATGAACCAAACCATTTCATGTAAAGCGTTCGCCGTTCGCTTTGGCGTTGCGAATGGACCAAAACATTTCATGGACCAAACCATTTCATGTAAATAGAGGGGGGGATATAATTTTAGATATAGATATAGTACGGGCATGCCCTAGTATATATAAATCCTCTAAGAAGTTCAAGTCAATCAAATGAAAATTGGTGATTTTCGAAATGTGGCCCATGTTGACCTTTTGGCCTATGTTGACCTCAAAAATACTTGGTGGGTGAATTCAGTGAGCAGATATGCAAATGCTGTTCAATTTTTAAGTCAATCGGATGAAAATTGAGGATTTTAGAAATTTGGCCTATGTTGACATTTTGGCCTATGTTGACCTAAAAATACTTGGTGGTTGAATTCAGTGACCAGATATGCAAGTCCTCTTCAAATTTCAAGTCAATTGGATGAAAATTGAGGATTTTAGAAATTTGGCCTATGTTGACCATTTGGCCTATGCTGACCTCAAAAATACTTGGTGGTTGAATTCAGTGACCAGATATGCAAGTGGTCTTCAAATTTCAAGTCAATCGGATGAAAATTGAGGATTTTAAAAACTTAGCAAATTTGGTGACCTTTGGCCTATGTTGACCAAAGGCCTTTGGCCTTTAATGCCTCGTATTAGAAATTGACCCCAAAAACAATAGGCTTCTTGATTTTGACCAACTCTACCATTTGGTGAAGTTTGGTGAAGATCGGTTGAAAATTGTGACCTGCAGGCCAGTGACAAACAAACAAACAGACAGACAGACAAACAGACAAACAGACAGACAGACAGACAGACAGAACCACAAACACAACCGACCAATATACTTGCAAAATCTAACAAGAAGACGTCATGTGGAGCACGATACTTGCAAAATCGGACCCCTCCAAAATTTCCCCATTGATACAGCAAGTTGTCAATTACATCGAAATTAAAATTTACGATCTTGATCAAAGCTCTGGTCAACAGGATGAAAAGTGACGATTTTTCAGATGAAAAATGATGATTTTAGAAGTTTGACGTAGAGTTGACCTTTGACCTCCAAAATGGTTGGTTTCCCTATTTAGTGACTCAATGGGCAAATGCTGTTCAATTATTGTCAATTCATTTGGATGAAAATTGATGGTTTTTCAGATGAAAATTAATGATTTTGGAAGTTTGACCTTGAGATGACCTTTGACCCTTTGACCTCAAATATAGTATGCTTCCCTATTTAATGACAATATACAAATGCTATTAAATTTTCAAGTCAATCGGATTGAAAATGGCGATGTTAAAAATTTGACCTCTTTTTGAGATTTGAGAAATTTGACCTTTGACCTCAAAATCAATAGGCTTCTCAATTGGGACGACCTAAACAACTTGGTGTAGTTTCATTTCGTTTCTCAAGTTTCATGACGATCGGTTTAGAATTGTGACCTGTAGGCCGGTGACAAACAAACAGACAGACAAACAGACAGACAGAACCACAAACGCAACCGACCAATATACTTGAAAAATCTTCGATTTTGCAAGTAACACAGACAGGAGTGAAAACATAACCTCCATCCACCTTTGGTGGCGGAGGTAACGATTGCAAAAAAAGTCAAAAGAAAAATACAATATGATATACCAGCAGATATATAGTGACAACTGGGAGAAAGACAAAAGAGCAGGGAAATATATATACAGTGAAACCTTGACTTACGAGTTTAATTCGTTCTGTGACCGAGCTCGTAACTCAATTTGCTCGTTTCTCAAATTAAATTTCCCCATTAAAAGGCATTGAAATGCTATTAATCCGTTCCAGCCCCCAAAAAACCACACCAATTTTTTTTGTTACGTGTTTTTAAATAAGAAAAATGTACTTTATAAATAACAAATAATGTATAAACAAGCACGACCTCGTATATACTGTTCATAATAAAAGAGAATGTTGTAGCGACCCATGGGTCCCCCAAGCAAGACCGGCATCAGAATCTCCTTGCTCCAGCCGGTGACGTCACCGGCGGGGATCACCGGCGCCAGAGTGGCTGGTCACGTGACCGCCAAAGCGTCCCGCGCGTGCGGGTATAATGAGCTACACCTGTGGATCACGTGACCACCGAAGCGAGGCGTGGCTTTCGGTTTCGGTTTGGGTTTTTGGTTTTGCTTTATAAGGCAGCCCGATAAACGGGCTTTTTAGTGTTCCCGAGTTGGTTTTACGAATAAACATCTTCTCGGACGAGTTTGTGCCTTGCCATCCTTTTATCCGTATTCTGCTGGAGTCCAGACTCCTTCAATGGAAAGAAATAAACTGGTTTTATTAAGTGTTGTGGCGGACACGAAAGCACTGACGTGGTGACATCACCCCGCACACCAAGTGGGGGTGGGCCACGCCGGGGAGAGAGGCGTGGCCTCAGGATATAGACGGGGCGCGCAGCCTTGGGTTGAGCAGCTTAGTGCTGCAGTTTGAATAAAGACTCTTGTATGAACCGCGTTGTCCGCTTGCTCCTTGCGTAAGCATTAGCGCGCGCAGCATCGCGCTACATTGTATTTACTTTGAAGATCAGACGAAGATGCTGGCGGAGGTGGAGGAGATAACTTTTGCCCTTTTCGCCACACTTTCCTCGCTTTCACTTGCAGGGCGTTTCAATAAAAACCTGTCCAACGAGGTTTGTTTCTTCCTCCGTTTCAAAATGTTTCGAAAATTCTCCATCTCTTCATGGATAGAGGTCCGGAGCTTTGAAATAATCTTAACGCCCTTGGCTGGCGTTATAGCCTTTATCGACTCCTTCTGCTTCAAAATCGTACATATCGTAGAAGTACTACGATCGTACTGCCTCACCAAGTCGACAACACGCACACCTCGCTCATGTTTTTTGACGATTGCGTGTTTTGTTTTATATCCAAGCACATCATCCTCTTCTTCTTCTCAGTACTGCCCTTGGCACTCAATTTCTTAGGACCCATGGTTAAAACTAAGAAATTTTCCAAAATAACCAAAATGCGAAAACAAAGCAGCAGCGATATACAGCAGAGATGCTTGCACGGCAAGATAACCACGTGACCGGAACCCACCTGGTGGCGGGTGGCGTAAGCTCGTAACTCAGATCTCGGCTCGCATCTCAAAGCAAAAAACCGCCCGAGCGACGGCTCGTATCTCGGAAAACTCGTAAGTTGGTGCACTCGTAAGTCAAGGTTTCACTGTATATACTGTTACGGTCCGCGGATTGGATGTTATTTACCGAGCGGAGGTAACCGCGGCCGAACAGTTGTTCCCCGTTTCTTCCCGACTCACCCGATTCACCCAGACGTTGGCCAAATCGCGCTATGCCAAATCAATGATAGAAAGGACACGACGACTGGGAAAGATGAAACGACGCAAGGGGGGTACAGTTCTCAAGACCTCCGGAGGAGGGTATAATTACAGTGGTGGAGAAAAAGGGGTAGATTACAAGGCAGAGTGAGGTAAAGACACAGAAGAGATGGGCACTTAAATACAGTCTTATCAAAACCCAGACAGACCACGGACAAACGGACAAGGTAGACTCACACGGGGATTGATGGCAGGAATGGACAGGTAGGTCGCTGGCACAAGGTGCACCTTGGCTCGGTGACAGGATAAAGCACGGTTCAAAGATGCAGGGAGGTCTCACAGCACTCGGAGGTGGTCGTGCTTGCTCCAAGCTCGGCGCGCATCTGACGTCACCTCCCTCTCTCCTGCGCATGCTCATCGGGGAGTGACACGCCCTCGGCTGGTTGGGTTCCGCCCCAACTGGGGCCGGTCCGCCGCTTCCATTGGGTGCGGGGGTTACCGGGCTCCGCCCTTGACGAGGAGCCGACAGGGAGCCACGTTCCGCCCCTGTTGGGTAACCCCGTCGAGCACATGTCCGATGGCGGCTCGTTGGGAAGGCCTGGTGCCCTCCCACCACTCCTACCAACCAAGCCGGAGTGAGGACGCGCACTCCCTGCGCTCGTTGTTGTTGTTGTTGTTGTTGTTGTTGTTGTTGAAGAGAGCTGTGAGGAAGAGCTGCGGGGAGGTATTGGGAGGTCCTAAACTTCCTAACGGTGCCATACAATCACATTCTGGTGCAACGAAGGGTCAGAATTAATGGAAACGAATCCTTACCTGACATAGACTAAGAATAACTAGCAAGATGTCCTATAGTTGTCTACCTGAGATGCGGTGGACCTGGATGCGACATTTAATGGGGGAAATAGGGGGAGGTCGGGTCTACAGAGTGTTGTTTACAGAAAATGGGACTAGGGAATGGGGGATTGGGGAGAGTTGGGAAGTATTGAGGAAATAGGGGAATATTTACAAGCGGATATGGATGGATGCAAATCCCATATCCGCAACACTGCACCCTGCTCGACCTCGGGGCGTCCCGACCCGATAAATTTTTACCTACTTTAGTGTGGCACTCAGATGTAGTTCCCTCTACTATTAACTCAACCCTGAGTGCGACAGTTTTACAGATGTTCACAAATGAGTAAAGATGTCCCCCTGCGACGTTGCACCCTTCTCCTAACAGAAACACACCCACAGGATAACCGAATCGCGGAAAGCATCCTCAAACTAAACATACAGCCGGTTATGGAGCATCATTTATACAAGACTACACTGATATTTACACTATGATCCAGGACCTGTTCTTTGAGGAACACATGCAGATGTTATGCATAGGGAGAGCACGCATGCCAGCATCGATACACCAACCCACGAGTGCCCTGTGGCCCTACGGCCTTTAATAATGTGCAGAGCACTTCTTCCAAGCACTAAAAGCACCACCCCCTTATGCACAGTCAGCACCATCCGGTGCACCAATAAAGTGTTCAATAAAAATGCACAATCAAGTGCCCATGATCACCGGTGGTGTCGCAGCCGGCCGATGTTCTGCCGCTGGTCTTGCCTTCATGGAGTGCACTTGGCCTTCTGGCTTCTTTAGAAATAAAGAAAGGCGCCAACCGCGTCCATTTCTTAATTGTGGCCGTCAGGGGGGCCAACTAAAAGTGGTTCACCTGTATGGCATAGGTGCCACGTTGACCCAGAGGTCCATCAATGGGTGGTGCTTGACCGCAAAAGAACTGCGGTCCATTGTGGGCGGCCACAAAAATTGCGGTCCATATGGTGTACCGATCCAGGCAGCAAGCAGCGGAAGTACAGGCCCACAACTGCGGAGCCAGCACCTCTCTCTCCTCTCTCTCTGCCCCAAAGCCAGATCCTCGGAGGTGGGAGACAAAAGAAGACAGGTGAGTAAGGTGGTAAGGGCGCAAAAGTGCATGCAATATAAGGTAATGCACACTGGGGGCACATGGGAACCAGGTGAGACAGGTACGTTCCTACTGTATGCCCCCCCCCACCCCCCACCAGGTAACCTACATTGCCCCTCCCTTACGCCTTACTGTATCCACAAAACACAACACTACCCATAAACATCTACTTTACACATCAACAAACGTCCCTACTGTCTTCCCCGTTCCTCCCATAAACCAAATTCGTCTTCTCTCCCCCCTAACCAATCAAATTTGCCATTTCCAACTCTCATCAAAATTTGCCATCTCCAACTCAACATCAAAATTTGCCATCACCAATTCATCATCAGTCCCTCCTAAGGAGGGAGAGATGGAATCACCCCAATGTCTCATCCACGTCGTGATGCGTCTCACAAATCCAAACAGCAATTCTCATCTCCTGCAACACAAAACAAAGAAAACACAGGTGTGGAGTCATCATCATCATCTCAGGTAAGTGGCTGCGTATGGTGCGACAGGTTCATCAATGCTAAGTATTTCCTAAATGACTTTAACAACTTTACATTACCCGGGGTCTTTCTCCTGCCAAACCATTGGCCCTCATTACTCTATGTGGTTCGAAGAACCAAAATCCCATTGACCATCTGTGGTGCACACCATCAATTTGGGTCTCACTCCCCGATTCAACACTCGGTACTCCCGCACAATTTCGGTGGCTGGGTCGTGTGACGCTCCCAGCCGGTCCGCCCACCTGCACACCTCCACCACTGTTGTTGCCTACCGAGCTCACCTGCTCCTCACCCTAACCTAACTAACTGGGGAAGGCCCTCTCGCACTCTCACCCCCTCGGTGCCCTCTCTGGCACGGGCTGCCCGATCCACACCCGGGATCCTCAGGCACCCACTGACACTAACGGCTCCCAGAGCCCACCTGCGGCCTCACCTGGCCGACATCTAACAGTGGCGGAGTGCCCAACCATTCACACTCATACTAACAGGCCACACGACCAGCCAATTTCACCACACCAATGCACCCATCCACAATACCATTCTGCAACCGCACCACAAATGCCAATATCCAACCACAATTTACCTATACCTTCTAACTACTCTTTAAACTACCCTCCCCGGGTACTCGTGAAAAGGGCCCACTCTTCCCCCATCCACACCTTCGCACCACGCACACCACTCCGTACCACTTACTCCAACTCTCTCCACACCACTCATTCTCTGCTCCATATATTCCACACACCTGTACTTGCACACCTGTGCTCTCATACTTGGTGCCGCCTGCACCCTTCTCTCCCCCAAGCGCATTCGCGCTGATCCACAACACTCACTACTCACCATGACACTCATTCGCAATGCTCTCTCATTCATCACTTGTACATTCACACACACCTCGGAGCATTGCCTCACCGATGCCTCATTTGAAGCTGCTCACCAGCACTTCCATTCATACTGCATCATCTGCTCTGTCTACTCCCTTCTAAAACTCGCGCTCCTCCGTCTTCCCTTACACTCAGCGCTCCCACGTCATTATCAAACACCAAGCTACTACGTCCCCACTACAGGTACCAAGTCTCTTACTTAAATCTTGTCACCTATAGTCACCTCTAGTCCCTATCAATATAACCAAGCCCTCCCTGGCTCGGTTGTCATAGCCACCCCATAAACTATAGCGCATTTGCCCCCATCATGGGAAGGGTGGCAGGGATGCCACCCTTACCCACCGGGCCCATTGCTCATCAATCCCCCAGTCCTCTGGCACTAATAAGCCCCCCTTATTCAGAGGTACTGGGTCCCGCCTCGGCATCAAAAGCCGAGGCAATCCACGGGGGCGCCTGCTCGCCGGTGTCTTCTGCCGAACACCGCCCTACGTGCCTGACACCTTCTAGTTTCCCGGGGTCTGGCGGGGGGGGGGGGGGGGTGTCTGTGGTCGGCTAACCCGCTCCCCCCTGGGCGGAGTTGAGGACCTCAACCGCCGGGGATCATCCCGGCGCGTGGCTCGACAATGCCGCGCCAGGTGACCCAGACGGTTGCAAGTATAGCACCTCACCTGATAAGGTGCTTGTCTCCGGAATTCCAAATTCCCCCCCCTGAAGGTCCGAATTGGATTACCCGCTCGTGGTCCACCGCGGGCCACCTCCGGGGCCGCCTGCCATGGTCCAGGTCCCGCCAGGCGCTGCTCCACCAGCCTCCGGACCATGCCCGCCAGGTCAGGACTCACGTCGGGGGTGGGCCCCCTAAGGGGTCCTCCCTCCATCGGGGGTCCCACCTGGCGGACCGCCACTGCGTGACGCTCGCTCCCCCGGGCCAGGGGCCTCGCTGCTTCCCAACGGGCTGCAGCGTCAGCCGCCTGGCTCAGAGTGTGCGGGCGCCACATGGCGAGCTGTTGCCGGAGCTCAATATCCGGGAGGGCCTGGATAAAATGGTCCAGCGCCAGGCTTTCCCGGGAATCCGCTGCCATGTTAGCATGTGCGATCCCCACTGCGCGGCGAATGTCGTGGGCAAGTTCCCCGATGGCTTCCTGGGGCTTGCGTTTTCGCAGCGCGAGCTGAGCTTTAACAAGCTCGCTCTGCTGTTCAATGCAGAATCGATTAATTAGGGCGTCGCGGAGGGCTGGCAGGGTGAGAGCACCCGGTGGTAATGCCGTCAGCACCTCCGCTGCCGCACCGCGCAACGCGGCCACCAGGTGTACTCCACCTTCGTCATCACCCCAACCGTTGCCCTTACACACACACAGTCAAACTGCGCCAGGTACGCTCGTAGATCACTCTTGCCGTCATACGGCGCGAGTGGGACCTTGTGGGACCACCTCGTATGCGAGTCGTTGCCCGCTTGCCGGACCCCGTGCGTCGCCCCTTGCGGGGTCAGCGCAGGGCCGAACCGGCCGGGCCCCCACAGTACATTACCCCCAAGGGGCTCCCGTGCCTCCCCTGTCCCTCTAAAAACTACCCCTGTTGGTGTCGATGCATGGGTCACGCTTCCGCAACCCGCTACCCATTCCATACCACCACAACCTTGCTCACTCCCACCTCGCACCTCTCCCATCACCGGACCCTCTCACTCGCACCCTCGTTCCATACACTCCGGACCAGCCATACACCTCACTCTTGGCCTCTCACGAACATCCGGGTCCATCTCGACCCCCAAGCTTATTAAATCACCTGGCGCATCATACGCACGACCATATTGGTCACCACTTACACCGGGTCCTCTTTCTCTTCGCTTCTCCTCCATCACCTGCGAATCCCTCATCCGGTTAATGAGCACATCATCACGATCCGAACACAGACTTTGGACCAATTATTTTACTTCCTCTTTTATCTCTTTCTTATCCTCTCTCCGTCGCTTCTTAATTTCGCTCACCCCTTCTTCCACTTCTTCTAATTTCTGCTTCACCTCCTTCATCCCCTCGTGCGCCCCCTTAAGTTCTTCCTCTAACTCCACCTTATTTTTTTCTATGTGCTCCCGCACCTCCCGCTCTTTAACCTCCATCACCTCTACCACCTTGTTCATTTTCCTCGTCAGGTCCTCATGTACCGTCTGACACTCTTTTTTAATTACCCCTACGTCCTTTTTCATCTCCTTCTGTGTTGATTTTAAACCCTCTATTACCGCTGTGTTCTTCTTTACCTGGGCCCCCAACTCCTTTTGTCCCACTGTCAGCTGTTCTACTCCCAGCGTCAACTCCTCTATACCACCTTGCAATTTTACAGTCCCCTTTCTCACCCCCTTCTCCATGCGCTCCTCAGTGCCTCACCTCCTCGCGCACTCCTCCGACCTCCTCACTCACACCTCTTCTGATCTCCCCTCCCATCACTTGCATCTCCTGCCCAGATGCCACCCTCATCTGCTCCATTTCCTCCCTGTGAGCATCCAATTTAGTTTCTACCCCCATTCTGACCCCCTCTATCTGCTGCCCCATTTGTTTAACTTCCCTTTCCGCTTGGTCCCTCATGTCCCTCAATTTGCCTTCCATACTGTTTTCTAACCCCTCTAACCCCTTTTTCATCCCTTCCATTTGATTCTCTTGAGCGGCCATTCTGTTTTCTACCCCCGTTAACCCCTCCTGTATTTCCCCTAATCTATTGTCTAATCCCTCAAATTTGTTTCCTAATCCCTCTATTCTACTCCCTAACCCTCCGATCTGGGCCCCCATGTCCTCCCTCAATTTCTCGCTATTGGACCCCATCCTTTGTTCTAACCGTTGGCTATTGGCCCCCATGTCATTCCTTAAACCCCCGATCTGGTTTCCCATGTCATCCCTTAATTGCTTGCCCATTCTTTGTTCCAATTGTTCGCTATTCTGGGCCAACAGGGCCCCTATTTGCGCCATGAGGACTTGCATGTCCATCGGCGGCACGGGTACAGCTACCGCAATCCCCTGCGCGGCGCCGACCTGTTGTTCGCGCTCCTCTTCCCCATGCCTAGCGCCGCCATTTTGCGAACCTGCCACCCTCACTGCTACGCTCTCCTCATGTCCCTCAATTTGGTCCTGGATCGACCCTGCCTCACTCTCCTCTACCGGAACCCAGCCGTCTTGATCTCCCATAGCGCGACTTTCAAAATTCGGGTTTTTGTAAAACAAAAGCAATTTCGGTACTTTGTAATTTTGACCAAATTTTGTCTAGCTGTTTTAAAAATTTGGTTCGGGCCCCGTATCTCACTCCCCGACACCAATTTGTTACGGTCCGCGGATTGGATGTTATTTACCGAGCGGAGGTAACCGCGGCCGAACAGTTGTTCCCCGTTTCTTCCCGACTCACCCGATTCACCCAGACGTTGGCCAAATCGCGCTATGCCAAATCAATGATAGAAAGGACACGACGACTGGGAAAGATGAAACGACGCAAGGGGGGTACAGTTCTCAAGACCTCCGGAGGAGGGTATAATTACAGTGGTGGAGAAAAGGGAGTAGATTACAAGGCAGAGTGAGGTAAAGACACAGAAGAGTTGGGCACTTAAATACAGTCTTATCAAAACCCAGACAGACCACGGACAAACGGACAAGGTAGACTCACATGGGGATTGATGGCAGGAATGGACAGGTAGGTCGCTGGCACAAGGTGCACCTTGGCTCGGGGACAGGATAAAGCACGGTTCAAAGATGCAGGGAGGTCTCACAGCGCTCGGAGGTGGTCTTGCTTGCTCCAAGCTCGGCGCGCATCTGACGTCATCTCCCTCTCTCCTGCGCATGCTCAACGGGGAGTGACACGCCCTCGGCTGGTTGGTTCCGCCCCAACTGGGGCCGGTCCGCCGCTTCCATTGGGTGCGGGGGTTACCGGGCTCCGCCCTTGACGAGGAGCCGACAGGGAGCCACGTTCCGCCCTTGTTGGGTAACCTCGTCGAGCACATGTCCGATGGCGGCTCGTTGGGAAGGCCTGGTGCCCTCCCACCACTCCTACCAACCAAGCCGGAGTGAGGACGCGCACTCCCTGCGCTCGTTTTTGTTGTTGTTGATGTTGTTGTTGAAGAGAGCTGTGAGGAAGAGCTGCGGGGAGGTATTGGGAGGTCCTAAACTTCCTAACGGTGCCATACAATCACATTCTGGTGCAACGAAGGGTCAGAATTAATGGAAACGAATCCTTACCTGACATAGACTAAGAATAACTAGCAAGATGTCCTATAGTTGTCTACCTGAGATGCGGTGGACCTGGATGCGACATTTAATGGGGGAAATAGGGGGAGGTCGGGTCTACAGAGTGTTGTTTACAGAAAATGGGACTAGGGAATGGGGGGATTGGGGAGAGTTGGGAAGTATTGAGGAAATAGGGGAATATTTACAAGCGGATATGGATGGATGCAAATCCCATATCCGCAACAATATATATATACACAGATTTGGCATTTAATATGGAATTTTTTTTTTCTTGACTATTCCATAAAAAAAATATTCCATATTAAATGCCAAGAATGATCACTGGAATGCCAAAGAAGAGGTCAGCTCAACTGGGCCGGAGAAGAAGACCAGATTGATCACCAGAGCAGAGACGGTGCTATCCAACAAATTTGAAAGAGTTGCGTCTAGAGCACATACAGCCATGAATAAAAAATAAAATAAGAAAGATTGCAGGTGAAGGCCAGAATCCAAGGAGCAGAAGATATGAGAAGGATGGGAGCCGAGCGCTTGCCAGGTCGTGGACAGCGGTATGGTGGAAAAGAGGCCACAATGGATCGCAGCAATGGATCGTGGGGAGGGGCTGTACGAGGAAGCAAGGGTTTGGAATGTGAAGTGTCACTGGGGACCCAGCCGTGACGACGAGGTGAGACAGAGGGGGAGGAGACACAGAACCACCGTAATGGGGAGGGGGAACAAACCTGACTACAAGTCATGGACCGAGTGAAAACACCTACACAGTTGGAGGAGATGAAAACGAGAATAGCAGATGATAACAGGTAGAAGGATGGAGGGGAACAGATTGGTGAAGGAGATGAAACCAGCGATGGATGATGAGGACCAGCGAAGACTGGAAAAATAGCTAGGAAACAAAATGGTGGAGCTGACAGATGAGAGTGGCACCATTCAGGGAAAGACCACAACGATACAAGATAGAAAACAACCGACAGACAAAAATTCTGATTGGGAGAACCAACAAAGCACTCAAGAGATTGGTACCAAAATCATCCCAATTAAAGGAACTCAACATCGTGAGCTTTGCAGTGGCCCTGCTCGAACAAAGAAAACAACAACGCAAGAAGAGTAAATCACCCAGCATCACCATGGAAACGGAGGCTAGGGGCACAAAGGGAGAAAATGAGAAAAGAAACGGGACAAATACAGCAATTTATAAGGGGAAATCGAAGCCCAGAGCTAATGGGAATAATTGAAAAAATAAAAAACAAATACAAAATTGGCAATAAAGACCAAGAGATAATAATGGCTGCAGAAAGCAAACCCAAAATAGAGGTTATTGTGAGAAAGCTAAAAAACTGTGACGGAGCTCAGACTTATTTTGTTGTTGTTGTTCTCCTCCTCTTCCCTTTATAAGGGTGAGGTCCAACGGTACCGAGATCCTGCCGTGCCTTGACCACGATACGACTCCACTCCCCTCTGTCCTCAGCCAACTCTCCAACCATCCCCACCTTACTGATATCCCTCCTCACACAATCCTCCCAGCTCAACCACGGTCTACCTCTTTTCCTCCTACCTTGTTCCCTCAACCTATCCACTCTTTGCCATTCTTTCTTCCTCCTCAGCACCTCTGCCTCTGACTCACCATCCCCGGTCACTGTTCCACCCAGATACTCGAACCTGTTCCCTTGTCTGATCTCCTTCCCCTCTAACCTGACATTTATTTATTTTCTCTGCTTCCCGACCCACATCACCTCCATCTTCTCTATGCTCATTCTCAGCCCATGTTTCTCAAATGCCTTCTTCCACTCTCCCAGTACTTCCTGCATCTCCCACCCACTCTCCACCACAACAACCATACCGTCCACATACAACATCTTCCCCTGAATATCTAACCCTAACCTTCCCCCGCCACCCCCCCCCCCCCAATATAAATTTCTGACTATGCCAGTGCCTGTGGGGTACTAGCAGTGAACTTTGGCCCCAGGCACCACAAACCCAACTACACCACTGCTATTGATGTTTAACACTAAACGGAAAGGGAGGAAACCCGACGTTATTGAGGCATTATATGTTTGTCATGCCTTCCCGGAGTAACGGACCCAAGCCTAGATCTACTGTAATCTATATACCCCAGAGAGGATAATAAGTCTGACCTTTTGCCGCTCCCATAAGGAGCTGAGGTGTGTTCAGTTACCAAGCGGTTACCTAGTTCGCTTGCCCAGTCAGCCATTCATTATCAATGGGTTTCAATGGAGTGCTTTCTTCAATGCTTAAGCTACTTGGCGAGCGCTCTACAAGAAACTTGCTAATGAACTCACTCTGGGTGTACTAATAATACTAAAACCAGAGGTGAGCGCAATGAGACAAGAGTCATCTACTATTTAAGAGAGCCGTTGGGCTGTCTGTCTGTATGTGTGTGTGTCTGTGTCGCCATTTTTCTCAGAGATGGCCGAACGGATCTTCGTCAAACTTTCAGAGGTTCATCAGTGAGTGCCTGGGAGTATTTTAGGCAAAACAAAAGAAAAGAAAAAACTTTTTGAAAAAAAAGTAACTTTTTTTATATACAGTATATTTTAAATCGTTCTGTAGTGCCGAAGCCTTTTTGATTAATGACAGTTATATACAAGTACACACACATTCGCAGACATTTGACATTTGAACAAAAATAATCAAACAATTCCGGAAGCGGTCGAAGTTGGTGGTGAAAAATGCATGTTATGTACTTCAACATCATGAATGAATTTATTTTGAAATACAATTTTTTATTTCCTTCGCACGAATTTCAAAAATGACCATATTTCTGGCTCACTCTGTACAATTTGAGAAAGGTCTGTTTGTGGAGGGCTGGCAGGATGGTTTAGCATGAAGGTCCGCACACTAAGCTGTCTAGCCCGGGTTCAAATAGTGATCCAGCTATAGACTGTTTCACAGACAGGGCGATTCATCAATGTGTGTGCCGTCCCTTGGATGGATGTTCAACTAGGCCTCCTATCTGCCGGCATTAGTTGGCGAACGTCGAAGACCCACCTCAAGGTGTCCTTCGGGAAGGGTAGGTGAGCCGTCGCCCGTACCCTGAACAAATTCAAAATCCTTGCCCTAACTACTGCTTAGAAGTCTCCATTGGGAAAAGAACCATATGGGCTGTGACTGAATGTTCGATGGAACCTTATGAAGGTTGGGATCATGATAGGATACCATGCAAGCACAGTGTAGTTCGTTTAGCCTTGCAAACCGTGAAAACACAGCTACACACAAGCCTTGCTTCATCGGCCCTGTTAAGATGAAGTGTTGTTTGGTCTGATGCAACAGCTATGCAACTGATACAGTACACCCATAGATTAGGCCAGGGATTTAGAATTTGGCTTGGGTGGCAGCACACAATGACCTTTCTTCCATCGATGCCACTGGATTGTTGATATCCACCAGCAATACCCCTGACCGAGGCCGATAGGCCTTTATGAAGTTCTGTCCCCAAATGGCTACTCTTTCGTCTGTCTTCACTATCGGTCTCAAGAACATCTGAAGGCTCTCAGGAACAAGTGCCAGCTGAGTAGGGACATCGGTCATACTGTGTGCAGTGGGATATAACTTTGGGTGTCGATCAATAGTGGCGATGTCGTTGCAAATGAACTTTAGTGCAGTCTTTATGATCTGAGTCTTCTCATCTCCAAACTGAACATTAACATGATGCCCTCGCAGAATGTTGCTGGTCTTATCTTTCAAACAGAGCACATCTGCCCTCCTCTCCTGTGACGCGAAATACAGTGCGTCATGGTATTTCTCTTGGAGCTTCTTCTTTAGCCACTTCTTCGAATATGCGAGGCTCTGATCTGGTGACTGATCAAACTGCTGCAGCTTTCTGTGGACTTGGTCAAGTGTCATCACCCCGTGCTCGAGTTCAGAGTCTAACCATTCGCAGAGCTCATAGAATACAGCGGCTCGCTCCTCATCCGCTTTCCTTCCTACCTGAGGATAAAAGATTGTTATAATTAATAACTTTCAAGTCCCAGAGTTTGATAATATGCCTCAACTTTGAATGATTGAATTTGAATTCGCCTCACTGAGTAAGAATCATACTTTTAGATCACTTACGTCTTTAGTCTTGGAGTAGTGACCACCTGTCTCGAATAGAACTTTGCAGCGCAAATGATACAGGGTTTCCTCTGCTATGAAGTCGTTGATCCCTTCCAGTCGGCCAGTGACTTCAGTACCCCAATCGTCCTTGCGACCCTGTGCTGTCTTCAGCAAGCTTGTCTTCAGTCCATCCGCGGTCAAATTATCAGGAACTCGGTATCTCTTTCGAGCAGTCTCTGTAAGGGAGTGGAGAGTGGCTCAATACCAGTTCATGCGATCCCATCCCATGCAAAATGTGAATACTTCTAATAATAACTGTATTGTTTCGTCACTACCCATCACATAACTACCCATCACATACAATGTCATCAGTTAGACCGGTTTATGCTTATTACTCTGCATAAAATTGTTACACCCTTCAATCTAACCTGGATGATTTGGGAAGAGATGAGCGGGCTGGTTGCAAAGAATGCATACATTTTTGTACAGAAGCTGAACGGAACGTGGACTCGTAGAACTGCATGCAGTAGATGCACTGAACCCAGAGAAAATGCGTCGTCTCTTCATCTGTGCTGACCCTTTCTCCTTCCCTGCTGCCCCTGCAATAAATCAAATGTGAATTATTTTAGAAGTTTGTTCACATGAAATATCACCAGTATTTAAACAATAATGTTCAGGTCAGTAAATAATTATTCCCTGCCTAGTAAAACAGGTCGCACTTACGAGTTGACTTCATGGTGACCTTGACAGACATGTTGTACAAATCACGTTTACACTCGAAGTGGTATCTCAGTCTTCCGACATTCCATGCCTCCTTCATGCGCTCCAAAATTGTAGCATTTCCAACAGCTTCTGCATACGCCAACCGAGTAGGGTAGCCGTTAGGAGTCGCCTGTGCGAGCTTCTGAGCTGCCGTCTCCGGGCCTTCACAGATGGAGCAATTGAGCGGAGGTGCGGGAATAATGTCTACGTCCGTACTCCTAGCCTGTACTGCCCTACGAAGGAAAAAGCTAGGGATAAAAAATTAGGGTAACAAAAGAAAAATACCTGTAACGGTTATTACAATTTATGTTACAATAAGGGAAAACGATAAAGGTCAGTGACCTTTCATAGTTTCAATTTTATAAATACCAGAATGTTTTACTTATAATACATTAAGGCTGCATATCTTGGGCAGTTTGCTGGAAACTTTCAGAAAAATGAAACGAAGGGGTATCTACCTAGAAGACGAATTGTAGACCAGAAAAGTTGATTTTTACCCAAAAAATTATTATTTTTTGCTCAAAATTGTGTAAGCTTTTTAACATATTGATTTGTTTTAGGTATCACCATGTCAGACATGTTCTTAGCTTTAAAATGAGCCTACTTTGAATAATTTTGATGCTTCCTGTCGGATACTGTGACCCAGAATGTAAATATAAGAAAAATTTGATCTTAAAAAAGGTAATTGACCCCTGTTGACCCCTGTCACGGGTTCCCCTAGGGGACTTGAATTTAAACTTTTTGAAATGTGTTAGTGGACACCCTCACAAACACATTGGTGAAGAAATTTCTTGGTAAGGAATTTGTTCCCAGATTTTTGCAATATTCCCTGACGAAAACCCCGTGAGCCCAGACAAATACAATTACGTCACAAATTACTCGCTTTTAATCATCTTCTGGAAACCATTCACGTTTGAAAAACATTATTGACGCAAATGGGACAAAAGAAAAACACAAGCTTCGAGGCAATTTTAGAAATTCAAATTACCCTCTTATAATTGCGACGAAAATAGGAGAGGAAGCATATTTAACAGAGAGAAACAAGAAAATGAGATGCAGGAGGAAGTCATTCAGACCATCATGGCGGCTACAAACAAACATCAGATTAAATGATCTGTTAACACGATAAAGGAAAGCGTTGGGGGAATGACGGGAGGAGTAAAGTGTGCGGACAATGCCGGCGATAACTCGCCTCTTGTGTGCGGACAATGCCGGCGAGAACTCGCCTCCCCTGTGCGGACAATGCCGGCGATAACTCGCCTCCCCCGTGCGGACAATGCCGGCGATAACTCGCCTCGTGTGTGGACAATGCCGGCGATAACTCGCCTCCCCCGTGCGGACAATGCCGGCGATAACTCGCCTCCCCTGTGTGGACAATGCCGGCGATAACTCGCCTCCCCCGTGCGGACAATAACTCGCCTCCCCCGTGCGGACAATGCCGGCGATGACTCGCCTCGTGTGTGGACAATGCCGGCGAGAACTCGCCTCCCCTGTGCGGACAATGCCGGCGATAACTCGCCTCCCCCGTGCGGACAATGCTGGCGATAACTCGCCTCCCCTGTGTGGACAATGCCGGCGATAACTCGCCTCGTGTGTGGACAATGCCGGCGATAACTCGCCTCTTGTGTGTGGACAATGCCGGCGATAACTCGCCTGTGTGTGGACAATGCCGGCGATAACTCGCCTCGTGTGTGGACAACGCCGGCGATAACTCGCCTCGTGTGTGGACAATGCCGGCGATAACTCGCCTCTTGTGTGTGGACAACGCCGGCGATAACTCGCCTCTTGTGTGTGGACAATGCCGGCGATAACTCGCCTCCCCTGTGTGTGGACAATGCCGGCGATAACTCGCCTCTTGTGTGTGGACAATGCCGGCGATAACTCGCCTCTTGTGTGTGGACAATGCCGGCGATAACTCGCCTCCCCTGTGTGTGGACAATGCCGGCGATAACTCGCATCCCCTGTGTGTGGACAATGCCGGCGATAACTCGCCTCCCCTGTGTGTGGACAATGCCGGCGATAACTAGCCTCGTGTGTGGACAATGCCGGCGATAACTCGCCTCTTGTGTGTGGACAATGCCGGCGATAACTCGCCTAGTGTGTGGACAATGCCGGCGATAACTCGCCTCGTGTGTGGACAATGCCAGCGATAACTCGCCTCCCCTGTGCGGACACTGCCGGCGATAACTCGCCTCGTGTGTGGACAATGCCGGCGATAACTCGCCTCCCCTGTGCGGACAATGCCGGCGATAACTCGCCCCCCCTGTGCGGACACTGCCGGCGATAACTCGCCTCCCCTGTGCGGACACTGCCGGCGATAACTCGCCTCCCCTGTGCGGACACTGCCGGCGATAACTCGCCTCCCCTGTGCAGACAATGCCGGCGATAACTCGCCTCCCCTGTGCGGACACCGCCGGCGATAACTCGCCTCCCCTGTGCGGACACTGCCGGCGATAACTCGCCTCCCCTGTGCGGACAGCCAGCTTCACGTCCATCCGAGGGATGTACATCGAGCGATGCCGATCCAAGTCAAAACACAAACTAGTACATGGGCTTATGTTGGGAAACCAAAGTTTGTGGACCGTTTTGCTAGATTCTTGGCAACTAGGCTTAAATCACTCTAAATAGCATATAAAAAAAAAAATTGCTGTTGCCAAATTTTCACGACATCTTCATGGCGGCCATCTTGGATTTCAAGATGGCCACCATTTCGGACCTATTTTGCCTTATATCTCACTTATTAATCAAGGTATCAGCACAAGAATAGTGTCCTTACCCACATTTTCGGGGTCAAGGAAGACAATGGTAATAATCAAATTTCAGCTGGATGGCCAACATCTTTATAATTTCAAGATGGCCGCCATTTTTAATCAAAGTATGAGCAAACATAGCCTAGTGTCTTCGTCTGAGACAATTGATGAAGACTAGTTGTGGTGGCTAGCAACCATCATAGACTTAAGCCTTTTCTGAAAGCAATGCTACAGTTTGTTAATCAGTTTGTTTCATCAAACAACTCCTATCAAAAATCCAAACGACGGGCTCTCTACTGATCAAACACAATGTCATTCCCAATAGGCTGGGCATCAGTGTTGCAGCATTTCTCCAAATCAGCATCACAGTTACACAATTCGGTACAGACTACATTCCTAGCTTTGCATGAACACCTGCGTGAACACAATTTGCTAGGATTCTTTGCAGCTCGTCCACAGCCACAGCGAACAAGTTGGAGAATTGAGGCTGGAGCAATTGCAACCTGCGTCAGGACTGGTCTCAATTCGCCTCCAACAGTTTCCCATCCCAAGGTGTTTGGGTCGATCACAGTTGGATTTAGAGTTAGATCTTGTGCCCACGTGTGTGCTTGCAAATGAGCACGCTGGACATGCTCTTTCCAGGCACCAGCAGTTGGTATTAGTTTCTCGACTCCCTGATCAGCCTTCAGCTGGCGGAATAGGTGCCATCGTAGTTCAGCAGCACTTCTTATTGTGACACCTTTCGGACAGAAGAGGCGACAGAAATACTGTCATGGATCACTGTCAAAAAATCTCACGGATCATTCATTTGCCGAAATGACGACTCTGGCGTTTTTGGCACGAGTGAAACCTGTCGAGGTGACTTGCATTCTCGAACCACAGTCTGCGATATTATCATGCATGTTTTCCGTAGTTCATCGGCTCGTGATGCAGTTGTAGCAGCTTGTGCTCCCTGAATTATCCATCGGATGAGAGTGAACAACTCACATGGAATATCCGAATCATTGTAGTCCAGTAAAGATCCCTGAAATGTCCATGCCTTTTCAACATCTCTAGAGTGAAAAATGGATTGTCGTACACACTTTGCACATTTGAATATCTGCAACATGTCTTCTTTGATATTTTTCTCCTTTTTTGCAGCATCTATTGCTGTCCTTCTTGCCTTTTTGCCATGAATGACAGAAGGTTTTTGGCCTTGACCATCGGTAATATCACAACAAATGTTCTCACGGATCTTCTGTAACAGCCTGCCCCTGGTGATGCTGTGATTCTGAATACCATAGTCCCGCATCATGTTACTGTAGACCTCATCAGCCTCAGGTGTTGAGACAAACTGTCCATCATCGATGCAATCCTGTAATTCAGCGAAGAACTCAATTTCAGCTGATACAAATCTCTCTCTCTGTCCTAAGTCCCCATCAGCACTTTGGTCACCTGCACAATTTTTGCGCTGTGGCATTTGCACGTAGCGACTCCAGTTGGAGGTCAAACAGCTCTTATGGTAGGTTATGTCCCTTGCAAGAAAATCTCCCTCAACGAGAAAGTCCGCAAGGTTGAGTTTCCAGACACTGTTGTCACTGTTTTCCACAATCTGTTTAACTGACCTACCAATATCTTTGCTTCTACACTCACAGCGTATCTCTTCTGTCCCGGTCTTTTTGTCCTGTTTCACAGTCCGACAAAAAAAGCACATATTCCGGCAGAATGATGGTACTGTCGACCGTGTCTGCCTTTCTGCTGGTGCTGAACAGGAGGCTTCCTCTGGAATAGGAGTTGTTGATGGTCTTCCTCGTTTCTTACCTCCGGTCAGAACACGAGTGTCCATTTGACTTGTGGCTTGTTCATATCGTCCTTTATCACGTTCAATATGCTGTATATGTGTCAGCATACCGTAACAGCTCCGATGCCATAATGCTTTTCTTGACATCAGATCACCAGCGGATAAGCCTTGCAGTCTTTGATTTATGGCCACATATGTTGGATTCCTGTATGTATCTCGTTTGGTGAGATTTCGGAAAAATGTCTCATATGTATCTGCCTGTGGTGTGCTTAAAGGCTCAAGCACTTTCCTTTTTATGTATTTCTTCCCTTGGCATAGCAAACAAAGACTGAAGTCAATGGGCTTCTTTTTAGCAGCAGGTTCCTCTGGCGTGGTCATGATGCCGGCAGTCGTTCTTCCTCCACAGTTATCCAAGAATGCAACTTCTCAAGGTCGTCTGCTGCACATCTGAAAAGAATAAAGATTGTTAAAAAGTCATCCAACACAGTTTCAGGAATAATATTTGACTAAAACTAGATGTACGGTAGCTTGATTCTTTAGATAATATTTGGGTGTGGATCTGGCAGGAGAACTCCCCTGTCCCCCCACCTCCTATCCACCCCCTCCCAATCCAATCCTAACCATTATCTAAAAATGTAAGTACCTGTGAGTAAAAGTAAATAGATTCAATACCAGGACATTTATATTTAAACCTGATATACATGAAAACCTTTTAAAGTATGGCTTTGACCTGGAGTTTGGGCAAAACTAGTTTAAAAATGGTGGCCATCTTGAAATTATAAAGACTAGGGCATTGCCCGTACGTGGGTGCCCGTTCCTTGCCAAAAAAAAAAAAAAACGCTACCCGTACGCTCTACCCCGCCCGTATGCCCGTAAACAAAAAAAACAACGCTCTTCGCTTCCGCCCTTCGCTCTGACTGAATTGGGAGAAATAATGCGCATAAGAAATCGAATTACGAACCGTAATGGCGGTCAGCTCGTAACGCGCTCAGCTCCGCTCGCTCTCACATCGGCCACGCCTACGCAACAAAGCGTTCTGTGATTGGCTGCCGGAAAGCGTGCTGCCGGACAGTCTTCACTGTCCGGAAGTTCGCAAATCGCAGTTACGATGAATCGTTTTAATTTAATCGCAGTTTGAATTCGTTTTAAAACATAGTTTAACGGCAACATAGTTTTCCAACGTGAAATAAATGAATACGCTGTCAAATGTGCCGTCCGAGGCAGAGTCTGATCGCCACGTTCGGCACACGTGATAGCTCGCTGCTCTCTGATTGGTTGAATCGTTTTTTGGACATAGCTCGGTAAGTAATTGTCCGATTAATATGAAACCTTGAAAAGGCACATCCTCGGGTCCCCAGCAATATACCTGGCAAGTTTCAAGTATATCGGACCCGTGGTTGTCGAGAAACAGCGGTCACAGACACACAGACACACAGACAGACACACAGAGATTGCTGGAATTATAGATAGATGTTGGCCATCCAGCTGAAATTTGATTATTACCATTGTCTTCCTTGACCCCGAAAATGTGGGTAAGGACACTATTCTTGTGCTGATACCTTGATTAATAAGTGAGATATAAGGCAAAATAGGTCCGAAATGGTGGCCATCTTGAAATCCAAGATGGCCGCCATGAAGATGTCGTGAAAATTTGGCAACAGCAATTTTTTTTTTTAATGCTATTTAGAGTGATTTAAGCCTTGTTGCCAAGAATCTAGCAAAACGGTCCACAAATATACATAAGCCCATGTACTAAACTTTGAATTCCCTCCACCACACATTTCTCCATTTTCAGTGTAATGTTCCCGAAAATCTCAAGATAATTATCTTCTCGAGATTTTCTCGCGAAAATGCAACTATAGTTTAAGTACAAAGCATTACAATGTTTTGTACTTAAACTATAGAATTGAGTCATTCCACGAAACCGGTACGATTTGGATTTTTTTTTTTTTTTTAATGACCCAAATGTTTCACTTTTCTGAATACCCCACAACATTAAGGACATATTTATAATAATAATAATAATAATTCATTTATTTTGTATAGCGCTTTTCATGAAGCCCAAAGGCGCTTTGACAGAGTGCAAAACATAATGCATAACAAAACATGGAAACAACAATTGCAAAAGGACAAGAATCAATAGGGAAATATTTAAAGCAAAAGGAGGGAGAAGGAGAAGCGATAGTCAGGGGTTAAATGCTGTGGGTTGAATGTTGAATGCAGTGCTGAACAGGTGGGTCTTGAGTGATGTTTTGAATGTGGTGAGTGAGGAGGAGTCTCTGATGGTGTGGGGTAGTGAGTTCCAGAGGGTGGGAGCAGCGATGGAGAAGGCCCTGTCCCCCCAGGATCTGAATTTGGTCCGGATGGGGGGGGGGGGGGGGGGGGTCAGGAGGTTGGTACCAGCAGAGCGGAGGTTGCAGGTGGGAGTGTGTCTGGAGAGGAGGTCAGCCAGGTAGGATGGGGCCAGGTTATGGAGGGCTTTGTAGGTCGAGGAGGATTTTGTACTGGATTCTCTGGGAGATGGGGAGCCAGTGAAGCTTGTAAAGGACGGGGGTGATGTGGTCACGGGTCCGGGAATGGGTGAGTAGACGGGCAGCGGAGTTTTGAATGTATTGGAGTTTATTGGTGATTGTTGAGGGTGAACCATAGAGGAGGCTATTGCAGTAGTCCAGACGGGAGGTGATGAAGGCGTGGATGAGGGTTTCTGCAGCCGTGGAGGAGAGGGATGAGCGGAGACGGGCGATGTTTTTCAGGTGAAAGAAGGCTGTCTTTGTGATCTGTTTAGTGTATTTGTCGAAGGAGAGGGTTTGGTCAAAGATGACGCCAAGATTCCGGATGAGAGGGGAGGTGGATACTGGGATACCGTCGATGTTGAGGGCAAAGTTATGGGTGGATTTTGTGAGCGTTTTTGGGCCAATGATGATTATTTCAGATTTATCACAGTTAAGTTTGAGGAAGTTGATTTGAAGCCAGGATTTTATTTCAGAGATGCAGTTTGTCAGGATAGAGTGGGTGTCGGTGGAGACGGACTTGGTGGAGATGAAAAGCTGGATGTCATCGGCGAAGCAGTGGAATTGGAGACCATGACGGCGGATTAAGTGACCGAGGGGGGACAGGTAAAGGATGAAGAGGAGGGGGCCAAGAACTGAACCTTGGGGGACACCTTGGGGGAGGGGAGCAGTGGGGGATTTGCAGTTATTGATGGAGTTATTGATGATTTTGAGGAGAGCAGTTTCAGTACTGTGGTTGGAGCAGAATCTGGATTGGAATGTTTCATACAGGTTATTGGCAGAGAGGTGATGTTTGAGTTGAGTGGCTACAGCGCGTTCCAAAACTTTCGACAGAAAGGGTAGGTTGGAGATGGGTCTGAAGTTGTTTAGGGTGTCAGGGTTTAGACCAGGTTTTTTTAGAATGGGGGTAACAGCAGCAATTTTGAGGGATGGTGGGACGATGCCTGTAGACAGGGAGGAGTTTATTGTTGCAATGATAAGTGGAGAGAGAGCAGGGAGGGAGGCCTTGACAAAGCTGGAGGGGATGGGGTCAAGAGTGCAGGTGGCAGTTTTCATTCCTATGAGGAGTTCAGAGAGGTCAGTAGGGGAGACCGGGGAGAATTGAGACAGGGGAAGGCAGGATAAGGGGGGGGGGCAGGTGGTTGGAGGGGGAGCGGGTGCGGCGGTGGTCAAGCGGTTGTAGATGTTGTCAATTTTGCGTTGGAAGAAAGAAAGGAAGGAGATGCAGTTGTCTACTGTGAATGACTGGGTGGTGGTGTCCAGGGGGCGGAGGAGTTTGTTTATTGTCGAGAAGAGTGCTTTTGGGTTTCCGGAGCCAGAGTGGATAATTTGAGAGTAGTAGGCGGAGCGGGCGTGGGAGAGGGCATCTTTGTAGTGTAGGTGGTCCTTGTAGGCTTGGGAGTGAACTGTGAGACCTGTTTTATTGCGGAGTCTTTCAAGTTGGCGAGCACGAGTTTTCATCAGGCGGAGTTCAGGGGTAAACCAGGGAGTAGAATGGGTGAAAGAAACTGTTTTGGTTTTTACAGGCGCAAGCTGGTCAAGGCAGGAGGAGAGAGTGTGGTTGTAGTAGTCAGTGAGGTCGGAAGGGGTGTGGAGGTCAATGAAGGGAGAAGTGGACATTTTTTCAGAGAGGGTGGATGAGAATGAGGTAGGTGAAAGAGCGTTTAGCTTACGGAAGTTGATCGTGCGATAATGTCTTGGTGTTGGGGTGGGGATGTTGATGGTCATAGTGATGGCTAAGTGGTCAGAGAGGGTGAGGTCAGAGCCAGAGAGATGGTGCAAAATTAATCCAGTGGAGCAGACAAGGTCCAAAATGTGACCACGGATATGCGTAGGAAAGTTGACATGTTGAGTGAGGTTAAAGCAGGTGAGTAAATCAGTGAAGTCAGTGGTTATTGTGGAGTCCATGTGGATATTGAAATCACCAAGGAGGAGGATTGAGGGGGAGAGGGAACATAGCTGGGTCAGAAAGTAGGAGAAGTCAGACAGGAATAATGGGTGTGGTTTGGGAGGGCGGTAGACGACAGCCATGACTGACTGCGTGCGACCAGAGAGTTTAAAAGCCAGGTGTTCAAAGGATGAGGATGAGGCGATGGGGATGAGGCTGGTCCTGATGTCTTGATGGTGGATAACGGCAATTCCACCACCTCGGCCCTCCGAGCGTGGTTTATTGACGCAGGAATATCCATTGGGTGTGGTGAGGTTGAGCGTGTAGTAGTCCAGTGGTTGTTGCCAGGTTTCGGTGAGACAGAGAAAGTCCAGTTTGTTATCCAGGATATACTTGATTTAACTTGCAGATGAACTTGTTGCAAACTTGATTGACTTGCAAACTTGATTTAACTTGATAAGATTAAACTTGCAGAAAAAAATATTTTCCCATCTCAGGCATTAAATCCCTATTATTATTGGTCATTATTTTATGATACGGCACTATATTTTCTCAACCCCGTTATGGACACTCTGGAAGCTGTTTGAATATGATTATGAACTGTATTTGTAATTAAACAAACATTTTCCTATTCATCAAATGTCCCTCACACTAATTAAATAATTGGAAATATAAAAAGTACATCAATTCTCCCACTTTTGTTATACTAAAGCTTCAAATGTGCCACATTTTTGATTGTTTTTTATCATAAATCTACTTTAGCATCTGACTTTTAACTAAAAAAGGTATTGTTATGATTGCTCTGAACATTTCTGACAGAGTTCAACAAACATTACATACATTTTCATAAAATCTAAAGAAATAAATCACAAAAAATATAGGCGTGACAGGGTTGAGACTAGGATAACAGGGTTGAAGGTGGTAAACGGGGTTGAAGAGACAAATACACTAATACAGCTTAACATAAATAGTTGTTTTTAATCTCAAATTCAATGTAATATTTTCTATAAACATTGTATTTCATTATGCAACCATTTAAGAAGAACAATAGACATACATTTTAATTTAACTGAATTTTATTAACACTGATGATAACAACAATATACTGTACAGTAAAATGTAAACGTGAGACTGAATAGGTCATCAAAATAAAACAACTTGTGCAGTTTTGTGGTGTGTGTGTGTGTGTGTGTGTGTGTGTGTGTGTGTGTGTGTGTGTGTGTGTGTGTGTGTGTGTGTGTGTGCATGTGCAGTGCAAAACCAACCTGCAGTCTCAGGCATAAGAACCAAGCCTCTGGTCAAACAACATTTGCAAGGCCTCAGGATAACTTAACTAAAGACCAACAAACAAAATAACAACAATATACTGTACTGTGCAGTAAAATGTAAACATGAGACTGAATACAGGTAGGTCATCAAAATAAAACAAGTGCAATTTTGTGGTGTGTGTGTGTGTGTGTGTGTGTGTGTGTGTGTGTGTGTGTGTGTGTGTGTTTGTGTGTGTGTACATGTGCAGTGTAAAACCAACCTGCAGTCACAGGCATAAGAACCAAATCTTGTTTGACCTCCGGTCAAACAAGATTTGCAAGGCCTCAGGGTAACTTAACTAAATACCTGTTTTAGTGCAAAACACACTTTGTGCTTGTTACATGTACATAAACTTTTATTAATTGACGGAACATGTCAAACATTGAAAATACTTTGGGGGGGAGGGGGTGTGTGACAGCAGGGGGGAGGGCTGGGGGACGTTGTGGTCACTGCTGTCAGGGAATTACCTGAGTGGGTCAAACGGGTAATCAAGAACACAAATAAAGATAACAATGAAAACATATATATACTAGAAATAGGTTTCACTTCACAGTTTTCAGTGCTAAAAATTTTCAGTGTTTCAGTTTTCAGTGTTCTGTCAAAAATGCTTTCTGTGTGTGTGTGTGTCTGTGTGTGTGGGGGGGTTGTGTGTGTGTGTGTGTGTGTGTGTGCGCGCGCCTCATGTTTTGAGGCATTCATTGTGACAGTCTGTCCCACACCTCTTTCAAGATCTCTACGTGGCGCTTTGTCACAGGCTGTGGGGGTGGAATGAGTTCAAGGACATCGTCAAACAGGTACCAGAGGATATCATCCCGAGCTGGCCAGAAGTATCGGTTTATCCCAACACGATGCATACATTTTACTTGGACATGACTTTCTTCTGTGCCAAGGATGATGCCTGGATACGGGCCTTTATCATAGCGGAGCATGCACCACTTCCCAATGACCTCTGGACTTCCCCACTGGATTTCCTTTTCTGGCTGTGGGTTCTCTTCACTGGCTGGCTCTGACTGTGTGTTCTCTTCATTGGCTGGCTGTGGCACAGGCACAGCAACTACCCTCTGGCCGAAACTGAAACTCTGGGTCTTGAAGCAGTTGCAGTTAAACTGCTTCTGTGTTGTGCAAAAGCAGCTGACATCACGATGTAGCAGTTCTCCTGGAGCCAGAGTAATCACCTGGTGGATTCTCATTGTTCCCGGCACTGCTGGTATTTGCTTTGGCATTTCCTCCATTGCATTCTCAACATCCTCACCCTTCACAAAGAACAGTTTCACTGTTGTGTTTGCCTCGGTCAAGGCCTTATACAGCTCTTCTGCATCCGGGATATCACGGCCCTTCGCCACCATCATGTCAGCTGATCGTTTTAAGGCTCCCCTGACACCATCTGGTGCTCCTTTGCCGTGATTAGCTTCGAAAAAATTCCAAGAGCCAGCCATGAATCCTCTTCTGTACAATTCTGTGCTGAAAAGGAAGAAGTTGCCCCGTTGTTTGTACTAAGTACAGGGGCCATCACTTAAAAAGTGCAGCACAGACACTTGTGGATGTGTGGCCTGAAGATAATCCAGCACTGGATTGAGGTGTTGCCATATTGCTGGAGGGCTTTTATGTCTGCAGGGGGAGATGGTGCTGAAGCACACAGGCTCTGGTTTTCCACCCACATACAACACCCCTGTATGTAGAGTGGCCTGCTGGTGTGAAGCCCCAAAGTGCACTGCTTGAATCTGGGAGCTATATTTGCAGCTGTAATTTTCTGAAAAGTCAATATATATCAAGGCCTCGTCCACTGACATGTTCTTCTTCAGCTCACGGCAGAAGCCATACTGCTGCTTGATGTTGAAGTAATGTCGTTTGAACCGCTGGAAGTAGGTGTGGAACAACTCAGTAAGGTTCTCCTGTGTGCCTTCCACAGATTTCTTGATGGTGGCCTTTACAGTTGACCTCTTTTCTCCCTCTTTCTTTTTATCCATCTCCTTAACTTCTGTGACCCACTGAGTGAAAGATACTTTTGCTGTACCGTCATATGTACTGGAGATTGGGACACACTTTTCCTTGCAGTCCACACACTCGCCATACATGCAGTTCTTGTTGGAGGAGTTGCAGCACACCTTCTCTACCAGGTTTTCAAGATTGGCCGTCTCGATAAGTTTCAGCTGGTGGAGCTTCTCAGCTACAAAGCCTAGATTCTCATGCAACTTACACATGCACGTGTCTCGTTCAGAGATTGTGGGATTGACGACCCAAAAAGGTCGAAGAATACAAAATAGAGAATACGAGATCCTGTTATGGTGGTTCTCCGATAAAAATCTTCTGTGCAGATTTTTCAGTGTATCCACCAGGAATCTTTTCTGCTTCTTTATTTTGTTTCTTGTCAGTGTTTGTTTGGTCCCTGTGGTGATCCTGCTGACGTCATCTCTTAAATAAAACTTCTTTACTTTTGTTTGAAGACATCAGCGAACCTGGTGGTATTCTTCCTTTCATAATTCAGACTCTCAAAGTTGTGTTTCCAATGCTTGGGAGAAAAGCCCAGGGATTCTTCAGCCATTCTCTGCAACCTATATTTTTTGACAATTTTGCCTCCCCTTGACAGTTTTGCAATGAGTTGTCTGTCCCTTTCTGTGGTGGCCTGCTGATATTTTCTCTTTACGTCTTCAATCATTGAATGGTGAAACAGCAAGATCTTCCTGATCTTTGGGTTCACAGGGCACTTTGCTGTTAAGTCATTCACCTTTGACCTTGGTGATTCAGAATGCCTCTTTACACGTTGGTACCTCTTTTTATATTTTGTTGAGCGTTTTCTTTCTTTGTCTAGTTCTTCTTTTAGTTCTTGAAGTTCCATCATCAGTCTGCTTCTTTCTTTTCTGGTCTTTTTCTTCCCTGCCACATGTTGCCTATAAACAGTCAATACATTAGTCAATTCAACACCAACATCAATTTTCTAAAACAATCACATGCAACCTCAACATTTTCAAACTCTTTATAACCCTCAAACAAGTAATTTTACAACACTCTTAACTACTCTTTGCTCTAACCTTGAAGGTGTGTCCTGCTCCTGGGGATCTTCTGGACTTTGTGGACGAGGGGCATCTTCTGGACTTAGTGGAGGAGTGGTTAGGTTCTTCAGTGCTTCTCTCCTCTCCTTGCTTCTGTTGTAGGCGGCTCTCCAGGATTTACGCTTGTGCCGCTGTTCTCTTGGACTTAAGTCATTGATTGCTTGTTTTTTCCCAGCCTCTACATTGTTTTTCCATCTTTGTCGTTCTCTCTGCAAGTATTGCTCTCTCCTTGCAGGATCAGCTTTTAGGCGGGCACGGTACTGCCTCTGCCTTTCTGCCGCTGTTGTTGGTGCCATCTTGGACATAGATGTCTGTAGATATTTAAATTGATATAATTAAATCAAATATACTTTCAGAGCTATTCTATAGGCAGAAACTTTGAGAAGAATAGAAAACCTTTCCAATGATGTCATTCTAATAGGTTATTACTGTATGACTGTGTAAAAAAATAACAGCAAACCCAGCTTTGGCATAGACATTATCAAGTATATAATATGCATGTAGTATAAGAATGTTGATGAAATATAATAATTAATTTAAATAATATGATAACTTCACAACCAGTGTTAAAAACACAACCCCGTCACAATCTCACAACCCGGTTATGATGAAACTAACAACGGGGTTGAGTGTAACGGGGTTGTGATTTTTTTACTCAAGATGGCCACTACTCTACCTGTGTTGATTAAGGGGAGACCACATGGCATGCATGATAGTAAGAAATCCAATATATTGTTGAAATAACAAAGATAATTTTCCCAAATAATTGTTTTCTATCTTTATTACATGTAACAGAGTTGAGCTGTTAAGCTTTACGACCACACTATAAATAAAAAAAACCACCTTTAGAGGCCATTTTTCCCCGCAAAGCGGGGGTTGGCCTTTTTCGGGAACCGTGGTTGTTGTTTTTTTTTTTTGGTCCCCTTTTTGAAGCAATGTTTTACGGCCGGATGCCCTTCCTGACGCCAACCCTTTTTGCCGCCTTTAACGACAAACAGGGAATTACCAGTGAGCTGGTACTCAATTAGCCGACCTCGGAAGGATGACAGGCTGAGTCAACCCCCCTGGCGTTAATTCAGCGATCGACCGGGATTCAAACCCAGGATTCGAACCCAGGCCAGTGGGACCGCCGGGACCCACGTGCACTCACACGTTGTTCTGCGCGTGGGCGGCAGTATCAGACCGGGGCGCCCAAACGCTCCCCGGCTAAAGTTCATCCTGGAAGCGCCCACATTGTACGGACAAACCCCACCAAGTCGAGGGCCACGTGGTCAGGAGAACCTCGTCCCTTCTGGTCACACTGTGCCTATCGGCCGGCCTCGAAGACCGAAATTGTGACTATGTCACCCTAAAAACCAGGCTAGCCGGCACCAGGGCTTTACCTACCAGGGTACGACCACACTATGAAAGTTTAAATTACTATAAAACATTGGACAAAAAGGCGGGAAGTTACCTCTCTCTGCAGCATCTTGTTCAGAACACTTGTAGAATGCCACTTCCTGTTGGTGATGTCACTTAAAGGGCCAGTTCATTATTTTTATGGAGGGGGGAATGACTTGTGTAACGGGGTTGAGTGCGACTGGGGGACAGAACTATATAATGCTATTTTAATGATAAATCATCGATTTATTAAAAAACTAAACATGACCAGCAATAAAGCACAGATACAATTGTATGTCAATGGCAAAATTTATGATTTTAAAAACATTTTTAGTAGTCATATCTCAAGTCCACTTTCATCGAAGGCCAAGGGGGACATGAAAAAATGGACAAAATAGGTGGTGTCTACTGAAAAAAACAAGATAATTTATGATATAAAGATAAAATGTACGTAATTTGTTTACAAAATATTAAAGGGAACATTTCAATTGATGATAAAAAGCTTTTAAAATTTGATTTTGGTGACCTGATGGATAAAATACACTTAAAAAGGTCAGAGGGACCGCAAATCGTACCGGTTTCGTGGATCTTTTGCATTTGCCTTTTCAACTTTGCATTTTCGCTTCTCTTTCATGGACCATGCAGCACGTGCAATAGAAACAAAATGGCGTCACGTCAGAGGAACAATCCGACCCAAGAACAATGAATCTGATTGGTCCAACCAAGGAACGACAGCGCATCAACTATGGCCTCGTGTATCAAATTCAGGAGGTAAACGTGATATAACTGGGGGTTTGGATTATTTTTGTGAGGTAGCAGGAAATTTTAAACAAGTACACAAAATCCGGCGAGCTGAGGTGAGGTAAAACCGCGCCATTTGAGCCTCTGTCGACATTTATGGGGGAAACGTTCCTGAGAGAAATTACATCACATGGTTATGATACCTTTAAAACAATTTAGTCAACAATCCGAAAGATTCAACCTCGTTGGCAAAATATATACTGTACTGAAGGAGCTGTGCTCCCACGTAATCGGAAGAATGGACGCGACAAAAAGCTGGAATTCGTCCGAGTTTCTTTATTGTCACAAAACAACTCGGGTACTCTCTAAAAAGCCCGTTTATCGGGCAGCAATATATATACACACATTATCCCGGAGCGTTTGCCCGGGAAAGGCGAGAGGGGGCGTGGCCGGGCGTCCTGGCAAGTCGAGGGCGGGCATGCCCGGGCGTCCCGGCAAGTCGAGAGTGGGCGTGGCCTGGCAAGTTGAGCGCGGGCCTGTCCGGGCGTCCTGGACGAGCCCGGCATGGTGATCGCTCCGCGTCCTTGGTAGGTGCAAGGCGATTGTGTAAACCCAGCGGTAGCCGCTACACACGTCCCCCCAGAATCGACTTGCACCGGCATGGTCAATTTGAGGGGGGTCCTGATGACCCGGCCGAAGCGACCCCTGGCGGGTCGTGGGGGGTGGTCCGGTGTGGTGGTGGGCGGTCGAGTGGGGGGCACCGTGGACGGGGGGGGCAGCCTCGCCGCGGCGGAAGGGCCAACCGTGGCGGTTGGTCGATGTCCACGTGCGCCGGCTTGAGGCAGTCCACCGCAATCCGGTCCGACCTGCCGCCGATGTCGATGACGAACGACTTGTCGTCCCATCGCAGGACCCGGAAGGGCCCGTCGTACGGCGGCCGGAGTGGCCCCCGATGTGCGTCATGACGCACAAAAACGTACTCTGCTGTGCGAAGCGCTGGGGGGACGTAGGACTGGGGGTCACCGTGGTGGGATGTTGGCACGGGGGCAAACCGTCGGGCGGCCTCCTGGAGGTCCGAGCGCTGGTGAGCTGCGGACCAGGGACTGGTAGCGTCGGGCACGAATCGGCCCGGGACGCGTAGCGCCTGGCCGTAGACAAGCTCGGCGGTGGATGCCCGGAGGTCCTCCTTGGGGGCCGTGCGGAGGCCCAAAAGGACCCACGGTAGCCGGTCGGCCCAACCGCCGTCTTGAAGGCCGGCCATGAGCGCGGCCTTCATGGAGCGGTGGAATCGCTCGCACAACCAGTTGGCTTGGGGGTGGTAGGCCGTAGTACGGTGGAGCTTGACCCCCAGGTTGTGGGCGACCGCGCCCCACAGCTCGGAGGTGAACTGCGGTCCGCAGTCCGACGAGATGTCCGTCGGTGCGCCGAAGCGGGCGACCCAGGTGGCAATGAAAGCCTGCGCCACGTCGGCGGTGGTGGTGGAGACGAGGGGAACGGCCTCCGGCCACCTGGTGGTCCTGTCCACCATGGTGAGCAGGTGTGTGAACCCCCGTGATGGGGGGAGGGGGCCCACCAGATCCACGTTGACGTGGTCGAAACGTCGATCGGGCACGGTGAAAGGTGCCAGCGGGGCCTGGGTGTGTCGGTGGACCTTGGCCTGTTGGCAGGCTGTGCAGGTGCTGGTCCAATCGCGGACGTCCCGTCGAAGGCCGTGCCAGACGAATCGCGCCGACACCAGCTTCAGGGAAGCTTTCCGGCCCGGGTGGGAAAGGCCGTGGAGGGAGGCGAAGATGCGGCGTTGCCAGGTAACGGGCACGATGGGGCGAGGCCGGCCTTGGGAGACGTCGCAGAGCAGGACAGTGTCCGCGAAGGGGATGTCGGCCAGGCGGAGGCCCGTGTCCGCCGCCCGGAGGGCTTGCACCGTGGTGTCGGTGGTTTGGTCCGCCGCCATAAGCGCGAAGTCCACGCCGAGGTGGACCGCGTTCGCGCTGGCCCGAGAAAGACAGTCGGCCACGGCGTTGTTTTTGCCGGCGACGTGCCGGATGTCCGTGGTAAACTCCGACACGGCGGAGAGGTGGCGCTGTTGGCGGGCCGACCACGGCTCCGTGACCTTGGCCATTGCGTAAACCAACGGCTTGTGGTCGACGAACGCCGTGAAGGGTCGGCCCTCCAGGAGGTGGCGGAAATGGCGAACGGCCAGGTGTAGACTGAGGAGCTCACGGTCAAACGTGCTATATTTGAGCTCGTTCGGCCGGAGCTGCCGGCTGAAAAAAGTGAGTGGCTGCCAAACCCCGTTCACCCATTGCTCATGTACGGCGCCCACCGCATAGTCGGAGGCATCCATGGTGAGGGCGATGGGAGGGTTGAGCACTGGGTGAGCGAGCAGTGTTGCGTCGGCGAGGGCCCGCTTTGAGCTTTGGAAGGCCGCGTCCATTGCTGCGGACCAGACGATGTCGTGCTTGGCCGGCTTGCCCCGGAGGGCTCCGTAGAGGGGCCGCATGAGTTGAGCAGCACGGGGCACGAAGCGGTGATAGAAATTCACCATTCCCAGGAATTCCTGCAGGGCCTTTATGGAGCGGGGACGCGGAAACGTGGTGATGGCCTCGACCCTGGTTAGCAGCGCCACGGCCCCGTTCTTGGTGATGTGGTGGCCCAAAAAATCAACGGCCGTCGTGCCGAAGTGGCATTTGGCCGGGTTGACGATGAGGCCGTGCTCGCTGAGGCGCCCGAACAGTGTTCGGAGGTGCTCGGCCCGGGACGTGCTGGCGACGAGGATGTCGTCCAGGTAAACGAAGAGGAAAGGCAGGTCACGCAGCACGCCATCCATCAAGCGCTGGAACGCCTGAGCCGCGTTCTTGAGGCCAAACGGCATCCGTAGGAATTCGAACAAGCCGAACGGCGTGATGACGGCCGTTTTAGGGACGTCGGCTGCCCTGACAGGTACCTGGTGGTATCCCCATATGAGATCGATTTTTGAAAAAATGACCCGTCCTGCCAGACGGGCAGAGAAGTCTTGGATGTGCGGGATCGGATACCTGTCGGGGGTGGTAGCGTCGTTAAGGCGGCGGTAGTCGCCACATGGGCGCCAGCCGCCCCCTGGTTTTTGGACGATGTGTAGTGGCGAAGCCCACGCGCTATCGGAGCGCCGCACGATGCCGAGGTGTTCCAAAGCGTCGAACTCGGCTTTGGCCACGGCGAGCTTGGCTGGGTCGAGGCGGCGGGCTCTGGCGTAGACCGGCGGGCCCGTGGTTGGTATGTGGTGCTCGATCCCATGTCGTACTGCGACGGCCGAAAACGTCGGCCGCGTGAGGGCCGGGAACTCCGTGAGCAGGCGAGCAAACTCGTTCGCCGCCGGGAGGGCGCATGCCAGCTCGGTCGGAGCGGAGCTGCTCAATGTGCATACCAGGGAGCTGAAGGTCTCGGCGTTGATGAGGCGACGCCGTTGGACGTCCACCAGCAGTCCGTGTGCGCAGAGGAAGTCGGCGCCTAGCAGAGCCATGGGCACGCTGGCGGTTACAAAAGTCCAAGTAAAGCGTTGGCCGCCGAAGCAGAGGGTGACGTTGCGCGGGCCGAAGGTGCGGATGGCCGATCCGTTGGCCGCAACCAAGGAGGGGCCGCAAACCGCGGACTGCCTGTCCTGATCGGAGGCGGGTATGACGCTCAGTTGGGCGCCGGTGTCGCACAGGAAGCGCCGTCCGGACGCTTTGTCCGTGATGAAAAGTAAGTTGCCCGTGTGGCCGGCGCTCATGGCTGGTAATGAACGCCGGCCCGGCCTGCCGAAGGTGCACGGGGGTCGGCATGTCCGGGCCTTCTGTCCGAACCTGGCATGATAGTAACACCACGCTTGGTCAGGTGGAGGCCCCGGTCGTCGTGCTGGAGGTGGTCGGCTCGGCGTTGCGGCCGCCAATTGCGTCGGCAGTTCGGTCATCGACCGTGCCGGGTGCTCGGGCGCCATGGGCGTTGCGTCAGACGGCGGTGGGCCCCAGGTCACTGCTGCAATGCGTTGGCCTGCCGCGGAGATCTTGTCGGCTTCCCTGGCGAGGGCGCGGGGATCCGTGATCGTCGTGCTCGCCAGGGCGAGGCGTACCGGGCTAGGCAGCTGACGGAGGAACAGCTCCCGGAACAGGAATGCCGGAGAGTGCTCGCCGAGCAGCGAAAGCATGTAGTCCATTCGCTCGGACGGGCGCGTGTCGCCGAGCTCGGGCAGGTCGAGCAGGCGCCGTGCGCATTCCGCCGATGGGAGGGCGAAAGCGTCGAGGAGGAGCTTTTTAATCGCGCCGTATTTGTCAGCGGCTGGCGGGCTCTCGAGGAGGCTCAGGGCGCGGGCCGCGGTGGCTGAACCGAGCGCTGCTACCACATGGTGGAAGCGGGTGTCGTCGGCCGTGATGCCTCGCAGGGCAAACAGGGAGCCAATCCGCCGCGTGAGCTAGGGTGCATCAAACGCCCCTATGTCAAGAAAACAATCTGTCCCCAATTTTATTTTGTTCCAGTCATAAAATAAAGTTCCTATGCAAAATTTGGTAAGGTTTTGATATCATCTTCTGGGTCCACCTCAGCAAATTAGATTTTGAGTCGGTAGTATCAGAGTCAGAAATTTGACACGCAGGTGTTTTGAGGCCCATAAATAAAAATGAAAGGATTGACCGATTGCTACATACAATAGCTCTTTGGAAAGGTATTATTGTGCTCTGTAGCAATATATAATCATCATAGGGATAGGGATATAATTCACTTATACACAAATAGACAAAATCATGATTTTATTGGTATAATCATATGTATTATAGATACCACAATGATATAATTTTTATTACAGTAGAATCATATATACACAATCTTAGCATTTATCATCTTAATACGAGTACATCTGACTATGGATGAACATGAAAATATAAACAAAACAAAGATACTGTAGTTTTCATGGATATTTCTGACAGTTTAGTCTTGAGCTGCTCGCTTTCGAAGATTCGGTTTCTCCTTGCGGTTGTGCTCAACAACTTGTAGCACATTTTGGTAGTGGTCTTCACTTCTGGCTGCTGAAAGGAAGTCAGAGCTAAGGTTAACTCCCCTTTCTGCAGAGTCATGGCAGCCAAATGTTGCACAGCGATCTGTCTTCATAGATTCCAGGAATGCTAAGTCTTCAGGATTCTTGATGTGAGAACTAGCATCATTGGGCCACAAGGGAAATGTCTCCATAAATTTCATCTCCATTTGATTCACCTTTGTGATGCTTGCTGGAGTTGTTCTTCGGTTGATAGGGATTGATCTAAGCTTGGAATTATCATCTGCAAGTTTGATAATTTTCTCAATAGCCTTGCGTTCAGAGATGATAGGAATATTAGCCTTGCCATAAAATGGTGTCACTTTCTGCAGTACAAGCTTTGCTGATTCCCACCGAGAGCGTCGTTCAAGTTTGCCATCTTCCGTGTGCCACATGAAACAACGTAGTACTTGTAAACAAGTTGGAAGTCTGGTGCCATTGATCTGGGAATCTTGTTCAGTTATGGCACTTCCAAGACCAAACACCTTGGTGGACTCTCTTGTTGCAACAGATGCTTTCTTTACTGTGCCATCCATTGTTTTATCTGAAAGAAAAAGGTAGTATTAGTAACAATAATGTCATTTCATAATTATGTACAACAAATAAATCAATTATCCAATTTTATTAGAGTATAGCCTAATAATTGTTTTAATCATCTTGTCTAGTTAAAAGATCTCTGTAAAGACAAGATGACTACAACATTCAGGATATTCTTTAATTTATATATTGTAGCGGTTCCCGCTGAATGTACACAATCGCCTTGCACCTGCCAGGACGCGGCCAGGGCGCGATCGCCATGCCGGGCTCGCCCGGACGGGCCCAGACGCGCCTCTCCTGGTAGTAGGGTGGCTTAGCAAAATTACCGTTACACGGTGGACAAAATCACCAAATTTGGCATGAACACTCCTAATGACCTATTAATCAATATTAGCCGAGGAGCCCTCGCAAATTTTTACACGTATTCGTGTAAAACCAAAAAATCCAAAATGGCCACCATCCAGTAATTAAAAACACATTTCCCGGGTTATATAAGTCATGGATAGCAAAAATTGGTATCAAAATATAAATTTTTAGGACACTGAATGTGTATTTTGATATTACAATATCACCAGTAAATTTAAAGGGACATTCAGTGATTTCATGTGAAGGGCGCCCTCAATGTTAGGGGGGGGGGGGGGGGGGAAAGCTTTTGGCTTGAATACATTGCTTATAACTCCAGGTCATCAATTATTGCGAATGATAAGCTGTAAACATTGTACCCTGGAAATACAACATTATCATTAGGAGTGCAAAATATCGAGCCCAAGAATTGGGCGTGTCGCTTATTGGATGTCACGCCTACCATTACAATCAGTATCCACTATAAACCAATGAGAGGTTTAGATTAAGACTTAATAGGTGGTCTGCTCTCACCAGGATCAGTTTGTGTTGGAAACTGAAAGAGACTAATTCCAGTCCCATGAAAGGAGTCATGTGAAGTGGTTGAGCTAGGGTTATGGTCTAGGTTGTCTAGGGCACCAACAGTAAACAACCCTTTCCGGAGAAAAGCAGGGCATACAACGCCGTCTTCTTCAAATCGCTCACATACAGATGTGGCAATACAGTCCTCAAGGTCCATAACCCTGTCATATGAAATGCTGATACCCATCTGATACAATTGCTGGATGAGTTTCTTGCTTCTTGTCAGTCCATGAATATTGAGACCAATGTAAATGGGGAGAGGTGGCTCACGCTCCAGAGTATGTCTTGTTTCAACAGCTGATTCAGATGGAGTTTTCTTCTTTGTGTTGTAGAGAATGGTCTGTCCTATAGTGAGGCAAGCCTGTGATTCACATCTGTCTTGATCTTTCAAGTTAAGGCCATTAAGTATAAAGGAGACAAGTGATTTGAGGCTTGGGGGCATTGAATTTTCTTGACATTGTGTTGGGAAACAGCCAGTGAATTTGAAGCATTGATGGTTGAAAATGTCTTTGCGGATTATCGTTGCAGCTTTTGCTAGAATCTCAGCGTCTTCTGAGAAATCCCGTTTTTTCAAAGCTTCCTTCAACATATTTCGCATTCCTTCTTTGAAAACAATAACCGTGTTTCTACCATCGTTCTGTTCCTGTGCCTCTGGGAAGTGTTCCAGCAGTTGACGCTTCAGCCTAGTCTTGTTGACTTCTTTGTGGATACCCATGTCCTGAAGACGATTCACATAGAGTGAATGAATCTCTGAAAGCTTAAAGAGGAAAGTCCCAGAGTCTACAGCTATCTCAATGTAGCTTGTCAGCTCTACAAACACTCTAGACACATTCACTTTTTCATTTACATTTGGTGATTCCCGACTCAACTTTCTGACGAGACTGCGGTAACGATTTCGCAGATGGGTCAGGCATTTTAAATGATACTTTGCTTCCATCGCAATCAAATCTCCTCCAACAATTCGAGCAAGAAGCTGTGTGTCATGTAGCTCTGTGATCATACATCGTATATTGGTATCAGCATCATATGCTAAAACTTGAGAGAGCTCACCGTCCTCATGTCCTTTGTCACAGAAGATGCACTTTGCTGTGTTTATCGTTTGGCGCTTACTTGATCTCCTTTGAGACTCGACAGTGTTGGGGACACCCCTTTTCTTTGCTTGTGTCCTTGTCAACTTGGAATTGTTATCTATCTATAATTCCAGCAATCTCTGTGTGTCTGTGTGTCTGTGTGTCTGTGTGTTTGTCTGTGACCGCTGTTTCTCGACAACCACGGGTCCGATATACTTGAAACTTGCCAGGTATATTGCTGGGGACCCGAGGATGTGCCTTTTCAAGGTTTTAAATTAATCGGACAAGTACTTACCGAGCTATGTCCAAAAAACGCTTCAACCAATCAGAGAGCAGCGAGCTATCACGTGTGCCAAACGTGGCGATCAGACTCTGCCTCGGACGGCACATTTGACAGCGTATTCATTTATTTCACGTTGGAAAACTATGTTGCCGTTAAACTATGTTTTAAAACGAATTCAAACTGCGATTAAATTAAAACGATTCATCGTAACTGCGATTTGCGAACTTCCGGACAGTGACGACTTCACTTCCGGCAGCCAATCACAGAACGCTTTGTTGCGTAGGCGTGGCCGATGTGAGACGAGCGGAGCTGAGCGCGTTACGAGCTGACCGCCATTACGGTACGTAATTCGATTTCTTATGCGCATTATTTCTCCCAATTCAGTCAGAGCGAAGGGCGGAAGCGAAGAGCGTTGTTTTTTTTGTTTACGGGCGTACGGGCGGGGTAGAGCGTACGGGTAGCGTTTTTTTTTTTTTTTGGCAAGGAACGGGCACCCACGTACGGGCAATGCCCTAGTATTTCAAATGGCAAGATTTATGCCAAGATGCATGGTGGGTTACAAAATCTGCAGCAGTAACATCACTGCCAAAGTAGATGTTAGTTGGAAGTGCATCAATGTCTCTGAACTGTTCTACATTTGTCAAAAATGATGTATAAGCATCTGTCATGTCACGACTTGCTATAGGATTCTGCAAAGGGCATTTCAAAGGTTCAGATGTGTGTTGCTGACAAATGATACAACAATTCCAATCTAGATACATCTTGTATACGGGCTCGTCTCTCTTGGCACGATGTCTGAATCCAATCCGTACCAGCAGTTTCCTTGGCTTTCAATCGGTGCTCTGAAATTGAGAAAAAAGTATATATTATTCACATTAAAATTGATAAAATAATATCAATATAAATAACTTAAGTTGAGTTTGGCAAAAATATAAATTTTACTCACAAGTAATATTAATCCAGCTTTAATTTAGCATTCACAATGGATGTCCTATAATACTTTCCATATGGAAAATTTATTGTGATAACAAAGAGAAAAAAAACACATAATCAATCACATTTATTTTCAAGTCAAGATAGGACATCTGATTTTTTGTTTTCACTAATGATGTCCTATAATGTCTTCCGTAGTTTTAAAAATGGCCTGGGCAACAGCATTGTTTAACAGTTGCTTTTTATTATATTTGATTTATACGTATTAATCATTATCATGGGTAAAGTTAATAAGTGCTATATAATGCAGTATAAAAATATCTAATTAGCCAGAATTTTCTAAATTCCTGATATAGTGCACATTGTGTTGATTATTTTGCATAGGCCATTATTTATAGGAGTGTTTAAGCTTGTCTAATTATGCTGATTGTTACCAAATGTACATAAACACATACTTCTGTTTAGCTAAAAAAACCTGACTTGATCACTGAAGTTCTGTAATTAAAGATAATAACTTGAAAAGTTGCTTACTTACCATAAAATATGTAGATTGTTAACAAAGGAGGCCAGAAAACTTTCCACCAATACATGTGCTTAGCAGTATAGTAAAGACAGTCACAATGTCGCCCTCTAAATTAGGTATATAACTACGGATACCCACAAGGGTCACATTAAGGTTAGGATAAAAGCATAATTAAAACATTCACATTATTTCCATGTTCAAACCCTTGTCTCAAGAACGCACTATCTTGAGAAAAAATAGTTTAGATCACTTTTAAATTCAATTAGTTTGGATGTTGCAGTCAATATTATGTAGTTTGATTTCTTTGATCTTTAGACCTACGGGAAATAAACAACCATGTTGTCCATATGTGGTAGGTTATTTGTGTATCTTTTTAAAAAATAGGGCTTCAATAAAAATATTCTGGTATAATATAATCATACTTTGGTACAATTTAGCCATCGTATGACCGCTAAAAACCAAGGAAATTGCTATTTCAGCATAAATGGCGGCCATTTTGGATTTTTATGTTTTACTTTAATATTTCAGGAGGATGACCGAACATGTTGAGGACATGGTTCTGATATTTAAGTAATATTTTGATACAATTTGGCTTTCCTCTAACAACTACAACCCAAGAAAATTGGTATTTTATCATGAACGGCAGCCATCTTGGATTTGTTTGTGTTACCATGGTTACGTACATATTTCGAGAGGGCTCCTCGGTTAAAATCAACTGATATACCCTAAGGAAGCCTCACACCAAAAATGGCGCTTTTGTCCGCCCGGTAACGGTAATCTTGAAAATTGACCCCAAGCCACCCCGCTATGGGCATGCCCGGACTCGTTGTTCCCGGGCACGCCCGAACCTCCCGGGCACGCCCGGTCTCGTCTTTCCCGGGCATGCCCGCTCTCACCTTTCCAGGGCTCGCCCAGAGCGCCCGGGCATGCCCAGCCTCGACTTGCCAGGCCGCCCGGGCATGTCCAGACTCGCCTTTCCAGGACTCGCCCATGAAACCCGGGCATGCCCGGTCTCGGTTTTCCCGGGCAAACGCCCCGGCATAAATGTGTATATATATTGCTGCCCGATAAACGGGCTTGTCAGAATACCTGAGCTGTTTTGTTTCAATAAAGCAACTCGGACAAATTCCGTCTTTGGTCGCGTCAATTATTTCGACTCGCGTTGGAGCGCAGCTCCTTCAATATTATATTTTAAAAATACTCTTCATTTAGCTTTATATCCATATTTTGAAAAAAAATCATTATTTTGACTATTTGTATATAAATGAATTGTATCCCTATCCCTATAAAAAAAAAAAAAAAAAAACACCTTTAGAGGCCATTTTCCCCCGCAAGCGGGGGTTGGCCTTTTTCGGGAACCGTGGTAGTTGTTGTTTTTCGGTCCCCTTTTTGAAGCAATGTTTTACGGCCGGATGCCCTTCCTGACGCCAACCCTGTTTGTCGCCTTTAACGACAAGCAGGGCATTACCAGTGAACTGGTACTCAATTTGCCGACCTCGGAAGGATGACAGGCTGAGTCAACCCCCCTGGCGTTAATTCAGCGATCGACCGGGTTTCGAACCCAGGATCCTAAGCTGACACCCTAGCCGCTAGCCCAACACCAGATGATGATATATTGCTACAGAGCACAATAATACCTTTACAAAGAGTTATTATATGTAGCAATCAGTCAATCCTTTCATTTTTATTTATGGGCCTCAAAACAGCTGCGTGTCAAATTTCCAACTCTGATACCACCGACTCAAAATATGAAATGGTGAGGTGGACCCAGAAGATGATGTCCAAACCTTACCAAATTTTGCATAGCAACTTTATTTTATGATTGGAACAAAATAAAATTTGGGACAGATCAATCCAACATCTTTTAAAAAATAGTTGGGCGTTTGATGCACCCTAGCGTGAGCCTCCCAGAAGGTAGGCAGTTTAAGGGCAACTGCCGTGTCCATGTCGGTAGGTCACCAATGAAGGAGCTGTGCTCCCACGTAATCGGAAGAATGGACGCGACAAAAAGCTGGAATTCGTCCGAGTTTCTTTGTCACAAAACAACTCGGGTACTCTCTAAAAAGCCCGTTTATCGGGCAGCAATATATATACACACATTATCCCGGAGCGTTTGCCCGGGAAAGGCGAGAGGGGGCGTGGCCGGGCGTCCTGGCCGCGGCCTGGCAAGTCGAGAGCGGGCGTGGCCGGGCGTCCTGGCCGCGGCCTGGCAAGTCGAGAGCGGGCGTGCCCGGGCGTCCCGGCCGAGGCCTGGCAAGTTGAGCGCGGGCCTGCCCGGGCGTCCTGGACGAGCCCGGCATGGTGATCGCTCCGCGTCCTTGGTAGGTGCAAGGCGATTGTGTAAACCCAGCGGTAGCCGCTACAGTACTGTATTAAAATTATTAAATAAAACACGGAGAGCCGCCATTGTAGGAATGTGGGCTCACTCTCATTGACCATCGCAAGAACAAAAGATACAGATTTTACCGATACCACAACAAATGGCAGGATGTGTTATCACTACAAGTTACAACACCGAAACATTTATTCACAGCTTTCGCTCAAGCAAAAACATTTACACCTCAGACTCAGAGGCAACGTGATTTCGTGAGCGGGAAACTGCGCAAAAGACGCCATTTTACACGCCTCTGCTTTCTCTGAAGAAAATAACCTCAAAAAGGAAAACTGCAATCCAAAATGTTGATAGGCCCTACCTGTAATACCGATATGATAATTACAACACACCACGGACACCAATATACACCGAGTGTTGAATAATTCAGTACATTACCTGGGCGATTCGACGAACGAACAAGACGCGATACAAGGGAGAGGCTTTTGCACTGCTCGCGATATCTCAATGGGTTCTCACATCTCACTTCTCACGAGATTTTGGAGCACAGCTCGGAAAAGGTTGTCCGATTGTTGTTGTTGTTTTTAGGTATAACAAAATCCTGCCAATAAAAAGATTGAATCTACAATTATTTTACTGTAGGTCAGGAAAGAAACATAGAAACAAAGAATCCAATTTTTTTATTCGATGGCAAAAGATTGAGTTTATTTTTTTAAAGGCCGAAGAACAACGAAATGTTAATTTAATAAGCATACCGACTGGTATCTATCAGACTATCAGATGCACTCCGGTTTATATGATACAAGACTTTTTTGTGCAGAAATTGTAGCATTTAATGAAATAACTGAACACAACCGTCCAGTATATCGTTATAACACAATCAAATGTGTCGATATTCGTGCAATGTGCCACTCTGTGTGAAGCGATGCCAAACTAATTAATATAATACAAACAATTAATATAATATGATATAAACAGTCATCTTGTGTGTGTTTTCGAAAGGCCCATCATCCCGATGTAATAAATGGCGGGCTCGGTGCGACCCACAACGCCGCGGCTGTGAGGATTGCAGGAACTTCCGCCCCTTCCGGTGACAGTGAGATTCTTCTTCCTCTATTTATGCGAGGCGCATGGCGAAGCCGGGACCCGTTCAGTCGGCGCTTTGTTTGACGAGGTAAGGTCGTTTTCCGAGTTCCTTCCTCAGTTACGGAACGTGTGTTCATGTCCAGTCCATTGTGGGTTTGTTTGTACGACCCAAGAACCACCGATGAAGACGAAGACCGGCACGTCGGTCATCCGGAGAACACCTCCATGTCATGTTTACCTTGAAATCATTATAAATATAATTATTGTCTGTGTGGTTTATACTGTATGTCATAGTTATAACATCGTTATTTGTACACAGCAGCATTTCCTGTTTGTTCCATCACAGGATGCTTCCACAACCCCCTTATTGTTGTTACTAACAGGTGTTTAATCGGTTTCTCTTCCAATAGCCAGGAGCAGGGTACCTGCACCCTCCAGGTGAATGGAGATTGCACATTTATAGCTGCTGAAAGAGTCAATTCTGTGGATTATAAGAAGACTCCACTTGTATGGATGTTTGTGTAGTGACCGTCTAACGTAACGGGGTCGAACTGATGGTTAAAGGGTCCAAGGGGTCCAAGGAATGGGTCCAAGGAATGGGTGCAAGGGTACACACAAGGAAACGAGACGCAGGAGAAGGCCATTTGGACCATCATACCTGTGCCACATCAACACCAGACCAATCTCATCCACCAAAACAACGCAATGTCATTGGGGGAATGAGGGGAGGAATGGGGATGACGTAATGTAGTACACCCATGGATATCCCAGGAATGGGGATGACGTAATGTAGTACACCCATGGATATCCCAGGAATGGGGATGACGTAATGTAGTACACCCATGGATATCCCAGGAATGGGGATGACGTAATGTAGTACACCCATGGATATCCCAGGAATGGGGATGACGTAATGTAGTACACCCATGGATATCCCAGGAATGGGGATGACGTAATGTTGTACACCCATGGATATCCCAGGAATGGGGATGACGTAATGTAGTACACCCATGGATATCCCAGGAATGGGGATGACGTAATGTAGTACACCCATGGATATCCCAGGAATGGGGATGACGTAATGTAGTACACCCATGGATATCCCAGGAATGGGGATGACGTAATGTAGTACACCCATGGATATCCCAGGAACGGGGATGACGTAATGTAGTACACCCATGGATATCCCAGGAATGGGGATGACGTAATGTAGTACACCCATGGATATCCCAGGAATGCGGATGACGTAATGTGGTACACCCAGGGATGGGGATGGGCGTAATGTGGTACACCCATGGATATCCCAGGAATGGGGATGGGTGTAATGTGGTACATCCAGGGATGGGGATGGGCGTAATGTGGTACACCCAGGGATATCCCAGGAATGGAGATGACGTAATTTGGTACACCCAGGGATATCCCAGGAATGGGGATGACGAATGTGGTACACCCATGGATATCCCAGGAATGGGGATGGCATAATGTGGTACAACAACAACACACACAACATGGATTTTAAGGCCATTTTCCCTGCTAGAGAGGGGGTTAGCCTTGCGGTCCCCATGACAATCTTCTCCATTTTGCCCTATTTTCTGCATCTCTCCTTGTTAACCCCCTTGCCCGCATTTCTTCTTCCACCATCTTTAGCCAAGTCTTTCTCGGTCTTCCCCGTCCTCTACTTCCTTCTACATTCATTTCCATCACTCTTCTCAACCAGTCACTTTCATCCTTCCTCAACACATGACCAAACCATCTCAAGCTGTTCCTCTTCACAGCATCCATCACAGGCTCTATTCCCATCATCTTTCGCAATTCATCATTTGTCTTCCTCTCTCTCAACGATACTCCACACATCCACCGAACCATTCGCATTTCCACCCTTTCCAGCCTTCGTTGCTGCTCTACGTTCATCACCTATGTCTCACTCCCATAAATCATAACACTTCTCACACATGCAGCATACACCTTTCCCTTCAGCTTCAACGACTCCCCTCCTCCTCAGCACGCCACTCAGTTCCTGAAACTTCTTCCATGTGTTACGTGGTCCCCTCGGTGACTACCTGGTCTCGGTGACCCCCGGACCGTGAGAGGACCTTCGCCAGAAAGTAGTATTATATATATGCGCTTTCGCAACGCAATCCCTATGAATTCCACCCACGAGAAACTGATGTGCAATGATATATTTCCAGGGTAAGGATATCATACGATTTCAATGATACAATCACGGATATTCCCCGAGCAATCAACAACAAACAACCATCAACAATTCCCAATCCACAATCAATTCCCTATATGATTAAGATGGCCATCTTATCTATGTGTGTCCACTTCTGTACTCACGACCCCCTTTTGGTCTCTGCCCCTCACAGTCTCTGGGCCCCTCCTGACCGAGATGCTGGTCGGCGTCGCCGCACTCGGGCGGTTGAACGAACCCCGGGTGGACGTGTTTCCACCGGGCAGGTATCGTACCAGGCACCGCGGCTGCAGCCCCTCGTGGCCACGCGCAGCGGGTACGGTAAAGCAAGCCAAAAGCCCCACGCCGCTTGCAAGGCGTGTTAGGCCCCCAACGTGCGACCCGTACGCGTCTGTTTAGACGGTGCCGCGAACGGTGCCAGACGCAGGGTCGATGCACGGCCCCACGTCAACTTGACGTCTCCACCGGGTAGGTACACGTCCCGGTAACTCCTCTCGCCAGACGGGCTTCGGAACGCCGCTTTTCCACGCGGCGCAAGGTCGATCCCACCTTTCGTCGGAGCGGGGCGAGGAAGAAGAATAACCGTCGCTTTTCTTCCTCGTGTCTTTTCCTCTTCCTTTTCCGGTCACTTCCGTTTCCGGACACTTTTCCGAAGGGCTCCTGACCCTCCAACCACAACAACCCTTAATCTACTACACATGGATAAGCAAAGACCTGAATGGTAATTCACATACATTCACATAAATATGTAACACATGCACATCTCACTCCAGCAACCGTTGCCGAGTCTGATCCACCTTCTCCATTCAGCATGTCTCCGAGGTAGCAAAATGTTTTCGCACCTTCCAGCTTCACGCCGTCTCCAAGATCCAACTCAACATTTCCTCCATCTGCAGCTCCCTCTGTGCACACCTTACATTTGAATGTAGCTGCCACACTGGTTAATGACCCTCTCAGACCACTACATTTTTGATGAACCCACTCAGCGCACATTGTACATTGAATGGAGTTCACTCCGACACCCTTCCTACACACAGCACAGGGCCACTTCCCAGTTCTTTCCACCTCACCACATGCTTTACCACTTGCCATTACCTTTGTCTTTCCGATATTCACCTTCAGACCTTTTGTCTCCATACATTCCTTCCACTTGTTCATCTTTTCCTTCAGTCCATCCATACTTTCCGCAATCAACACCAGATCATCTGCATACAACAACTCCCACGGTAAACCCTCCTTTACGTTCTGAGCCAGCACCTCCATCACAGCTACAAATAGTAGTGGACTTAGTACCGACCCCTGATGCACTCCCACCTTCACCTCAAACTCACCACTGTTCCCGTCCTTCGTCCTTACAGCTGTGCGCGCTCTTTTGTACATTGCCATCACTACTCTGATCAACCATTCCTCCACTCCTAACTTCCTCAATGCCCATGTCAATACTTTGCGTGGAACCCTATCGAATGCTTTCTCCAGATCAACAAACCCAAGAAACAACTTCTTCCTCTTCTCCATGTACTTCTCCTGCAACTGCCTCACAATAAAGAGCGCGTCTGTCATTCCTTTTCCTGGCATAAATCCAAACTGCATTTCGTCGATCTTCACTTTCTTCCTTATCCTCCTCTCCAACACCCATTCCATGCTCCAATAACTTTATCGCTCGGTACGAGCCACACTCCAGAGGGTCACCTTTCCCCTTGTATAGAGGGACGAGGGTACTCAGTTCCCAATCCACTGGAATGCGGCCTTCTTTCACCACCAGATTACAGATCTCTGTCATTCTCTTCACACCCCAACTTCCTGCTGCCTTGAACATATCTCCCACAACTCCCGTCGGCCCGCCCGCTTTTCTACTCTTCATTGCTTTTATCGCTTCCTCAACTTCCTTCTCAGTTAACTTCTCTGCCAGTCCTAAAACTGGGTTACTCTCTATGTTGCCATCCCATTCATTCTCTGTATTCAACAGCATTTCCATATATCTTTTCCATCTTCCTTTAATTCCATCTGGGTCCACAACGATTTGTCCCACTTCATCCTTCAAGCAACTCACCCCCATCACATCACACCTCTCTTTCGCTATCTGCTTTGCAATCCTGAATACAGCTCTCTGACCCTCTTCCGAATCCAAGCGTTCTCCGAACATTTTCCTAGAAATGCGTAATGTGGTACACCCAGGGATATCCCAGGAATGGGGATGACATGATGTGGTACACCCAGGGATATCCCAGGAATGGGGATGACGTAATGTGGTACACCCAGGGATATCCAAGGAATGGGGATGACATGATGTGGTACACCCAGGGATATCCAAGGAATGGGGATGACATGATGTGGTACACCCAGGGATATCCCAGGAATGGGGATGACATGATGTGGTACACCCAGGGATATCCCAGGAATGGGGATGACGTAATGTGGTACACCCAGGGATATCCAAGGAATGGGGATGACATGATGTGGTACACCCAGGGATATCCCAGGAATGGGGATGATGTAATGTGGTACACCCAGGGATATCCCAGGAATGGGGATGACATGATGTGGTACACCCAGGGATATCCCAGGAATGGGGATGATGTAATGTGGTACACCCAGGGATATCCCAGGAATGGGGATGACATGATGTGGTACACCCAGGGATATCCCAACGGTGCAAAAAAAAAAAGGGGGTGAATGAATCTTTGAAAGTTTAACGAAGATCTGTTTGGCCGTCTCTCAGAATAATGGTGCCGTTTAACAGTACTTTGTCTCCAAATTCATCCCGATCGCGCATGCGCACAGAGGAGTGAGATAAAAGAAGGTTTTACTCTTCCCTTTGGTTTAGCAGAGCTTGGAAATGTTAAATAAGGAGGTGGATAACGATGATGTACAAGACTGCTTCAATAGCGCTAAACTACAGGAGTTTTGTAACGATCTTTAAAATCGTTATTTTGTTTAAATTTAACTGCACACATGTATGTACTTGAACACTGCACGGGGCTGTGTTCCATGAACTCTATAGTTTTGATTGTTTATTATCCTCGCCTGAGGACTGGGTATTGCATGTGAGTTTGTTTGTCCACACAGAATAAATGATTTTCCCTGCAACCGTTGGTCCGATTGTTGTTGTTGTTGTTGTTGTTGTTGTTGTTGTTGTAAGGAAATTTTCACCATCGTGCACCTCCACCTGTAGAATTTTTTTAATGATAATTATCACGTCATAGGTCACGTAGTATGGGCGCCATCTTAGGACATGCAAACTTTGCACCTCTATATCTCCGAAAGCGCTGCATAGAAAAAATTGAGACATTGCTCATTGTAAAGAACTCTCCATGTGGAATAACATATGTTAATGATGATGTCATAGGTGCGTCCATGATGGTCATAATTGGACAAGTATAAAACTTCATTCAATCAAGATAAAATTTCTTGAGCATAATCTAGGGATAAATTGGTAGAGAAAAAATAATAATGATGACGCCATCGGTCACGTGATTCGGCCGCCATATTTGTTTCAACACAAAAGCCTTAAAAACCACTGAAAACACATCTGATTGCTCTTTCAGGGAATCGATCTGATTGATTGCAGGGTCTGCAATCTGATTGCTCTTTCTAGTTTTGATTTTGTCATTGGGGAAAATGATTATCTGCACATTATTCCAAGTGCTGTCTCCACGAGCTCAAGTTTCCATCATACAGCTCCTCAACTCATGGGTGTTGTGCTGGCGTAGAAAAACTGGCATGGACTATTCCACCGGACTACTATTATTATTTATATTAATTGCACTCTTTCTGTATTCCCTCCTTCCCTGTACCCCCAGTGTGTTCAATGGCTGGACGAGGGAATAGTCAGGGTGACAAGATGGAGGGCCAAGGACAACGAACAACTTTGCTTCCAGGGCGTGTGCCTCAAGTTTCTGGAGCCACAAGAGGTGGAATTGGCCGCTTGCCATCCATTCGATCACGTGATCTTACCCTTGGTGGAGTTAAAAAGGTGCTGAAAGTTAATTTTTCTCTCCATATACAGTTTTCGTTTTTAATCAGAACTTGAAGCAGAAAACAAACCTGCAGTTGAGCAGTACTTTGGTTTTGAATTTGGCAAACGTTACGGAATCCTGTTCCGATCGCGCATGCTCAGAGGGAATCTTGTCCCGATCACGCATGCTCAGAGGGAATCTTGTCCCGATCGCGCATGGTCAGAGGGAATCTTGTCCCGATCGCGCATGCTCAGAGGGAATCTTGTCCCGATCGCGCATGCTCAGAGGGAATCTTGTCCCGATCGCGCATGCTCAGAGGAAATCTTATCCCGATCGCGCATGCTCAGAGGGAATCTTGCCCCATCACGCATGCTCAGAGGAAATCTTGTCCCGATCACGCATGCTCAGAGGGAATCTTGTCCCGATCGCGCATGCTCAGAGGGAATCTTGTCCCGATCGCGCATGCTCAAAGGGAATCTTGCCCCATCACGCATGCTCAGAGGGAATCTTGTCCCGATCACGCATGCTCAGAGGGAATCTTGTCCCGATCGCGCATGCTCAGAGGGAATCTTGTCCCGATCGCGCATGCTCAGAGGGAATCTTGTCCCGATCGCGCATGCTCAGAGGGAATCTTGCCCCATCACGCTTGCTCAGAGGGAATCTTGTCCCGATCGCGCATGCTCAGAGGGAATCTTGCCCTGATCGCGCATGCTCAGAGGGAATCTTGTTCCGATCACGCATGCTCAGAGGGAATCTTGCCCCGATCGCGCATGCACAAAGGGAATCTTGTCCCGATCGCGCATGCTCAGAGGGAATCTTGTCCCGATCGCGCATGCTCAGAGGGAATCTTGCCCCATCACGCATGCTCAGAGGGAATTTTGTCCCGATCGCGCATGCTCAGAGGGAATCTTGTCCCGATCGCGCATGCTCAGAAGGAATCTTGTCCCGATCGCGCATGCTCAGAGGGAATCTTGTCCCGATCGCGCATGCTCAGAGGGAATCTTGTCCCGATCGCGCATGCTCAGAGGGAATCTTGTCCCGATCGCGCATGCTCAGAGGGAATCTTGTCCCGATCGCGCATGCACAGAGGGAATCTTGTCCCGATCGCGCATGCTCAGAGGGAATCTTGTCCCGATCACGCATGCTCAGAGGAGTGAGGTAATTTCTTTACTCTACCTGTCTGTCTGGTCGTCAAACAAAATTGAAAATCGCGCATGCTCTGAGGAAATCTTGTGGAATAGTCAAAAATCCAATCTGATCTTCGATCTTCGAATGCCTCAACTCTGTGTTTGCCTCAAAATCTTGTGTCCCAAACCCAACTCACTCTGTACCCACTGTACCCAGTCATACCCAGCTGCTCCTGGACTTTGTGTCCTTCTCTCCTGTCAAGGTGGAGAAGCTTCTGTCAAACCTCGATTCTGATTCTGCAACTGGACCAGACGGCATCAGCCCACGGGTCCTAACATCCTGCTCTGCCGCTCTATCTCACCCTCTCTCTGTTCTTTTCACCCTCTTTTGCTCAAGGTCATCTGCCAGCGTCTTGGAAATCAGCAAACATTACCGCTTTACACAAAAAGGTGCAAAAACACATCCTTGCAATTACAGACCAATCAGCCTGCTTCCAATTAGTGTTTTGGGCCCTGTGCTTTTTCTGGTCTTCATCAATGATCTCTCCGACTCTCTTGAAAATCCTCTCTATCTCTTTGCTGATGACACCACTCTCTGCCACTCCATTCCTCTTCCCTCAGATCGGCAGTCTGCAGCCTCCTCACTCTCTGCAGACCTGGACAAAATCAGACTGGTCAAACAAGTGGAACATGTCTTTCAATCCTGACAAATCTCACACTTTTACTATGTCTCTCCTAAAAGACCGACGGGAAAACCCTCCCATCTACTTTCTCAATAATCCTCTCCAAGAAGTTCTGTCACTCAAGCTTTTGGGTCTCACTATCTGCCATGATCTTTCCTGGGAAAACCACATTTCCAAGCTGGCCTCCAAAGTCAGTCGCCGACTGGGCATCCTCCGTCATGCGAAGTCCTTCCTTGGCACACATGAGCTCCTCACTGTTGTGAAAATCAACCAAATCCACAACTCGTCCCATAGATGGGTTTAATTTCAATTAGATCGTAACATCATCCTGTAAAATACACCATGCAACATATATGTCAGGATCAAGGCATCATATCAGAAAGAGTGGATATATCAGTCAATGCAAGCAAGCCTAGAATATAAGTGGGTACGTACCATTCAATTCTACATGTCATTGTATAAAGTCGCAGGAGTGGCCTCGAGTCGCGGACGTCCCGAGGTCTTATAGACACCGCCCAGTGGTTTAAGTGAGCGTCACACCTGGGTTCAACTTACATTTTCACCACATTCTCCCCGCCGTTAGAACTATGCTGCCACTAGGCAGGAAGCGAGCGCGCGTCAGCATTAATAGGTAGAGGAAGTCATTATATCATTATTAGGGTGTCAAAGAAATATCCCTATTGATTCTTGTCTTTGCGCTATTGTGTTATGTTTCGCACACTGTCAAAGCGTCTTTAGGGCTTCCTGGAAAGCGCTATACGAAACAAATCCATTATCAGTAGTGCAGGTCAGTCGGTCCATCCGTAGAGGTCAGTGTGGCGAATTACCCTGCCAGCACAGGTTCGGGAACTACCGGGTACGTCGTCCCCAAATCCGGAGTCCCCTGCTTCGGAGTAGCCGCTGGAGGCAGGTGTCGGAGGGGCACCTCAGTGCCCTCACCGCTTCAGGCAGGGGTGTATCAGGCGAAGGGAGGGACGGCAGATGTTCTCTAGGCGCACTCATAGCCTGGTTAGCAAACATGTCCGATACTGGCAGACGATGAGCCTGTGGGTCACAATAGGCTAGTCTCACAGGCCTATGTGCTGGATAAGGTGTACCTTTGCGATATGCAACTCATTACATAAGGTGTGCCTTGTCGAAGAGCGAATGTCCATTCGTCGCAATGCAACGCATTTCAGGCAGATGTGTCGATGTGGAAGATGTGTAAACCAGTAAGCCATGTCTATTCGTCGCAAGGCAACACATTACAGGAAGATGTGTCGATGTGGAAGATGTGTAAATCAGTAAGCCTCTTTACAGTAAGCTGTAACAGTAAGTAAGATTACATGACAGGAGGCCATGACAGTGTAAGTCAATTACAGTAAGTCTGTACCTGCCTTGGCTCCCAAGGGTACATGGTCGATCCATGTTAGGTCCATGTCATGGAATTGCCGAGGGAGAGAATCGATGAGAGCCATAACGAGAGTTACTTGACACCCGCAGCGGCCCTGTTGAATCACGAGACTCGAGCGTCCTCTGACGGCAGCTCATACGCATTACAAACTCTTGTTTCGGCACGCGAATCTACCGTTGGCAGCGATCCTTCGCACGAGACACGAGCGGCCTCTGAAGGCTGCCTGGACGACCGGCATGGCTGATTACGACGACGCACAAAACGACCGGAACGCGCCTCCCCAGCGGAGCGTGCAGAACCTCCGCGATGCATACGGCAATCCCGTCCTGCAGTACAGCGCTCGGAGGATCGGAGAAGACCGGCTTTACCGGCTGCCGAGAGAACGTCCCGGATGGACGACAAAAACGACAAACGCGCCTCTCCAGCGAAGCGCGCAGAACCTCCGGGATGCATATGGCAATCCTGTCCCGCTGTACAGCGCGCGGAGGATCGGAGAAGATTGGCAAACCGAGAGAGAGTCCCGGCTGGACAAACCTTGTTTGTCCCAGCGTTGTCCCGGATGGATTGTCTAGATGTCGAGATGATTGTCATGCTAGATGTCCCGGATGGATTGGCCATCCACGGATGTCCGACCGATCCATCCATTCAACGCCTTCATTGCATGGCACGGATCCAGCCGGACCGCGGATGGATCGACCATCCACGGACGCAAAGACTCAGAGACCCAAAGACAGCCATCGCCCCGGATGGACTGTCCATCCACGGATGTCTGACCAATCCATCCATTCAACACCTTCATTGAATGGCTCGGATCGACCATCCATGGACTCAAAGACTCACTCAAAGACACAAAGACTCACTCAAAGACACAAAGACATCCATGGACGTCATCCTGGGTCCCCACAAGGGGCGAGGTGGGAGTCGTTATACCGGACGGCATCCGGGCGAGCAACAGTAACCTCCTGGGATCCCACCCCCCCCCCCCCCCACCGAGGTTGCAGCAGCGCGCTGCATACCGAAGTCAGACGACCTTCACAGTCTGGGTCAGCCTGAGTCACAGACAGTCTGGGGCAGAGGGAAATGGAATCAGACGAGGCGTCTCGCAGTCTCGAAATGTGTGTGGATACGAGCCAAGAGCTCTGTCCGATAAACAACAAGCCCAGAGTCAAGGGCGAGCAGGCAGTACGGTGCCCCCGTTACTTGCGCAGGTGACAAGGGAGTCGGGCGCGACGCTCAATGTCACCATTTCACGAGGTCACCGTGTACTCCCTAAACGGCGCGGGCGCGCGACCTTGAGGTAGCGCCGCGTTACGTAGTTTACGTCGTTTACGTAAAGGACATTTGGTACGTAGTTTACCAAGGTACATGGAAATGTAAACGAATCCCCGATGAGATCGCGTGAAGCACGCAATTACGTTAATGACGCCGTAGAGCAAACGCGTGATTAGTCGGTGACGTCATCAATTGGTTCGGGCACGTGCGGTTCGTTGGCTAAACCAGCCAGCGTGGCACGCTGAGACGAGACGCACGCACGAGACGCACGAGAGGCCTGAAGTAGCGTCTTGTTCGATGGCTTTCGGGCAGGGTTTGTCCGGGGTTGAAGCGGGGGAATAGCGGCCGCAGTGCGGTAGTTATCAACGGTATCTAGCATGATACGATACATCACGCCAACACAAATCACATTTCACAAATCACATTACACAAATCCCCGAGTGCCGTGAACCCCTTAGAACCCTTTAAGATTGTTTATTAATGTTATGACAGCGGAAGAAGATGAAAGTTTAGGAAGACCATGCTCGGCGAGTCCCCGAGTGGAGCCAAACAAGCCACACGCGTTGAGGCGAGTCCGGGCAGCGGTGTTCGCCGGCCTCGCTGAGAAGCCATGCGTAGGTGGGATTCCGACCAGCCACAACGGGGCCACAGAGTAGTGCCAGCAAGGGGAATCGCATGCGCTTCGTGTGAAGAAGGGGTCCATCCAGCGAAGATGCGGCGCGTGCGACTGGCGCGTCGTGCCTAGTGAGGATGCCATCTAGCGATGGTGCAGCGCGTGATTTGTGCGTGAGGAGGTGATTCCGGCGAGCAGCGATAGGAATCGCCGGCCTCGCCGAGTAGGGCCCGCGAAGGGAGCAACGTGCGGTGCGGCTTCGCGGCGAGGAGGTGATCGGAATCAGAATGGAATCGTGGGCCTCCCAGAGTATTAGCACGCGATGGGTGCAGTGCACGACGATTCGCGCGGAGGAGGTGATTCCACCGAGCAGCCGGAGTGAGCCGGCCGTGTGAGGCACAGCATGATTCCGACGAGCAGTGCGCGATTCGCGCGGAGGAGGTGGTTCCACCGAGCAGCGAGGGGATTCGCGTGGAGGAGGTGATTCCACCGAGCAGCCGGAGTGAGCCGGCCGTGTGAGGCACGGCGTGATTCCGACGAGCAGTGCGCGATTCGCGCGGAGGAGGTGGTTCCACCGAGAAGCGAGTGGTCAGGGTGAGCCGGCCGTGTGAGGCACGGCGTGATTCCGACGAGCAGTGCGCGATTCGCGCGGAGGAGGTGGTTCCACTGAGAAGCGAGTGGTCAGGGTGAGCCGGCCGTGTGAGGCACGGCGTGATCCCGACGAGCAGTGCGCGATTCGCGCGGAGGAGATGGTTCCACCGAGAAGCGAGTGGTCAGGGTGAGCCGGCCGTGAGGCACGGCGTGATCCCGACGAGCAGTGCGCGATCCGCGCGGAGGAGGCGATTCCACTGAGCAGCGAGTGGTCGGAGTGTGCCGGCCCGCGCGGAGGAGGCGATTCCACCGAGCAGAGTGGTCGGAGTGTCCGGCCCGTGCAGAGGAGGCGATTCCACCGAGTAGCGAGTGGTCCGAGTGTGCCGGCCGTGTGGAGGCATGGCCGACATGGGAGTCGTGATCACTCGCGTGGGAATCTCATCTCGGGCCGAGGCACGCAAATCTAGGATGATTCTCTCGGACGGAGCCGTTAGCGTTTCGAGCAACCGAGGCTAGACTCGTACCTTCGGCGCCAAGCGGGTCCGTCGTTCCGACGGGGTTGCGGCCCAGGACATTTCCCAGTGGCCTCCTTCAGCAGGCGCCTTGCTAGAGTCCGTCATGCCTGCTCCGGCGTTCGGGCCTCAGGAGAGCAGTTTGCGTTTTGACGACGCGGTCCCGCAAAAGGCTTGCGAGGTCCCCATCGCATCCGGTCCTTTTGAGGCAGACCGGCGGCGAGAGTAGTCGGAGCTCCGTAGCTGGAGCTAGCTCGACGGGTCCTCCGCCGGTCATTCTTCTCCGAGGTGGGCCTCGCAGGAGCGCGGAGAATGTCGGGAATGCTCGTCTGTGATCTGCGTTCATCCGGCCATCGCAAGACTCGTGTCCCGCCATTTCCGAAGATCATAATTGAAATTAAGTGTTGTGAAAATCAACCAAATCCACAACTCGTCCCATAGATAGGTTTAATTTCAATTAGATCGTAACATCATCCTGTAAAATACACCATGCAACATATATGTCAGGATCAAGGCATCATATCAGAAAGATTGGATATATCAGTCAATGCAAGCAAGCCTAGAATATAAGTGGGTACGTACCATTCAATTCTACATGTCATTGTATAAAGTCGCAGGAGTGGCC